>NW_024343578.1:5282786-5405643 GCF_902729225.1 Pteropus medius
TCCTTTTTCTTTTTTTTTTTGTTCTTTCTCTTTTAAATGTTTCAGATAGGGTTAATCCAGTCCCCACTCCATACTACATCTTCGCTAGAATCGGGAGTATGTGAGCATACAAAATTGAATTAATGGTACCATATGGCTCTCCTTCCTCTATTACTTTATCACCAATATTCTCATGGTTAAAACAAAGTCTCACGGTTCCCTGTGGATTTCCCAAGTGTAGTCATGATGCAAAATTTCAATGACAATGGATAATTGACTGCACTATACAACATCTGTTCTTAATGAAATAAAGAAGATTCACATGTCTACACTACGTTAGTGAGGGTAATACAAGCTGGCATAACAACAAATCTTTATTTGTTAGTGACTTCACATAAGAAAACAAAGGTTTATTTCTTATTCACATAGTAAACCAACATGGTGTTTCTGATTTGTTGAGGGCTTTTCTCCATGAAATGAATTAGGGACATGGACTTCTTCTACATCCTGACTCTGCCATTTCCTAAGGCCTCAAAACCATTAGAATATAGCTGTAAAACAGGGGAGAAGAAAGTATAAAAGGCTCTGTTCTTAATCACCTCAACTCAGAAGTGACATTCATTTCCTCTGCTCACCTTTCACTGGCAAGATCTTGATGCAGGAGGTTCTGGGACATGCAGTCCTGGCAAGCCAACATCTAGCAACAGCTTTACACAGTGGAACGCAAGCAAGCTCTTTGCCGAATTGCTTATCATCTTTTGACAAACATAAAGAATGTTGCAATATTTTACCTTCTTCTGAAGTGTTTGCTTCTTTTTTTCCCATCCCTCCAACTCTGATCATGGGCAGCAGCCTAAATATTTCTTCCATGTTTCATCCATTCACATTGTCAAGGGAGCCTTCTTCTTTTGCACAACAAGCACCGCATATTGGGTTTCTTCTTATAGTACATTTCCCACATTTGGATCAAAACCATGCATTACATATCACTAGGTGACTGCTGAATAATCTCAAAACTGTGGTATTCCTGTAAAAGGAAGAGATGATTCGCTTTCAAGGCATTTGGGGGCCAGAATTGTTCTATTTCCTACTCTTAACCTACTGCTTCCCTACTCCTAATCAGGTAGACTGAAACCTGTTACAGTTCTTTGGGCTTTGTAGACCATTCCCTTGATTCACATAAAGAAATCATAGACTGAATAGTCTGGTTGTGAGGATTAAATGAGATATTTTATGTAAAGTGCTAAGCATGGTCTCAAGCACATATAAAAAGTAATTCATAATTGAGACTTGTGATTATTAATTAAAGATAGGATATTAATCAAAAAGCAAAGTGTCCTTCTTGTGGAAGGTGACTATATACTGAAAAATTGAAACCTGTATTATTTTCTGCAACTAACTTCTAATAAGGTTTCAACTTGTGCTTGCTGTCTGATTCTTCAAGAGAATGGGTTTTCTCTCTCACCTTATCACTTATATATGCCCTGAATGAAATCTGAATTCATATAACTCAATTCACTTTTAGGATTTCACCACTCTGTAAGAGACAGCAAAATATACTAATAGTGTTGGTTCTAAACTCAGAGTTCAAATTCTAGCTCTGTTACTTACCACCTGCTTACCACCTGTGTGACCTTGAGCAACCAGTTTCTGGCCTGTGAATTTTGCCAGTGATATTTCTTCATAGGGACATTATGATGGGAATGACTCATGAATATAATACACTTAGCAAAGAAGGTGGCATACAATAAGTGCCTAATCCATGTTATTATAATCACTACAATTATAAAGAAGAAGCAGCACAGTGTAATAGAATATCTGGATTGGCATTGGATAACTTAAATTCATGTCCATATTTTTTTTGCTTTTAATCTTGTGGAACCTCGGTCTCCTCATCTATAAAGTGAGGCTAGTAATATTCTCCTCACAGGGTTGCTATAGTGATTATAAGGTATGTGAACATACAAAGAACCTTGTCTTGAACCCATAAAATGCTAAACACATATTAAAATTATTTCCTTTTATTGACAGTATCTGTGGCCCTAGGCTAATTGATATTCTTAATATAAATTATGCCTTCTAATTGATCTATTATAGTTAATATTAAAAAAATTTCAATCTACTATAAATAATAGTATAATATTATTATTTAAGAATAGGATGACATCCTTTTTTTTGAAAGATTTGGCCATTGGGATTACGGAGGAAGATCATCACTATATTTTTACGATGACATTTCTGAAACACATGGTATGATGTGGATCGCTTTTAATTACAAAGTAGGGAAATATTAATATCTATTATTTTATAAGCCCTACTCAGGTTAATTTTAAGATCATTAGGAAAGATTAATTTCATTTAGAAATTTAGTACCCTGCTACAAGATCTCTCACTACAAAAGTGCATAAAAATAAATTTAGAAACAGATCAAACTAGCCTATGCCATTTAACACCTTATCTTCAGGAAGGCCAAATATGAGGTCCATGGTCAAAAAGGCTGTAATATGTAAATAATGTCTGCAATGAGTGTTGGTGCGAGGAGGTGAGAGTGTGTGCTACCAGTTAACTCTCCTTCTGTTTTGAGGGTTTTCTAACTCAGATGAGATCATCACATCATTACAGAGAAGCCCTGCTGCTCTCAGATATTTTTCTCTGAGACTTTGGAAGAACTCAGGCACCATAAGAATTTTTTTTTTTTTTTTTTTACAGGGAGGAAAACCTGAGAGCTTTCTCTAGCATCTCTCTCATACACTTTCTCCTTTTTTTTTTCTGTGGATGTTCTATTTTAGATCGCTTCCCCAATTCTAAGAATCTTTCATGGGTAACCTCATAGCCAGCCTCTTCTGTGTAGAATTATCTGTTCAGTACTGCTCACATAGATCTCTCTTTTCTCTGAACCCCTTGAAACAATGTTCATATTTTTTTGATTGAGTGTTAAATCACAGAATTTCTTTAATATATTTAAGTATGTTACTATGTCTTCTTTAAGCAGCATAGAGGGCAGAGATCACTATTTGAAAGGAGAGGCCAATTCTTGAAAGCAGACATTGATTATATCTTAAATTACAATTTGCAATCCTGTGGTACTGAACACATTGGCTAAATAAATATAAATTCAATTAAAATGACAGGCAATGCCGATTTACAAAAATGCTTTTGAGAATAACATCATTAAACTGAATATCTAAATATCTGAATATCTAAAAATAGCTAGATAAGCATTTAACCATCTTTTTACATGTATAGATAAAGTGTCGGGATTTGCCCTCTAGATTTTTATTTTCCATAGTTGATCATTTCAGGTGGCTTAAATGACCCTAAGAACATCTTTTTAATATAACCTTTGGACCCTAGAGTTACATTTTGAGACTGCCACCCTAAAATTTTTCATGAAGGTTCATTCTTATTTTTATTTTACGAGCTGTTTTCATTTAGTTAAAATGAATCTCCTGGGACTGAGATCTTTCCATTCTCGATTGGCGTCTAACCTGCTAGCTTGCTGAGGGCAGTGGGCTCAGAATCTAGCTGGATGCAAGTGGAAGCCCAATGTGATGTGTGACATTGCTTCATTCCAAATGGGTGTTCCTTAAGGCTGCATCTAACATATAAACACACAAAAGTCTCTCTCTAATTCCCATCACCAATCATAAAATAAACGTAAACATTGTTCTTTGGTGTCCCTTAGGACATCTCAAATATAATGTTTTTAAATTGTATTGCACCTTTATGAAGATTTTTTTTACTGGTTTCTGAGTGTGTCTCAAGTTAAAGCATTGTTTCCAGCCTATTTCATGCCCACTCCTGTTTACCCCTTCCGTCTCCCACTTGCATACCAGAGCACAGTAAGTGGACACCTTTCCTCATAGTCACCATTGATTTGTCCCCTATTGCCCTGTCCTCTGGGGGCCTGAGTTGACAGGAAAGGAGATTTATTCCAGATGTTTACCAGCACAAGTGAGACTATCAATGCTTCATTCAGTCATTCAGTATGCTGGAGGAAGCACGGTGAACAGAGGGGCATAATCTCTCTGCAGCTGACAATCTAAAGAGGTAGAGAGACATTAGGCAAACATTAGTGCTAAAACACAATTGGATGTATTTTACAAATGTAGTGTGTAGGTTGTTGTGATGGGACATAGAAAAAGAAGAGTTCATCTGCTTTGGGAGCAAGTGATCAAGGGTTAACTTTTTAAATAACTTTATTGAGGTATAATTTATATACAAAGCATAAAATATGTTGAATTGTGAAACTAAAAATAATATAATATTTTATGTTGGCCATATTTTAATAAAAATCTTTAAAAGTAAAAAGTATATTGAATTATATTAGTTCTGACATATATATACACCCATGAATCTATCATCACAATCAAAATATCTTATGTTATCACCCTCAACATTTTCTCATGCCCCTTTGCACTCTCTCCTTCTCTCTCTATCTTACTAGATATTAGATTACATTTTCTAGCATGATTTTTTTTTTTTTGGCAGGATGACTGGTTTATTTTACTCAGTGTAATGATTTTGAGATTCAGCCATGTTGTTGCATGTATCAATAGTTTGCTCTATATATTTATTTATTTACTTATTTATTTTTTGTTGAGTAGTATTCTACTGTAATGTACCACAATTTTTTTTTTTCTGTTTACCTGCCAGTGGGCATGTGGGTTTTTTCCAGTCTTGTTTATTATATATAAAACTGCTATGAATACTTGTTGTCTATAAGTCTTTGTGTGGACATTATACTTTCATTTACCCTGGGTAATTCCCTAGAAGTGTAATTGCTGGGACAAAATCAGGACCTGTGACTGATGCAGGAGAACAGAATAAGAAATTGGAGCCCACAAGAAAATTAATTTTTGAAGGAGGAGAGTTGGGATATCTGTCGGTCTCTTCCTAAATGGCTAATTCAAAATTACCTCAAATTTGCCCAGTTTGAGTCTCAGATCTTGATCTTTTCTTTCAAATATGGTCCCCTGTTAATATTCCTTAGTTCAGTAAATGGTATCATCATTTGCATGGTTGGCAAAACTTAAAGCCAGCCTTGATCCTCTTTCACTCTCTGTTCTATTGGTCTTCAAGTCCTACATTTTTCCCTTGTGAAAATCTCTACCTATACCACGTATAGGTCACTGTGACCTGTCCCCTGAACCACTGCTCCTCTATTTCTTGACTTGAACCCTTTATCCATTATCTGCAGTTAAGACAAAATGACCTTCAAAAACGTAAACCTGAGTATATCACTCCATGGATTAAACCTTTCATTCCCCATCCTCAATAGTGAAACAAAGCACCAAATCTTACCATGGTTTGCAGTCTGCCTACCAATGTCTCTGTTTAATGCACACTCTCATGTTATGACTCCATATTTTTTTATCCTCCTATTCCATTTATATTTTATCTATAATGAGCTTTTACTGAGGTCATCAAATTTTTGAAATTCTTTCTCGTATCTGGACCTTTGAACTTTCAAAGTCCCTGTTTCTCTCCCCATTTATTTATCTAACTCTTAATTAACCAACTTAAATATTATTTCCCCCAGATGATCATATATAGATAAAATAACTTTTCAACCTGATACTCTATACCAATCTTAAGCTATGATCATGGCCAACATTCTGGTCAGTGTACCTAAGTACAGGTAGGGCCTAACTTATTTATCATTGTGTCCCTAATACTTAGCACAGTAGCCCATCTTGAACATATTAAGTCCTCAAACATACTTGATCATTGAATAAATGTCTATGACAGTGACCTAGACCTTATATAACAGATGTCCGACAAATATTTCAGAAGAAAAGCTAAAATAAATTAAATTCAAGAAAGGTTTCCGAATAACCAATGTAGATGTCACAAATTTCATACACTAAAATCCATGACTTTGCTTATAAGAGAGTCCCTCCAGCTCTCATTTAAAATCTATTTTATACTTACTTTATACAATCCTAGTAAATTCAAGTGCCAAGTTTTTATAGCAGAGTACATAAGAAGCAGAAAATCTAATGGCTGAAGAGAAGAATCAGTATTGATACATTGCAATGAGTTAAGATACTGGAACATGTAAAATTATAATTCAAAACCTCAGTAATCTTGTCCATTTTGTCCAGGGCCATATAACCTTAAAGTATCATATGATTAAAGTTGAGGCAAGTTTTGATGTTATTAATTAAAATGTTGGTCAATATTGGTACTAATATTGGTAAATACTCTTGATTGTATTCTATATGCCAGAATTGAAGCTAAGCTTCTCTATGCACTATCTCACTAAATTCTAGTAATGAACCTATAATATAGGTTTTGATATATTTTGCATAGGAGGAAAAGAAAGCTAAGAAAAGTTAAATATCTTGGCCTGGGTTACATGGCTTTTGACTCTAGCTTGCTTAGTCCACGAAATCAAGAAAAGATTAAATTGTGTTATTTTCCCCTGTTTCAAGAAACAGTAAATTTTAAAAGAATTTCATCATAAACAGATATTTTTCTTTAAATTTTAGATTCTATACAGAGATGTCGAGTTGTCTAAAATAGTACCCAAAGTAGAAATATTTATTTCTCAATCAAATGTCAAATAGATGAAGTTTTTCTGTAAATGCTTTCCAATGATTTTATTACACTTTATGATTAGCTGCGAGATTATGAAAAGATTCTAGCAAACGATGCTTCCTAAAAAGCGGCAAGAGCATGCTGTTAATACTAGACAGTGTATTACTCCATATGGGCTCATTAAGGGCCTGGTTATCATCTTTAATTGCGAAGAACATACATCCCTCAAATGAGTCCGTAGACTTTTCTAATAAGTACCAGAAGTGTAAATAGAATCTATCACCAGATCTATTTAGAATCCACTTACCTTTATGACTATATGTGGTATGGATCATCAGGCCATAATCATACAGACCCCATCAACGCTTATCTTCCTTATGGCAAGTTTAAAATGTGGTATCGCTACTGAAAGATTAACTTTTTCCACACTTGTGAGTGATAGACTCCTACATTCCTAAACACATTTTGCTCGAAGTAATTAATTCTAGTGTTACATTAGGAACTGAGTACTCTGAGTACTGCAGGTCAGCCTGCCCCCAATCCATTCCTCCGCTCTCCCCAAACTCTTCATGTTGGCTGATTCCCAAGCTCCCATTTTTCAGTATCTTTCACTACCCTGAATTTAAGAAATGCCCAAAGAATCCTCTGTGATCCAAGTATAGTCTTTCTCATCCCCATCCTCGACTTCACCTTTAGAATTTTGGAAGTCCACCAAGCATGACATATAACACTCTCCGCCAATGCAAATCAGCATCTCTCCACATCTCCTCTGTTCTCACCACTGATTCATCTTCCCCCAAAAATCCAGAGAAGAAAATTAATCATTTAAAATAATTTAATCAATTTAAATAATTATTAATATGTCTATACATACCTTTTAAATAAGCACACACATATAGAAAACACAATCATATAAACAATTCTATATTTTAGTTTTTTAACATCTTTCCAAGTCGATGTAGATGTATATCATAATTTTTAATGGCTGAATAGTGTTCCACTTTAACAAATTTATTTAATCAGTACCCCTTTTTGAACTCATGAGTTTTATAAAATAAATTAATTTCATATAATGCAATATTATGCAACAATCAGAAATGCCCTCATTTTTGACATTTAGATTATATGTAATTTACCAGTCATACTTTTAATATATTGCCTTTAAAGAAAAAAAAATGTTTACAGGTGTATATCTTTTGGGAGATCATGTTGGTAGTTATTCACATTTAATATGAACTAATTTATCAACTCACTTTACTCAATGCCAGCTAGATAAAAGTTAGTTTGTAATTAGATTGAGGTTATTTATGAGGCCAAAGAAGAAGGGAGATTGGAAATGTTTTTGAAGGATAGAGGAGGGGAGAAGTTTACAATCTTTGGAAAGGATGTTGATTTAAAGAAAATATGTCAACATCATGTGTTTTCATGTGGGTCTTGAAGAACAGGTCAAAAAATGAACAATAAATTTTCTCTGCTTCACAATTCTCATAAGTCAGGGTTCTGAATTAGAAAAAGTAAAATTAGAAATCAGATTCATGTTTCGTGTATTTTAATTGAGAACATCTTTACAGCAACCGTACAAAGTGTGACACACTTTATCGCCTGGATTTTAAAAATGTGGTAGGACAATGGAATATTATTCAGCCTTAAAAAAGAAAGAAATCCTGCCATTTGCAATAAGATAGATGAACCTGGGAGACATAATGCTAAGTGAAATAACAAAGGCACAGAAAGACAAATGCTAAGTGATTTCACTTATATTTGCAATCTAAAATAGTCAAACTCATAAAAACAAAATAAAATAGGGGTTACCAGGGGATGAGGAGTGGGGGAAATTAGAAGATGTTGGTCAAAAGGTACAAACTTTCAGTTATAAGATAAATCTATAGACCTAATATGCAGCATAGTGAGTATACCTATTAATAAAATATTGTATACTTGAAATTTACTGGGAGTAGATCTTAATGTAGGTGATAGATATGTTAATTAACTTGAATGTAGTAATAATTTCACAATATCAAAATATCATACTGCATACATTAAGCATATAGTTTTACTTGTTAATTATACAAGCTGAAAAAATTTAAACGAAGTTCAACTGAAACAACATTTAAAAAATATCTAGCTTGTGACTGACAGTAAAAGTTCACATATTTGACTACAGATATAGAATTCTCATAAATTTGTCCCCAAAATACTTTAAAATTATCTGAAAAAATGAAAGGGCTTGAAATAGAAAGACAATGAAATTTTAAACAATCATGTTTGTCATCTAAAAATTAAAAAGAAAGCAAGAAGAGAAGGGACGAATTTCTTGCAGAGTTTAGGATTCAATCCTTCTCTGACTTAAGACTTCATCTGCACCTAAAACTAAACTCATCATGGTTTTTTCACCAAGAAGTTTTATCTCCAGACTTCTTGGTATCTAACAGCAACACCATCATCCTTCTCCCTATCTCCCAGATATACTTCTTCTTTGTAGATTGTTATGGCACAATTCAGTTCAGTTAGACAAATGGCATTTAGTAACCCCTTTTTGCCAAACGTGGAACTTGGGCTCTGGCCTCAAGCTGTGTGCTCTGGCTGCTAGTAAAGGTTAAGGGTGGGGAATGTCATGTTGCTTCTCTGGTACTCAGATTTCCCTCTGTAATGAATTGGTTGGAAGCACGGATTTGGGACAGAGTGGTGACAATAAAAATAGAAAATGAAGGCCAGATAAAACAGACATTTGGAAGAAAGCATTCATGGTGCCCAGTGAATAGCCTGACATAATATTAAAGAAAAGGAATAGAAGACAATCAAAATTGACCCTGAGGTATTGAACATAGCTATGACACAGGGAGAACGATGATGGTGTTGCTGTCAGATACCTTGAAGTCTGGAGAGCATATAAGAAATATAATGAGTTTGATATAATGAGTTTGATTTTCAGCTGATATAAAAGCAGGGGAAAAACAACAACAACAACACAAAAATGGTCATCAAACAGATACCAGAGACCCGCAGAAGGAAGTGATATAAACAAACCTTTTAGGATTTACATACAGACAGTCAACAGGGAAGTGGGGAATTTATTGATTTTGAAGGGAAGAGTAGAGAGTTGAAGCCTGACATGTCTATATTATGGAGGTGTGTGGAAGAAGTAGAGTCAGCAAAGAAGGGACCAGGTATGGTGGAAAAGGAGGACAAGTCACCATGGGAGGCAAGAGAAAGTTTGAAGAGGAGGTGGATATTGAGTGTCAAAAGTTACAGAGGCTTTTACGTTTGGCGATTAAGAAGCTGTTTCTTCTACATTTCACAACATATTAAAATTTCGAATCTTACGTTGTATACCTGAAACTTGTATGTGTCATATGTCAATTATGCCTTAATAAAAAAATTTTAAAAATAAAAAATAAAGAGGCTATTCTTAACCTTGAAAAAAGCCAGCTTCACTTAAGCATTGCGTAAGGAAGTGGGGGTGGGGCTAGTGAGTCAGTAGTTAGAACATGGAGACAGCAAATGTAGATGGTCTTATACACAAGTTAAGTGATGAAATGAAGGTGGTTGCTTGAAGTCACTGAAGTGTCAAAAACAAAAGTCGGTAAAGTAGAGAAAAATTCAATAGAACTTCATTTTAGCAAAATCTGATGTGCATATTGGAAATGAAAAAATAAACGTATATTTTCTTATTCATACTGAGAATACCCTTAATGTCAGTGTTTATTTTATTAAAATAATCCCCAAAGAAAATAGGATGTCATCCATATATATCATGCCATTCTTTTACATACAAAAGGAAAAAATGCTACCAAGTAAACTATGATCTGCATAAATCATTAAGCTATACTCTGATTTTGAAAATGCTAAAATGTGCATGGATGAAATTTAGCATTAGGATTATCAATTTGATTCTCCATTTTATGTTGGTTTAAATCATTAGCGGCGATATATTTTTTACGCAGCAGTAGTCTACCCATACATCCTTGTGTATGATATAACCCCCACACACATCTGGATTCTG
Organism: Pteropus medius; assembly: GCF_902729225.1. NCBI lineage: Eukaryota > Metazoa > Chordata > Mammalia > Chiroptera > Pteropodidae > Pteropus > Pteropus medius. The sequence continues at coordinate 5,293,312 of NW_024343578.1, forward strand.
ACAGTGCTATTATACAGATGTTGTTTGCAATTATAAAGTAAGTGTTTGTGGTTGCTGAGCTCAAAAATCCATGAATATCAGTCAGTAAAAGTTCTTAAGAGCCTTCAACTTCTGAGTTTTCTACATGGCCCTATTTTGGCAAATAATTTGCTTCTCTCCTGGCAAAATTGCAGAGCTTTATGTTTATGCTGAAGCAGCAGCGATACCCACTTTGCAGAACACTGGGCACCTGAAAAAACATCCCCAAAGAAAATAAGGGCTCTCAGAGATGATCAAGGCTCTTTTTAATCTTATTTATAAGAGCTGCAATTACACCGTGCAGAAGAACAAACCGAACATGGGTCCTTTGGCTGTTTTCCAGAGATGAAGATAGTTTCCCCCTGCATTTAACCTTGAAGTATACTTCCTCACAATCACATCATGATTGATAATAGCTAGAGATGAGTAAGCAGCTCAAGTTTAAAAAGTAAAATGATTATATCATTTTGTGTGCTTTTTTAGAGAAGAAATCCTCTCCACTTTATTTTTTATTGGTTTGTTAGTCTCTTTGATGAAACCTGGAACTATTCTCCTCTACTACTTTGAGAATATCTTTCATGCTGCAGTATGGCACCATGATTAGAAGCAAGAATTCTAGCTAGTTCTGGGTTTGAATCCCAATCTTGGGTCTACTAGTTCTGTGACCCTTGCCAAATTACTTGTACTAACTGAACTTTGTCATGTTTAACTTTTCCTCACTGCATTAAATGTGTCAACTGGATGGAAATAAATATGCCATCATTACGAGTCATTTTAATTTTATTTTTGTCCTCATCGTCAGTGTAAAGGCCCACTGAGACACTAGTGTGAGACCAATCAGAACACCTGCATATTTTTTACAAGCCATATTCTACTGTTTAGCCTCAGGGGTCTAATAGGTGAAAAGGTAGGATGGGGTTGCGAGGAAAGTCGAACAGATGGAAAGAAGCAAAGGATTTGAAGTTCTGAGCAAGGGAATGATTCTGATGAGGATTGTAACAATTAAACCAGTAAGGAGGAATTGGCTTGAATGAAGTTTATTAGAGACCTGAAAGGCATCAGCAAATTATAAGAGCGAGACTATTTCTCTGATATGGAAAGATAGGAAGTAGCCTAAGAATGTGAGATGCTAGCAACTCAGATTTGGGAAATGGCACTTATTGATAACGATGAGTTCTAGGGTATGTGCAAAGAAATAAGTGGCTGAAGTTGGGTGGAAGAGAACATCACTAAATGTATAGAAGCCAAGGAACTAAGAGAATGGGAAAAATGAGATTTGGGGCAGATGATCTGTGTGAATTTTGAAATGTCCAAAAATGACGACAAGAATAGTGACAGAAGACTGCAAGCAAAAATATTCCAGAAATGAGGGGAAATGAATGAGATTTAATAGCTGATTACAACACCTGGGATAGTATATTTTGTTGGTATGTGTTTCAAACAATCTGAGTTTTTTTAATTAGGAGAAATGTCTTAGAAATAGTAATGAGGGGGAAAGAGAATAGTAATCTAGTCTCTAAGCCTTACAGTATAGGTGACATGGAGGAGGAAAAAGAATTCTTCACTTAGGGGACTGTAAGAGAAGCTGTGTCATCAGGGGAATTCAGTTTTTTATTTAAGCCAGAAGATTAAGGAAACATTAAAAGAAAATATTGAAGATTGGAATTTTGGTAATGACTGATTATATGTTCCTGAGGATATGTACAAAGTATTTGGGGAGAGAGGGATTGAAAAGAAATAGGAGATTATATTAGTTTAGGAAATGTAAAGTCTTATGGGGATAAAATCTGGGTATCTAAAGATCCTGGAATGCCTGGATTTTCAGTAGTTATAGAGTAAAAAGCATCGCGAAATTAATCATGCTGGTCTTTTGGGGGAAGATGAATCAGTGTTGAGAACAGAGGAGATGTGGAGACATGCTGATTTGCATTGGTAGAGAGTGTTATGCACCATGCTTGGTGGTTTTTCAAACACTGTTCATGCTGAACAGAAATAGTGCTTTGATTATCCATGTTACCATACTCTATCATTTGCACGAAGATGATTTGAAAGATTTGCAGGAATGTTTTAGAAGGGGTGCAAATATCATTGGTGGTTGTATTAAATGCCCTTTATGTTATCATTCAACCCAGGTTCTTGTGGTATTAAGAAGAATTTACTGTGATTCCACAAGTATCAGCTAGATTCAGGGAATTGTTTGTACTTCTGGAATTTACTTTATGCATTTTAATGGCATCATTTTAATCTCCTTCTCTATCAGACCACATAATTAGAGTAGGCAGGAGGTGAAAGAATTGTGACAATATAATTCTCTTTCATAATTGGTTGTTCTCTTTTGCAGATCAAAATAGAATAACCTTAAAAAGAAGGAGAAAGATATAAGGATGTACTGTTGGACTAGCAACCCAGTGACCTTTTCTGGGGGCTTTAGCTATAAAGAGAAGGTGTTATATTTTTGCAGTTTGCACTGCTTACAATGAATACATATTCTTAGAGAGCAGAATCAGATTTTACCAATTGGTGAACTTTCCAAAGGTTGCTTATTAGCTTTTATTCAGTCAAGAGTTTATACAACTATTTCTCTACCTTCCTATATTCACCCAGTAGGACACTTATAAAATTTGAAACCCTTGTTTACGTTCAATATATGTGAAAAATCAGTGCATCTATAATTGATACTGAAATAGAGCAAATGTAAAAGAAAAACTTTTATGTCCTACGTAAAATGTGAGAATTCCATTCATAATCTCGATGCCAGACTTAGCGGCTAGGAAGTCATGGGTTAGGTTCCCCATTCTACCACTTTTTATAGTGGTTTTCAAACCTGACTGCACATCAGAGTTCCCTGTTAGTGTCCCACAGTAGGCCAATTAAATCAGTATCTAATTCGGGAGAGAGAGGAGGTAAAAAGATCAGGGCATCAATATTCGTTAAAAAACAAACAGAAGCAAACTCAATGGCAGCCAAGTTAAGAATTTAATAGCTATTTGAGGTAGGGCCATTTATTTTTCCTCTCTGAAACTTAGTGTATAGTTTCCTAGGGCTGCTGTGACAAAGCACTACAAACCAGGTGAATTAGAACAACAGAAATGTATTGTCTTATATTCTGGAGGCCAGAAATCTGAAATCGAGGTGTTAGCAGGCAGGCCCACATTCCCCCTGAAGGATCTAGGGAAGGATTGATCCCATACCTCTCTCTTAGCTGCGGGTAACCGTAAGCATTCCTTAGCTTAGATGACAATCATGTCCCATGTCTCTTCACTCACCTCTGTATATGTCTGTTTTTTGTTTTTGTTTCTGCTCTTCATTTCTGGTGAGCGAAAACTTTAAAGTTTAAAGCATAACCATTTTTTGATGGTTTCGTTTTTGTATTTCTGAAATTTGTAGTTTTAAAAGTTCATTCCATCAGGGCAAGGTAGATAATAAGTCATAATAATGTCATATCCCTGCCTGACTAAAGTAGGTCTTTATGTATAAGTATGGCTCCTTGGTAATTCAGAGAAATATTTATACCTACATAATTTGTTTTCATCTCAAAATAGCCATGGGAGGTGGTCACCATTATCTCCATTATATAAATGAAGACACTAATTACTCAGAGAGGTTTATAAAACTTCCTGAGGTCACACAGTTAGTAAACGGTTAGTGAGTTCATGAATATAGACTTGAACGCAAGACGTCTGGCTCTACATCAGTGTTCTGCCCACTGTGGCTCATTTCATATTTAGGGAATATGAAAGAGCAATGGGAATATCATAGATTGTGAGATCTGTATTTTTGACCTAACATAGTAGATCATAAATGAATAAATGAATGGGTTGGAGAAAAGCAAATGCATCAGTGTTTGAGAGTTCATGGGAAATCTGTGTAACATCACCATGGTTTCACCTTAACCACTCCTTCTCTTGGAAAGTTGACAATTCCAACCTAGACTGGGCTCTTCAAAGCTAAAGAGTAGTGGTGGTTGGTTGGGGGCACAGTAAGTCTCCATCCCCAAACAGATCTGATATTTTATACTTTCTAAAGTGCAAGGGAGTTACTGGGAAAAGCAAGGACTGGCTCTGATTAGAATTGTCAACTCTTGTTTCCCCAATGCCACCTTCAAAATGTGTAAAGCAGAAATGTAGGTGTCCTTTCCTAAGAAGTGGAAGCAATTATCTCCTGCCTGAGGTGTGAAGGAGCATGCAGGACACTCCCCTTACCTTCCCCTGCACTGGGAAGAGAGTTAGGCTAGAAGGTACCTCTTTTTGTAAAATTGCAATATCTTCTAAAAGAGAAATTTTCTCTGTTCCACTTGCTTTCCAGCCGATAATGACTCAAGAAATCTTTCATCTCAGAAAGCCAGCCTCCCACCCCACCCCCTCTGAAACCAGTTTCAAGACTTTCCTCTCCTATCTATAGGTTGGAACTAATGTCTAAACATCTGCAATATGATTAGGGGCTGTTAACCTATCGAACCAGAGTTAGCTAGGTCTCCCAGTTAATCATTTTCTTCAAACTTTCTGCCCCCACCAAAGGTAATTGGGTTTAAAACAAACATAAATAATAACGATAAAACACTGCTGATTGGTCTTAATCAGGATGCATACTTTAAAAAACATAGGCTTAAAACCATGTGTATCAAGGGAAAAAAACTTCAAAATTTGGTTGACATTTAAACTTTTTTATTATTTTGAAACAATCACAAACTTACAGAGATTTACAGGAAAAAATTTTCCTCCCGAACCTTTTGAGAATGAGTTTGCCTACCTGATGCCCATCATCCCATTTTAATGCACATTTCTTATAAACAAGGACATTTCTCCTATAAAACCTCACTATAACCATCAAAATCAAGAGATTAACATTGTAATATCACTGCTGTCAATCCTCAGGCCTACTTCAGGTTTCATCAATTGTTTCAAAGGTATCTTTTACAGGAAAAAAATATCTAGTTCAGGATCACGTGTTACAAAATGTTTGAGTTGGCTACTCTTTCACCACATGAATACCAACTTCCATAAATGTTTGCATGTATGTATATTTTGTCTCAAATGCTGCTTTTTTTCTTGCTATATATTTCAATTTACTCATTCATTCATTCATTCACTTCATTGAGACAGAATAATGTGGGTGAAGCAACACCTTAAAGCCATGAGAAGAAGAAGTCACATTAAATAAAATAAAATAAAAGCAACAACACCTGTATAATTTTTTACAGAATTCATCATGAGTATTTTACTGAAACTAAAAGTAAAATTTAGAAATAAATATGATTTAAAGGATAATTTTTATTTCATTTATTTTAGTGTAGAAATAATAGTAATAATGATAGCAAGTAATGTTTAATGAGCGTTGTACTTAGCTCTTTACAATGAATTATCTCATGTAATCCTCACAGAACCTAACAAGTAGGCATTATTATTGTTATTGTCTCTATTTTACAGTTGCAGTATCTGAGTGTCTGTCATCATCTCCAGCTAAATTTGTAGTTTCAGCAAACTTTTGAGAGATATGTGAGTTACCTTAAATGGTGTTTTCTCACCTAACTGATATCAGAATACACAGTGCCATTCCCTTTTGAAATGTGTTTGGCATTCCAGGGCAGTAAGGCACTCAATTATAAAGACGCCTGTGATTTTTCTCTGAATTAGATTTTGAATACGCAGGCCCTTCCTCAAACTCTTATGGTCCTGTGCTTTTCTATATTAAGAGAGTTCTGATTTTTCTTGTTCCTAACTCTTCTGATAAGAAGTAGAAAATAGAGATGACAAAGAAAAAGAGTTCTTCTTGCAGGGTCAGCCAGAAATATATGTAAAGCCTATCTGGTGAGGTCCCTCACCTGCACTTGCTTTCAGTCCAGTGCCATCCCTGGGGTGCCTAGGGTGTCATCTGTTGGTATGTGCTGGTTTGAATTTTCTGGGAGTTGGATGTGAGATGAAGTTAGTAGTGCAAAAGACCTATTATAGAGGAACGTATGAAAGGAAAAGAAAGCAAGCGTGACTGGACAGGGAGAGCCGTCAGACCGTGGCTTAGATCTGAGAAAGTCTCTGCCAGGCCAATGGGCAGCTCTGGAGCAGAGATAGTCATCTAGAAGCATCTTGTGTCTAGCAGAAATGACTAGGCTCTGCGCCACCAGCTTGATCAGTCATTGTTCCCCCAAATAGCTTGAGCTCACTCCAAAAGCTGAGAGGATCCTGATGAAGCCAACAGCTAGGCTTTTAGTAAATCACAGCTGGGTAGCAAGTCATTTCTTAAGGGAGAAATCTCAGTGGCAAGTTTCTGTGTCTGCAACATATCAGTGTGTTTATGGAATATTTCATGGGGGAACTAAAACTGGAAGTGAAGCCAGATAATACGGATGTCAGTTTTGGTTCCCTCTGTACACTGCCTATGGCACTTTGAGCCTTACCTTCCTCCTACGTAAAATGGGAACATGATGTATATCAACCATAAAAAGGGGTGGGAAGGCAAAAATGAGATGACGCATATGCATGATCCACGTTTGAAAACCACAGTTTTAAAAGACACTCCCTTAATTGCCTCCAAATCTCTGATTATGAGATTCTGTGAACTTTTAGGAAGAACACAAGAGATAATGTAATCTTGATCGCAGCAAGCGTATTAAAAAAAAAAGAATATGAAGTCAGAAACTGGAACTGGGTCGTAGACTGATTTTGTTTAAAATAAAATTAATTGCCAAGAATTTAAAATGGGAGCAATTCTCTCATTTAGGATTTTTAATCTAAATTAGCAAAGTAATAGAATTGGCATGCCTGTCCTTAGTCCCTCCTCGAGTTCTCCAGTCTATTTTCTCTCCCTGTACTTTACTTGCTTTACCCATAACACTACAGACAAATAAGTTTGCAACCCCTGCTACAGTCTAAGAACAATGCCAATGGAGGCAGGTCCTTAACTAAATTTTAATAAGTAAATGTTATTAAGCACTGAAAATACGCTAGGAGTTGTATAGAAAAAATATATTTTATGTGAATTCCTTCCAGGAGATGACAATCGGCTTAAAATATTTTAATAATAGAATAGACTTCTCATAGATAAACAAGAAATCAGATACCCAATTGAAAGTCAGATGCCAGAAAAAAAAAAAAACTGACTATAAATGGGGAGACTATACATGTCACTTCTCTGGGGACAGTCTCAATTTGCGCCTATTGTTCAAATGTAATTATTAGTGATACCGCCCTTCTGCTCTTAAAAGTCCTGATTTGGACAATTTATATGATCATTGTAACTATAGATTAATATTTTTATTTATTTTGTTTGTTTTTGGGACAACAACTCTGAAGTCGGTAGTCGTGAATTTGGTTCTTCTGTTGGGCAGTTGGTCTAAGTAATTTCCCTCATGCGCACCATCCATTCTCCATTTATGTCCCAACTGCTACAATTTTGGAGTTCTAACTGTATTACTTTACTGGCATTCTCATCGTCATATCCCATGAGTTCACTTCTCCTCTTACAAGTATACTGGAACAAAATCTACTGTCACCGCCACCATATACATAGGATATAAATTATAACATAATTTAAAAGGCTGGCGATAATAGCAGGAATACATTCCAGGAGGGGAATGCCTCAGGCTTTCAGGGATAGGTCATTTTACCTCATACTTCTTCATTGTCTCTTTCAAAGGTAGATAATCCAGCCCCTACAATGTCATGAAGAGGCTGGGGCTATGATATGAAGTGACTGTGAATGAATTTATAGTCACTTACTGGGCAACTAATAAATGACTCCTGGCCATTTATTCATTGATCTGTCCAATGTTGGGTAGATTATAGTTGGCAAGCCAGGAAGGAGTGGTGAAACCAACTGCTAGGTGCTACAGGATTCTACAGGGAAAGTCGAGGGTTAGTTGCTGCCATTTGCTGCTTTAACTAGTATTACAAGCAAGTAAGGAAAATTAGAACACGAAACACAAGGGAGTTTTTAGTCTGCAAGTTAGCCTTATTTTTTATTTTGTGCTGAGATACTTCTCCCATACCTGTAATGGCTGATGCTAAGCTGCTGTGTGTATGTGTTGTTTTATATGGGATGATTAACATTGGTCTTTAAGAGCTCCCTATTCTATTATGCATTACTATAAACTCCGAATCTTTTCTTCTCCTTAATGTCAGGGGTTACAGAAAGATGAGGCATCTGAATTTAGATTCAGCAATACTAACCCACCATTAAGTGAGGGAAACAACCAACCCACAAACAAAAGCAAAATGAGCAAGAGGACCAACAAACCAACTACAAAACAAGATTTAAAAAACAATCAAATATTTATTCTTTATATCTTGGATAAATACCTTGGCAGATTTTACTAGAATGAGCCAAGGTATAGACTGACAGAGGAAATATTAACTGTACTGAAATATATGGATATTGCCAAATGCTGGGCTCAAACACAACTTTGGTGAGTCAAAGAGTTATTATAAATTCTCGAAAAGTTATCTTTTAAGGTAATTCTACCTGACAATATTTTGGCCAATGATTGCGATTCCAGGAAGATAAAATACTTTTCTTTAAAAATAAACCAAGAGAATAAAGTTCTCATTCTTTGTTAATACTTATTAAGTTTTATTTTAAAGGCCCAGGTGAGCAAGAGTAGTGGGTTGAATGGTGGCCCTTCAAAAGATTTGTCAATGTCCTTACCCCCAGAACCTGTAAGAGTGATCTTATTTAGAAAAGGATCTTTGCAGACGTAATTAAGGGTCTCAAAAGGACACCATCCTAGATTATCTAGGTGGCCTTAAATCCAGAGGTGAGAAGTAGACATCATATAAGAGAAAAGCAGAGGGAGATTTGACAGAGACAGCAGAGGAGACACATAGAGACGAGGAGAAGACCAGGTGACAATGAAAACAGAGATGGAGTGATGCATCCGCAAGCTAAGGAGCTTGTGGAACCACCAGGAATTAGAAGGGTCAAGGAAGGATTCTCCCTTAGAGGCTTTGGAGAAAGTATGGCCCTGCTAGAATATTGATTTTGGACTTCCAGCCTTCAGAACTGCAAAAGAATACTTTTCTATTACCTTAAGCCACTGAGGTTTTGGTAACTTTTTTTTTTTTTTTTCCTATTTTAATGACTGCAACATTCTAAAACTAATACAGCAAGGGCAATGAGAATTAGTGTTTTAGTACTTTTCTCACCTGTTTGATCCAACAATTAAATTGCTATTGGGCGCTGATCTTCATAGTTTTCCAGGATAATTATTTTACAAGTAGAGATTTAATTTAGTCAGATGAATGTTGGGCTTTAAGTAAAACTGTGAATGAGGACGTTTTATCTACTGCTTTCCTACATGGGGGTGAGTAGGGAAAAGGATAACTTATTTACATTATTTCCATTAGAGGAGAACACAGTAGCATGGCATAAGATGAAAAGATTTCTTAGAATACTTTCTTATTAAAAATAATGGAAAGGCTTTATTAACAAGTTGAAACTTATTAACCCAGAGTTCATATGTCTGTTATGCATTTGTTTAGCATTGTCCTTTTAAGTGGGGAAAGCAGACTTCCAGATACTTCCAAAATAATCATTCATCTTTGATAGTGTCTTAAAATAAAGGAAGCCCTAGAGAGAAGAGTTCACACAACTCTTTTTTACTCTATCCAAGTTCTTACAGGAAGAAGATACTGGAAAAGTATATACATGTTTCAGAGTAGCCTCTCAGTTAAGAAGTAAGGAAATAAAAAAGATTACTTTACTATACCTATTGCATTCTTGAAAAACACCTAATTAATTAGCCAGTATCTGTGCTAAAATATCTCTGAGAAAATCAACCAAAATGACCCACCATTGACTTAAGATTTCCTAATGGGAAATTTTCTATTTCCTATTAATAATCATGAGGAAATGAATCTAAACAGTAGCAGGAGAGTAATTTCTACAACTGGACATGTCACACTATGTTCCCAAGTCACACTATGTTCAATAAGGCATTGAGGGGAAGAAGAACTGCGTTGGGCTACCCGAGAGCCAACATTTTCCTGTCTATGTGTAGAAGAGGACACTTGGTATCTCTGATGTCCATCATGAGCCTCAGAAACTTAGAGGCAAACATATCAACAACCATGTGCTTGCAAACTTTCTGATTCAACAACCATGTTTCCAGGGCTGATGGTAATTATGATGATGCATACAGATTTATCTATGAGGATGTTCATCTCAGCTGAAAAGTTATAGTCGATAATATTGCAATAACTATCTATGTTGCCAAATGGGTACTAGATTTATCATAGTGATCACTTTGTAAGGTATATAAATGTCTAATCACTATGTTGTACACCTGGAACTAATGTAATATTGCATGTCAACAATAATTAAATAATAAATTAATAATTAGCTGAAAAGTCAAAACAACATCCTGATGTAGGAATTGAATAATTGCCCATAGAGATCACAGAATCATCAGTTTTTTTAAATTGCAAAACTCTATACTTTTAAAAAGAAAAAACTCTATATTTACTGAGATATTGGGCTAATTACTAGGTAAACCAACCATGTGATTAGAATGTTGGAACTTTTAGCCCTCAACTTCTGGGAAGGGAAGAGTGGCTTAAGATTAAATCAATCACCAATGGCCAGTGATTTAATCACTAATGACTGTGTAATGAAGCCTCCATAAAACCTCAAAGGACAATGTTCCCAGAGCTTCCAGGGAGGCGAACACACAGAGGCGCGGGGAGAGTGGCATGCCGGGAGAGAACACTGAAGCTCCGTGCCTTTTCCCCACACCTTGTCCTATGTATCTCTTCCTTCTGGCTGTTCCTGAGTTAGATTATTTTATAATAAATCAGTAATCTAGTGAATAAAATGTTCCTCCAAGTTTCGTGAGCTGCTATAGCAAATTAATCAAACCTGAGGAAGTTGTCCAGGGAACCTCTGATTTTTTTACCAGTCAGTCAGAAGTATAGGTAACGTGGACTTGTGACAGATATCTGAAGTGAGGAGGGGCAGTCTTGTAGAATCTGATGTTATCTCCATGCAGAGAATGTCAGAATTAAGTTAGATTTTAAGATGCCCAGCTGGAGTCTGGAGAACTGCTTCTTGGCTTGGGGAAAAACTCCTCCCTAGAATGGAATTGGTACCAGAACTTGTTTACCAGGTTATGTGTGATTATTGGTCTGGCCAGTTATATTTATTGATGTGCATGGCTCTCTGAGAGGTAACATGTTTCACATTATAGACACAGGAATGAGAGGTGCAATGATCAATTCTTGATGAACAACTCTAAATCTCAACACTTCTTTTGTTTACCATCCAGCTTCCAGTATTTCAGAATTAATGCTCTTAGGGCCAAATGTTAAAAAGGAATATATTTTGCTAACTTCAACTTCACAATATATTTGTTTGTTTGTGTTTTAATTAAGAAGAAGCCTTGGGAAGGAAAAGCAAGTAAAACTTGACCCCACTCTAAGATTCATCCAATATAAACTTGTGAAATTATTGAAGTTCCAAAATGCTGAATTAACAGGGAATTTTTCTCTGATGCCAATCCTTGAAGGAGACAAACTTTATCTTTAGCCGACCTTGGGGCAGAACTAAGTTAGACAGAATGAATGCAGAGGTGAAAACAGGGAGTTCTGGTAAGAATTTATAGAAATTTGTGGAGGCCATGGAGTGGAATTCAGTTAAAGTTTCGCCAAGACTCTGAGGATGTTAGGACCCAATTGATTTCTGGATTGCATATTTTAATACTTAAGTTATAAATGGTTCATTTATTATTTGGATGTGTTCATTTAAGGGAAAAACATTTTGCTTTAAGAACTCTAATATAGTTACATACATTGTCTAAATTTAGGCATATTATGTAATTCTTCATAACTTCTGAGCTTTCTTTGCTGCGTTTTTCTCCAGTACCTGAAGGTAAAAAAGAGACTTGAAAGAATACTATGGAATCTCCCCATCTCTGCTCAAAATTATTTAAATGAGGCTCCAAAACTGTCCTTGCTTCTTTATAAATAATTGTCTATATCCGAAGGTTGCTGTTTGCTCAGCCCTGTCCATCTTGACTGTTTAAAATTGCATTGTAGGTCCACGGCCATGCCACTCTGAACAAGCCCAATCCCATCTGATCTCAGAAGCTAAGCAAAGTTGTGCCTGGTTAGTACTTGGATGGGAGACCACCTAGGAAGACCAGGTGATACAAGTGTAAAAAAAAAAAATAATAAGGGATTGTAAGATGACAAGGTCCTTGCAATCTGTGAGGTCAACCAAGGATTGCCTCGCCTAAAATAAAATTTAAAAAGTAAAAATAAATAAAATAAAAAATAAAATTATGTTGTAGAATAATTACTCAGAATCCTACCATTTCTTTTAATGAGGGGAATTTACTTCCCTCTCAGATGATTCTCTGGCCACTTGATCACTCTCATATAGGTTGCCTCTGATTCTGGATTTTCTAGCTTCCAGGAGAAGACTTCTCAGTTTCTACTGAAATCACATTTTGATTTGTCAGAATGGATGGTACAAAGCCGTCAGTGGGGAGGAAATAGATTATAAAAACCGACTTACGGTATCTAAGACTTTTTCTCGAATTTTATTTTTTAAATTATCACACAATAAAACTTTGTTGTACAGTTTTAAGAATATTAGCATGTACATAGATCTTTTGAAACATCAGAATCAGGATAAAGAACAGTTCTCTTCCACTCTGCCCACACAAACAAACAAACAAACAAATACTCCCTCATTCTATTCCTTTATAGTTGATTCTGCTAACCTTGTCAACCACTTACCTCTTCTGCATCTCTATAGTCTTGTGTCCTTTTGAGAATGTTATATGAATGGAACCATGTAGTGTGAAACTAGCTTTTTTTACTCATATTCCATTGAGATTAATCCAAATTGTTGTGTGTATTTATAACTCATTCTTTTTTTATTCTGAGTTGTATCCCATTGTAAGGATGTACTAGAGTCTGTTTATTCATTCATCTAGTAAAGGGCACTTTGTTTCAAGTTTTGGAATGTTATAAATAAAACTCGGAGGAGAACTCATATACAAGATTTTGTAGGAACACACATTTTCATTTTTATAGAGTAAATACCCAGAAATGGAGTTGTTCACTTTGACTTTTTGGGGAAAAAAAATATAGTGGTTGAAGATATTCTCCACTGATCTCTAGTTATCAAATCCTCTCCACTTTTTTCTTTAAGACTTCTATTTTTGTTCAGTTTTACCTTTGTATTCTATATATGAAAACAAAGGATTGTTCAAGATAGGCTGGAAAATTCAGGCACAAACACAAATTACTAAAAAGTCACAGATCTCTCTAGCTAAGAAAATTTACCAAGTTAATTACAGTAGTGTGGAATTAATAAAAAAAGGAATACTGGTAATAAATAATAAATATTTCATTTTCAAGAAACTGGTAAGTAGTTTTATTTTCAAGAAAAAAATAAGTCTGATATTTCCAGCTTGCAGGGAGAAAAGAAACTGTCATAAACTTACTGAAGGAAAATTTCTAGGATTTCTGCGATTAGGAATCTTTAGGGATTGAGTAGGAAGAAGGGTTACTTGATGATTTCAGGAAGCTGATTTTTATGAAGAGTAATAAAGGAACACATCAATGACACTATATGAATTAGATGTTTCCTGAGGGTTTCTTTATTGTTTATCATAATTCTCATATATAAAATGAACTCAAGGTTTATTGAAAAGACATAAAGTTTCATGTTTTGCCAAAGCATTACAAACTTGTAAATTATTGTGGGATATTTCTGTTTTCTGGCTTGACATTGAACAATGCAGTTCATCTACAAGTTAAACATTGTGAGGAAACCCCACTTTTAACAAATCCCTGTTTATAGATTTAAGGATGTTAAACATTATTCTACAATCCTACCCTCAAATTACCCTTTATTTCTTTTCCTTTTATTTTCCAGTTCCCTGAATGTGAAAAAAATTAAAATGATAGATTTCACTAAAAAGATCATCTCATTTAATCCATAAAACAACCAAAATAACCCTTGCATGATTTGTTTTCTTCTGTCATCATAAAACAGAGAGTTTATACAAGACACGGGACACGGCAAGTGGCTACTTCCATGGATTAAGATGAAGGACAAATCGAAGCTCACCGGTTGAAAAATATTTCTCCCACAACTCTGCCACATTTGAGATTTGAAGACTTAAAGACATTCTTTGAATTGAAACATTGTTTCCAGTTAGTCCCAGCTAAAATACACATAAAGTCCTTGGCACATCATCTTGGAGGCAGTGATGTCTCATGGTTAAGAAGGTAAACTATAAAGTCAAGGCCTAAATTAATGTAATTATATTATTATTATCCTTATTATTTCACCAATTAGTACCTATCTTGTGACAGAAAGCAGAGCACAAGAGCCCTGGAGAGAAGGAACAGTATTTCATCAGCACAGTTAAAGTGTCTTTCATTGATAATCCTGCTGTCTTATATGTATTCCTCAACTCTTTGGAGAGCTAATGTGTTACAGTGACAGTCCTTAGTAAGGATTACATAGATTTCATTCTATTAACTTTTACTGGATGCATTAATAATCTATTTTTCATTAATGATTAATTATCAGGTATTTCATTACTAATTGCAGCAAAAGTTTCCATATCTATACTACATGAATTAATTTATTTCTTCTTTTTGGACTCCTGCCCATACCCACTCTCTGAACATTGTAGAAGAATATGTCTTAACATGATCTATATCTACATCTGACTTTTGGTGGAGCAAATGTTCTTCTGGACATAGCAGTCACTCTAAGTGTTCTCTTAACCCTTTATGGAAGGAAACTGTCAGACTAAACCTTCTGATACCCTAACAGATCCCAATAATGGTTATGAGATCAGAGTTTACCAGAAAATGAGCTACAATAAAAAGTCATAGACTATTGAAAAGGTGTCCCTGGGGTATTATGAAGCCTTTTCCATTGGGACCTAGAAAGTGGGCTGCTAATTTATGTGTTTCATTATGATGTGTATTCATGTGTCAAAACTGTGTATATGCTTAGAATGGAAAAGCAGCCAATTTCATCTCCTCATCTTTTACTTCAGCTCCATATAGTTCACAGTGGCTGCAGCCTCTGGTGTAGGCAAGGCTCACACCTCCCTGTGTTTTTATCACTTATTATATTTTCAGTGTATTGTTTTCAAACCATTTTCACAAGCATTATATTGTTTAATCCTCACAATGTGCTTGTAAGCACGCCTTATGGATCTTATGTTATGGATGAAAAAACTGAGGCTCAGAGGAGTTAAATGATTTTCCCAATGCCATATGACTAATATGAGGTAGACCCTAGATGGGCCTCTCTATTTTCCAACTGAATTCCATTTATTTTTTCACTATTCCATAGCTGCTGATGCTTAGATGGAAAGAAAGGGATGCAGATGCTGGCAGAAGCAATTTGGTGTGTACATAGCTTGGGAAGGTTATTAACCCTGGGAATGGATTTGAGTACAAAGGCAGCGAATTATAAAGACACACATAGTGCTTTAATATTTTGTCTAAAAGAATATGTAGGAACACCCTGCCCAACAATGTTATCAAGACTCAAATTCACCTGTTTGGACACTTTCAAAACTCCCAGTAATTCTACCATAAGCACTAATTTAGTTCCTGAATTGTATTCCTTATTTTCCTAACTCATTATGATCACCCTCTTGAGGTTCATACCTGGCTTCTGCCTCACACCCTGACTTGTTATTTCATGATCTTGGAATTAATCATGATGATTTCCTAAGCTGTTTTGGCTTCTTCCCCTCTGTCTGAAATAGACTCTTGCTATTTTTCACTTAGCTAACTTCTGCTTGTTCATTAGATGCCATTTTTCTAGGAAACCTACCCTGGCTTCACCCACGTATGAGAGTAGAGATTCCTTTTCTGAGTTTCATGGTTGGCCATTCTTTGTATATTTCCATCTTAGCTTTCATCAGCCCTCCGTCATTCACTTTTTCTTCTCTCCCGAGCAAGTGAAGTGCTTAATTGGAGGTACTATGCCCTTCAGCTCCATACCTTTAATTCTTAGTGTATTTCCTGTTACTTGGTAAGCACTTAGCTGCTAAATAAATGGAAAAAAATGAATTAATGAATTAATGAATGATGTATTTTTACAAAATTTGATCCTTGCCATTATAACTCAGTTAATTCTTAACCCATTCAACAACAGTTTTGTCTACTATTCTTCTCTCTTAAACATTTTCTTGTATATTTCCCCCTCTGTTTCTTCCTTTATTTCCTTTCAGTTCCTTCCTTTTTATTTTCCTTTCTATTTGCCTTTCCTCTTTTTTTTTCTTCTAGCCTTCTGTTCTGCCTTACTGACAAGTGTTTCTTTAACACTTACTATATGACAGGGACAGATATGAGTTCCAAGAGCAAAATGGTGAAAAATGCAGACAATTCCCCTGTATTCAGTGGGATGATAGACAAACAAACAGTAAATAAAGATTGTTTTGAATGTGTTAGTGATGCAAAAAGAGAAAATGATGCAAAAAAAAAAGAAAAAAAATAAATTTATGGACAGTAGCTGGCACTACTTTAAACGGTGGTCAGGAAAGATTTCTCTAAGAAAAAGATATTTGAATTGACACTTGAGTGATGAGAGGAAACAGTATTGCATGGAACAGGAGTGCAAAGTGCAAAAGGCTCTGAGTCAGGAGTGAGCTTAGAGTATTAAAGGAGCAGAAAGACAGAGAACAGAAGTACACTGAGATAAAGAGCTATTCCAGACTAGATCATGCTAGGTATCCAAAGACCACTATTTTCTAAATGCAATGGGAATTCAGTAGAGAGAACTTAACAGAAAAGTGGCATGATCAAATTCCCATATTTAAATATCACAGTGCCCACTGTATAAAAAATGAAATATTGGGGCCTAATACTCGGGGATTTCTGAAAGCAGAAAGAGCAGAGGTGGCTATGGACATAGTCCAAAGGAGATCTGACAGTGGTCTGAGCCAGGCTGGTAGTGATGGAGGTGAAGATCATGTCTTTGATAATGTTGCACTCATTCCAGAAGAACAATGAGCCCTTAAAGGAGAAACTCAGGTCCACAGAGCTAAACTCTCTGACTCTCTCCCTGAATAAAATATTCCTGACAATCAGTCTGGCTTTCAGAGAAGCTGCATCAACTCCAGCTTTTGCAGGTCCCATAGATACTCTTAGAAATTAACAGCCAGATCCCTTGGGTGGCCAGTAGGTATTCCAGCAGGCACCAGATGGACCCAATGTTCTCCAAGAATGCTATTCAATCACTAAGGGAATTATCTTTCTTAAGACACTATATTTTCCTACTGACTAAGCCTCATCATGGTAGATCTTGAGGTTTTCCTTGTAATTATTAACTCCAAAAGCTTAGAGAATTAATGCTTTGCAACTCTAGCTTAGGTATACATTGTGAAATGTATTTACTTATTTTTTTACTTTTTTCCTCATACCAGAACCTCATGATATTTCATATCATTTTTTCCCCCATTTCACATGGAGGCACTAGAAAGTGAGGTCTTAACATTCAATTTTCATTTGCAAATCTTCCAAACAGCATGTACTCATACTGTGCCAATTTTTTTTCATTTTGAGTATAAGTTCCAAATCATTTATATTTTCTATTTTTGAATTACAAATCATCATGAAAGTTAGCTATTTCTTCCTTCTATACACACCAGAGGTAGGATTATTCTTAGACTATGTAAATAAGTGTTTCTAAGTCAATGTTTCCATTGATTCTTGAGGCATTAATAACTATTACTGCAAAAGTTTCTGATTTCCTATCATTTTTTAATGGTAAATTAAACAAAATCCATTTTCTTTAGAATGGGATTTCTTACATTATTCAGAATGCAAATTTGTTATGAGGCTCTCTAAGCAGGCAGGGATGGGTAGACTGTACCATATTTCTCAAAGAAAATTGAAAAGAGATCCCTTTTATGCAAAGCTTCTGGAAGTAGTGGTCTGTGGAATACACATCGAGAGATGTAATTTGAATGTATTTCTATGTTCAAATAGCAGTTTGGAAAGTTATTCTTTGAACTAAAATAAATAATATGCTTTTATGCTTTCACATATTTCATATACTTTAACACATTTACTAATGCTATTAGCACTATATAGATCAACATTGACTTGTAAATCCGTGAAATCCGTAACTTTTTAAACACTACTTTCATCTTATAAATGAGAAAATTCAGAGCCATTTGAGTTAAGTAAATTGCCTATAGTAATATTGCTGGTTAGGGGAGAGATCCAGCATTCTATTTCTTATCCTATATTTTTAACGCTATGTTCATGACTACCAGATATGACTGGAAAATCTACTCTTATCTCAAAGTTCTTTTATACTCTTACAACTCCTCTTCCTTTTTTTCAAATTCTAACTCTGGACCATATGACTATGAGCAACCATGATGACAAATATGTGAGATATCTGAAACCAGAACCAAAAAGTTATGTAAAAGAAATTGACCAAACGTAAGAAGCCAAGAGTGAATGTGGGTAAAAAGTTGATAGCTCATATGACTTAAGGAGTGTTGTTGATAAAAGGATGCAGTGGTCTTAATTGTTTACTCACTCAATATGAATTATTATTGTAACATAGCTGTGAGAAGAGCTAATGTGATTTTGAGATCCATGAGTAGAAATATAGTTTTCAAAATAAAAGAGGAAGACTCTATGTGCTAATGAGTCTTCTGGACCATTTGCTAAATATTCAGAAATGTGGACAGCAATTTCTTTCATTTATCTTCAGAACTCCCCTCCCTAAGTTATGTGATTCTGTAACTTCTAGGAGCACACGGTGCCAACTGATTCTGCATTTCCTTTCTGAATTACCTATGTTTGTTCATTTTTAAAAGACTGTCTAACAGAGCTGCTTATATTTTATGCCGATTGGGGCTTCCCGTGGACTTCCTGGATGTTATATATAGGCAGCCCTTCCCAACTTCCCCTTTTATCTTGAATTCCATGAAAACAGAGGGTAGGTAGTGGGATTCTGGATCTGATCATTATTTTGCCCCAAAATTGGAAAGATCCAGGTCCTCTGGACATATATTTTAGTCCATTGCTTCTTTAATGTTTAAAAGTTCCATAAGAAGGAAATAAAAACTTTTAAAACAAGCAAACAAATCTAATGGCATAACTTCATAGACCCTTTCAGGGGCTTCAGAATATACGGGTATCTTTTTATTTCTGAAGGCCCATTAATTCTGGGTTGGGCAACTGTAATTAGGAGTTATATATAGGTAAAAAAGAAAAATTTTCTTGTTCATTTTTCTTTTTTAGTGAAACACCAGGTCCCCAAGGCATTTAAAAGTTCTTACTATTATCCCTGTTTTCAAAGTTACTAGTGGGAAACATAGAAATATCAATAAACATTTGTTTTCCACAATTGGCCATCTTAGGGGAAACTAGAAGATGATTAAAAGATAAGAAAACAAAGATAGAGAGAAGGTATAGTCACAGAAAGACAGACAAAAGCAGAAAGACAGAAGGAGTGGGGGGATGGGGTTCAATAGCTTTGAAAATGGGCATTTGTCAAAGAAAATTGCACTTAATATTCCTTCTCTGCGCTACATATTGTGCTGCATGCTCTTTGACATGATTTACTACTATTCAATAAACTTAATTCAACAAGTATTTATTGAGACCATGCATTGATTATCTGGAGTCCGCAAAGATAAATATCTAACTTAAAACCACTTACAGTCAAGTGGAAAAGATGATATGCACATATAAAGAACTGAAATGCAATGCAGAATTGGACATGGGTTACAAAAACAGGAACAAATTGTCTTTGGGGGCTCATAAGTGGGTAATGTCGCCCTTTTATGTAAATAAGGTTGCCAACGGGGAACAGAATCCAATTTGGATGGTTCAAAACACTTTAATGAAGAAACTATTTATAGAAATATGACTAGGTTCCAGGTAACTAACAAAGGATATTGAGGTTGCAGAGGCCAGCAGTCACAGGAAGCTGTTACCACTGTTAACCCTAAAAAGGCCAGGAGAGGTGGAGGCATGGAGGAGAGCTGCCCATAGGAGCTGTAGTCATTGAGAAAAGTAACCAGTGCCAGAAACAATGGCCTCAAACAAGGAGAGAGTGAGGAAGAAATACTTTCAACTTTCTCTTCCCATCCTCTCATCTCTTGCTGCTGCATCCCATTGGCCAAGCCAAGCTTTAAGTTAGCTGACAGAAGAGGCTAGATAATGCAGTCAATGTGGTCAGCCTCTCAATCAGGGCAGGGAAGGATGGAAGAGAGATCTGCGGATGTGGAAGCAAATAGAGACCCCTTGTTGGAGGTATCAAAAGGGAGCAGGTCATATATGATACAAGCCTTGGTGCATAAACAACATGATTAATATCAGGTGAGGGCATTCCCGCGGGTGTGAAAAGATTCAGAAGAAGCAGGGAAGTGGAAAATTAAGATGATAATTCATATTGGCTAATATATGGAATGTGTCAGATAAGTGGTCCTGAGAAAAAGGTGGAGAAAAGCCATAGATGCCTAGCTGAGTGGTTTGTACTGTGGTCCATGGCCTAATAGTCTGACTTAAAAAAGAATAGCATGTAGGAACAATTAATCTAGTTTCAGAAAGGATAACTTGGAGCTGACAGAGACTCTATGCAGGGAAACCAATCGGGAGAATATTGTGTTGTTCAAGGTGAGAAATTATATTGGTCCGAAAAGGATGTTGGCAGTAGGGAGAAAACAGGACATGGTTCTAAAAGTTACAGGGTTTAGCAATGGATTAGATATGCAAGAAGATGTAAGAATAAAGACTTTGAACATGGGTAATTTGTGTTATACCATAGCACAAGGAAGGAAGTCAGCAAAGAGTAGACCTGAGGGGGAAAATGATGAATTAATTTTCAGTTACATTGTGCTAGGGTGGGGGCATAGGGTGAGGATTTGGGAATGAATTATGGGCTGAATTTGTAGATTTAGGAATCGACTACATGGAGACGATAGCTGCCTAAGAGTGAATAGGGTTGCCAGAAATAGAAAATAATGACAGGTTTATTAGTGGAAACTTTATCAAATAACGTTTTAGTATGATGCAATTATATAATGAGTTTAATACAAAATGTAGAAAGAAATATTTTGAGGTAAGAAAGGGAGAAAATACTGGGCCATTAGAGTTCATGAAAAGAGGCATTTTTAAGGTAAACTTTTTAAAGAGAATCAGAACTGGAATAAAAAAAAGAAAGTATTGAATTGGAGAATTGTGTATTTTACTCTTCCAGAGACTTTGATGATCAAGGAGCAGTATGAGTGGAGACCGTATGTAGGGAGGTGGCGGGGGAGGAAAGTGGTTTTGCTTCTCTGGTGAAGGATACCTGAGCATGTTTGCAGGGCATGCAAGTAATTCTCTTCTTCTCATATTTTCTAACTGGTTTTGTGTAAATGAAACAGCATTTGTTATCTTTAAAAAGAATTAATAACAATATGCCAAGAGCCCACAGGATGGAGACACTACTTTCTAGAAGGGACTCAATGAGTAATTAAATTGCCATAAAATTCAAATACATAAAACAGAAAGATAAAGCTTTTTATTTGTTATTGCAAAATTTAAAAGGAACATTTTAAAGAACATTAAT
Organism: Pteropus medius; assembly: GCF_902729225.1. Lineage (NCBI taxonomy): Eukaryota > Metazoa > Chordata > Mammalia > Chiroptera > Pteropodidae > Pteropus > Pteropus medius. The sequence goes on from NW_024343578.1 coordinate 5,314,882, forward strand.
AGGACATTTACCTGGGACATGTTAATTCTTTTTTTTTTTTAAGGTTTTTTTTTAAGTTTTGGTTTTATTCTTGTTTTTGTTTTTAAAGACAACTTACTACTTGCTAGTATGATTTTTACTTTGGTGGACCTTGTTTAGTCATAGTAACAAAATATTTTCTACTATATGATAGAGTCCCGGATTTGCCTCAGAGTTGTCCCCAATTCTCAGCTGCCACATGTGGATGCAGGGCCAGCCCATTTTGCATCTCCACCTCTCCTATCAGTTTTGATGTGTTTTCTTCTGTTCAGCTGGTTATAGGACTTATTTCAGCTAGACTTTAGATGATTCTCATTGATGGCTGTTTTGTAGGTTGTAATTTTGATGTGGTCATGAAAGGAGGCAAACGCAGCATTTGCCTACTGTGCCATCTTGACCTCCCCCACCATCTTGACAATAGGGTCATATGACTTGCTTTGGATAGTAAAAAGTGAATTGAAGTGAAGCATTTAAGAGTTTGTATGCAGTTCTCCATGCTCTCTTCTCCTTTGGTAAGTCCATGTTGACATCATAAAAGGGCGAAGATTCATTCATCCTGGAATCCTACATAACTCCAATGAGCATAGTCTCTCTCAGCCAACTTTTGTTCTTCATGAGATATGAATGGAAATAAATTTGTTGCTATAAGCAATGGTCACCAAACTTTTTCTGAAAAGGACAAAATAATAAATATTTAGGCTTTGCAAGTTTTATACTCTATCACAACCACTCAACTCTGCCTTTGTAGTGCAAAAGAAATCACAGACAATAAGTAAATAAATGAACATGGCTGTGTTCCAACAAACTTTTATTTATAAAAACAGGTAACAGCCAGATTCAGCCAATGGACCATACTTTATTGACGCCTGCGTTAAGCCACCGAGTTACTGAGGTTGCTATGGCAGCATAACCTAGCCTTTACTGTCCAACATAACTAACACACTTTAGGAAGGAAATTTGAGAGCTAAAGAGATGCAGTTATAATATGTGCTTCTCTATGAAAATATTTTTTAAAATCAAACCATGTAAAATCAATTTGAGTTCAGATCTTTACTCAATATGACCAAGTCAAGTCCTAAATCAAAGAAATAAGGACATAATAACTACTTAGGACAACTACTTAATAAAAAGTGAGCCAAACCTCAAGACATTTTCCTCAAAATTGAAAACAAAATGAAGCAAAACAAAACAAAACAAAAAAACGCCAAAAAAAAAAGCCTTTTGGAGAGACTATTGCGATGGCCAGAGGAGTAGTACCCAGAGAAGAAGTTATGTCTGAACAAAGGTCCATGGGAAGAAGTTTTCTGACTTCTTCCATATCACTTAAACACTAATGCAAATGAAAATTGAACTTAAATTATCATTATCGAGGTTAATAAAGAGCAATAGTAGGCTTCTGGGATACTGGTAATTTTCTATTTTTTGAGTTTAGTGCCAGTTGAACAGATGTGCTCATTTTGTAAAAATTCATCCAGCTGTATATCTGCAACATGTATCCTTTTCTGCTTGTATTTATACTTCTATACAAAACAAATTATTTAAAGAAGTAAACTGGGGAAAATCATTTCTGAAATGTTACATAATAAATGCACAGTCTGGTTTTAAGGGTGATTTGTAAAGTGTGATTGTTAGTCAGTAAACTTCAGCTTTCTGTAAAACAGTTAATGGCTCTCTGAGCAACATTATATTTATGAATTGGTTGCTGAACTCCCTAATTTCTTAAAAAAAAAAAAAGTGCTTTTCTTTTTAAACCTCACAACTATTTCTCTTTGGTGAGAAAATACACCAAATCTCCTTCTCCCATTAGCAGTGATGGCCATCTCAGCCAAATTTATTACAGTCCTCACATTTTCTGTCACAAGGCAGAGAGTATCTTCCTTCTCTTTAGCCTTTATTTCTTATCTATAGTCTGTCATTCATGTGGCTGATTCCCTGCTTATTGCAAACAGAAGCCTGAGCCGAAGATTCCTTATGGGGGCTTAGAGGGTCTTATTCGCCACACTCAAATCCCTGGCAAACAAATCCAGGGAAGAGGAGAGCACAGAAGCCATCTAGAAGGAAAGTGATTTGCCTGAATTCCTGACCTACAAACACTCTGAATCCAGATGAAACTCTCCAGAAAGGAAAATTATCATGTACCTTCAACAGAGGAAGAAATGATGATTAAAAAACAAAACCAGATATGTTAATAATTTTAGAATCTTGTTTTTAATTATTATTTTTCACTCACTGTGTGAGAGTAAAAATTGAATATGGATATACTTAATTTATTACTCCATAGTTCTTCCCTTCTCTTATTTCATTTTTTTTTTTTCATTTAAAGCTGGTTTTATTAGCTGTATTGGAAAATTAATATTTTCCTGGTCAGGTGCCATGACTGAGTTTGCCTTTTTACATGGATAATTTATTTTATCTCCTTTTAATAGAAATTTGGCTTAGTGTCTTAATAGCTTAAGTGAATATGATTACTTTATTTGAAATAAAAGATGTATTAATTTTGTTTTCAAATTAAACCAGAATATAATATGTTCTTTTGATCATAAACTGTATTGGATTCATTATATACTATATGAATATAGTAGATTGGCTTACATAATATTTTTCAAATTTGTTCTCTCTTATGTTAAAAAATTTTTATGACAACTTTTTCATCAACATGAATGCAGCTGAAATAATAATACAGGCTTTGATATTTTACAAAGCACTTTCTGATGTTTTCAAGTGTAATAAGAAAAGCATGGCCTAGAATTAGAGTCCATTAAAACTAAGTTTAATTTTCATCTCTACCACTTTTTTGCTCTGTGATTTGGAGCAACTTAATTTCTATGAACCTCATTTTCCTTATTTGTATAATGAATACAAATTCCTACCTCACATGGCATTGTCTGAATTAAATGGGATAGTAGGCCATCAATAAATGGTTCTGTCTCTTGTCTCCAAAAATATTACCTTATTTAAATTGTGCGACAGCCCTATTGAAAGATGATTGCTTTGGTCAACTGCTTTAATGAACAATCCTCAAATTTTAGTGGACTACAGCCACAGGTCTATGCCAAATACATCAGCTATTGTGGACTGACAAATGCATTTCTATATCTCTTCTCTTTCCGGGACTCAAGCTCAAGAGTTGACCACATTTTGGGACAGCCATTTGGGACCCATTTTTATGAAATGAGGGAAGCAAGAGACAGAGCCAAACTTCTGCTAGAACATGGCCTATGGCAGTCCTGCTCACATTTCATTGGCCAGAGCAGATCACATGATAGAGACTAACAGTGGTACAGGGATGTGTATTCTGACAGGGGTCCTTTAAGACATACTTCAGTATGTCAATGAAGAGGAAAAGGGAAAACAGTTATTAATAATAATGTAATATGCATCAATGGCATTACCAACTAGGGGATACTCAGTGCACTGATGACCTTTTTCAGAAAGTTCTAAAGTCATGTGATGGTGGTAACTGATACCCTAGCTTTCTAACCTAACCTCCCAAAAAGTATCATCATCATCATCATCATCTTCATCATCATGTAGTAGCAGTCGTAATAACTATTGGTGGATCTGTATTTATACAAAGCTATATAAAAGCTATTTTTGTGTGCATGTAAATATGAATAGTTGGCAGGGCATACATGTTAACTTTATGTATATGTAATTTATAGATGAGCTAGTTAATTATGAACATATTTGTAGATCTGTTAAGACCAAATGAAAAACATATCCATTTGTAAAAAAAAAAAAAAAAAAGGCATATCCATAGGCTCTTCCCACATATAAAGAACAGAATGCTTTAGAGTTTAAAATATAATAAGATTAACTTTTAAGTTGATAAAAGAGTAAGTTAAATTGAATTACTAGAGTGGTTTCACTTTTAAAAACTGAATAAGGCCTTTGAAATTAATTTAGTTTTGAACAAAATGTGCTCAATGTAAGTTTTGTTTATTAATTTGTCTTTGGCATGACTTTTGAATGAAAAACAGAGTTATTTTAAAACTTTGTTTTTTATTATTACAGCTCTACATCTAACTTTTTTCCTTAATAAACATGAATTATACTCCACTCGCAGGTGGAAGCCCCATCTGCACATTGATTTACATTGCATAGACTCTTAGTGTAGTATGCATTAAGTCCTCAAACCACTTACTTATTTGACATATTTAATTTATTTATTTAATTTATTTTAATCTTTAATGATATACTTTTGATTCATGGTAGAAATAATCTTAACTTATAGCCTCAATATTTCATTTTAACTAATGAGAAACATTCTGAGCAATTAGAGAGACTACCTATTTTTTTAAAATGGAAATATTAAAAGACAGATAACTCTATTTGAAGATTAAATCTTTAAGAATTATGAAGGAAGGCTAATACCTTAAGGGTGTAGTGGTTAGGAGCATGGGCCCTGAATCAGCTAGACCTGTCTTGTTTATAATCTCACTCCATAACTTTTCGGATTTGTGTTTGAGGAAGTTTGCATTGTCTTTATTAGACACAGGTTCCTCATATGAAAAACAGGATAATGATAGGGTTGCTCTGATAATTAAATTAGAACTAATGTGGCTAGCACATAATGTTACTCATTAAAGCATAGCTTTTATATTATGCACCATGTAACAGATTGCATGATATTCAAACATACAGATTACTGACAAAGAATCACTAATATACGCATGTAAGATGCTTAAATATATTTTGAATATATAAATGAAAGGATGTTATTGAATACCTACTTATCCTGCTAGCCATTAGGGATATAGAGTTGTACAAAAACAGGAATGGTCCCAAGCTTAATAGTAGAGCTATTAAGAGAGACCATTGCCGTACAATGATTTAACATTTTGGGGTGGTCTTGAGAGGATCATACTATATAAAACTTTGAGATGTTATTGGGAAACTACTATGAATTTTGCTCTCTCCAAGACTAATATGTGGAAATGAGTTACCGAGCTGTATGAATGAGCCTAGGTCTATATCAAGCACATGGTTCAATTTTGTTTGATTTTGCAGTGTTAGCTAAGTGCTGGTGATTGCTGCTATAGTGATTTAGTGCTATAATAGTGATATAATGCAATGATACATGTAATAATTTTCTTCTTAAATGTAGTATCTTAAAGCAACAATAAATGTTTATTGTTATTATTTTATATAGTTTCTGTGAGTCAGGAGTAATTAGAGCTACTTAACTGGCTTACGAAGTTTTAGTCAAGATGTCAACTTGGGCTGAAGGCTCAACTAGATCAAGAAAATCCACTTCCTAGATGGTGCATTCACATGTCTACCAAATTAGAACTGCTTGTAGTAGGAAAGAGGCTTCGATTACACTCTAGCTTCCTCCCAGAATACATCATTGCAAAGGGCTCAGAGCAGAAGCCACATAGACTTTCCTGACCTAACCTTAGAAATCATGCTGTACCATTTATGCAATACCTCGTAGTTATATAAGTCAGCCACATGTAATGAAGAAGGTGACTAAATAGGAGAATGAATAACAGGTGAGAATATGGGGGCTCATCTTAGAGACTGGCTACAATAGTTAAAGTAAAAATAAGAATTACATGTATATAGTGCACTGAGATAAATGCAAAAGATTTGAAAGTAAACGAATGAAGTTTGGTGTAAATATCATTTTTTTTAATATTATATACCCTTGTTAGAATTGTAAAAGTAAAATTGTAAAAGGACAGATAAGAAATGTTAAGTTGAATAAAACTTTTAATGAAAATCTGCTTTGTATGTTTATGAGAAATTCGAACATTTCTTTGAGGACAAAACTATTTTAAGAACTAGTTTTATGCTTGAAATGATTAAATGAAATTTATAATCAATACTTTGTCATGATGATCTCTTCTAATTTTTGATAAGCATCTTTAACAAGAAACATTCAAACAAGTTGATAATAAAATTAAAATCATTTTATACCCTTTTAAATTATATCGAATTATGTTCAAAGATTGTAACAGCTTTTTCTTTTCAATTTATTGTAATAATGTGAATGGATTTAAAATCCAATCAACTTTTTTCTATGTCAGGTATTTCAAAATAATGATGAAACTCTAATTTGCAAAATGTACTGCATTGCTGGATTAGAGATCCTACCATGAGCTTGGATCACTGTTAAAAAGAATCAGACAAATGCCTCTTATAAAAACATATCAGACAGTGGACAGACAAATCAATATACCAGAGAACTTAGATTTCAGGCTGCTGGCTGGGGTTGCCATTCCCATATAGTCCTCTCTACAGGTTGCATTTTGGCTATTTGCTAGACTCTGAGAAGCTTGATAGTGCACCTTGTCCACATGGGGAGGCTTACATTCTGCAGCCAGCCAGTTTTTGCGATAGATGTCAGCTGGTATCATGTCCTTGACCAAGTCAGCACATCATGGTAGAGCAGCAGATGCTGAATATTGGTCATTTTCATTGCTAATAAGGACCATGGTCTTCACGATCTTAGTAGTTCCTCTCAGGGAACTTCTATGGAAGTCTAAAACTACTAATAGGTGGAAGTGACCATCCCATTGGCTCTATTCAACTAGGCATTGCTTTGCTCTACTTCCACCCCAAAATACATGGAATCCTCATCTCTTGCCAAAGCTATAACTCATTCATAGCACATAATATACTTTAAGAGACCAGTAAGTGAATTTTATCTTGTAATCCAAAACTGGCATCTTCAAAGTTCAGAACACATCTCAGACTTTTCAATAGCACTTATTGCATTTTATGAATGAACTTATATTTAGTAGTAATGTATGCTAACTTGGGTATTTGAAGATAAATTAAGATATGCTTCTTGAGAACATTTCATGCAGTAATTTTCTAACTTAATTGATCATGAAAGTCATCTAGAAAGGTTTGTTTGTTATGATTAAAGATACTAATGGCTAGGCATTGTTAGTTATGACTCTTGCAATAGCAAGTATCAATAATTCAATTTAAATTTAAAAATCCAGAATTACTTCAACCAGAGGAGAATCCAGGAGCACCAAAAATGACACCAGGATATTCAGTTATGCTCTGCATTTATCTCTGCTGATTCTATTTATAGGCAATAGCAGACTTTCTTCCTATCTTTACACAATGCTTAGCATATAGAAGGTGACTCTTTTCTAATAGCTTCAACAAAAGGCTCAGCATTGTCTCATTTTCCTGTTGCTGAGCCAGACAACATGGTCAACGGAGAGGAATATTCTGACTGGCTAGAACTGTGTTTCATGCCTACTCATATAATGAAAGGTGTAAAGCCAATTCCATTCAAACCACATCACTGAGATATAGGAGAAGCATGATTCCTCAAAGGAAGAAAAAAAAAAAGATTCTATAATCAGAAAGGGAAATAGATACTCAACAACTCTCCTACTCTCCCCACTCCCAAATCCATTATATCTGCTAACCTAAATTTCAAAGGTGTAGGGCTTTGGATCTTTATTTTTAAAAGGTTCCCCAGGAATTTAGGAACCACTAGTCTACTCTATATTATAACCTTTATCATTTCTGGATAGATAGGATAACAGATAGAAAATAAATCGGGTCATTAATTCTTACTGAAACTCAGTAGGTATCCTAGGCTTCAAAGTCGCACTAATTAGATCCCCAGAAAGTATGTGAAGGACATGGCAGTATTTGCCATGAACTATAGTCTAAGAAATCCATAGTATTACTTTGTATAAATGCCCACAGTATAAATTCCTGTTAAAATCATTTCTTGGTGAGTTGATGCTCTTTTTCCCATCAAATTATAGAAATTACTTATCTAATTACTTTTGCCTTCTTACTTGGGATGCAAGGAAGCTCAAAGAAATGTTATGGTTTTGCCAGAGTAATAATAATAGTCTTTTTGGCTAGTATTTCTTTCCTCCACTTCTTCATGACTTTATCATACAATGTCTAATTTTATAATAATAATATGAGCCATGCCAAATCATATTGGGAAAAGAAATTAGAAATTGTTATTAAAAATTAATTTTCATAATTAGGAAATATTTTATAAAAGTATATAACATGTAGCCATATATGTGTGTGAATATACACACATGTGTATATATGTATGTATATAGAGAGAGACAAAAGGGACATTAATTTTAGTTTACAAATGAAATATTTCTAATGAATTAAGTTAAACAAGCACTTATTGAGCACCTACTATGTGTTAGGATCTGAAGGAAATATAAAGATAAAAAAGAGGTAACTCTCCTTTGAAAGAATTGACAAATAATACTGATAACTAAGGCATATGTAATAATTTCAAACAATAGAGATGATCTCAAGGAGTATAAGGGTCTGCTTATTAAGAGTAACAGCAAACCTTGACAGACAACTTGTTAGTGCTAATTTGACTATTGTTTCTAGATATATTGAATATACTGGTCAGAGGTATTTTTACTTGGGTCTCCAGCTTAGATTTCTCAAATGATTAGGGCCTGTGGCTAGTAAAAAGAAAGCTCAGAAATGGGGCAGGTGACCTTCTCTGACTTTTGGTTCTACCATTTAACAGCTGCTGTATGTTTCTCATCAGGTTCCTTTTCCTTTTGAGCTTTTGTCTCCCCATCAATCAAATGGCAATGATGGCTGCACCTAACCTAAAGGATAGTTGTAAAGATCAATGATACAGTTTATATAAAATAGTGGAAGCATCAATACAAATATTAGTTATTGATATTGTCATCAGCCTTAGAGATTTCCTGTAATCTTAATTCTTCTGTAGCAGATATTATATCCTCAAATTAGAGGTAATATTTATTATCTTGCTAACCCACAGAGATTTAGAGAAGCCTATTAGAAAATATCTCTCAATATTTGGCATATTTCAAGATCTCCAGGCACAAAATATCTCATGTTCTCTTTACTTTCTCAATTCCCAGCCACTGCACCCATACCTAGAAGTAGCCTCATGGTCTAAAATAAAAAAGTTATGATTTGTCTATGGCCGTGCTACCCTGAACAAGCCCAATCCCATCTTATCTTGGAAGCTAAGCAGGGTTGGGCCTGGATGGGAGATGACCTAGGAAGACCAGATGCTGTAGGTGTAAAAAATAAAAAATAAAAAAATAAGGATTGTAAACTGACAAGGTGCTTATAATCGTGGGGAGACAAAAGGTACTTGCCTTAAAAAAAAAAAAAAAAAAAAGTTATGAATTACCAACTTCTGAGTTTTCTCTGCCATAGAAAATTGGGCTTACATTTTTCCTCTTATTAGAAAGTTTGATATTAGTGAAAGATTTTCAAATTATATGATGGCCCACAAAAAGTTCAAGTTCATCCATAGATTGTTCCTTTCTTGAGGCACAAAACAGTAAATATGTGACCTACAGTAGTTAGCAATAGCTTCAAATTAAATCCAACTAAAATTACACATAAGTTTGACAGATTTCAGTATTGGGAAATAGGCCATTCACCCATTAACTGACTGTTGACACCAAGGACATTTGGTCCTTGACCTATCTCTCCCTGCAGAAGAACTAAGAATAGAAGAAATGTTCAAAACACTTTCTCTTTCTGTCCTGCATTGAAATTAAGATAAATCACAATCTTCTTGAAGCCAAAAGTCCTAATATCTAACAAGAAAATGAAAGATGGTACAGGCTGGCTACATGTTGTAGCAAGATGGCCCAGTGTTCGTTTGGATGTTGTCTAAATTACGATGAGAATGCAAGTATTTTTAAAATACGTATACTTTATAGCTATCTTTCGGCCTTTTTATTGAAGTCGCTTACAATGACTAGATTCTCTCTATGACAGGGTATCTCTCTGATTCAGAAGGAGTTAATTGACTCTGAAGCATCGGTGGAAGTTGTCTTTCCAATTGTCTATTGTCTTTGTCAAGAATGGCCTACTTAGATTAATGTGGAGGATTCAAGCTCATCCTTAAGGAAATTGCTTGATATTCAAAGCAAACACTCATAACTGATGGGAACTATGATGACAACTCACATCATCCTGGGAGGCCTTTAGACACTTATTACACTGATTTGCCAAATGTGTCTGTATTTAATTAAGAAAACTCCTTAATCAGGAGAAAGTTGCCAAATGAGAAACTTAATTGTTTGGGAATTTATATCCCCTCCAAAAGACAATCAAAAGGAAACAAAATTAAAATACCATCTTGTTAAAGGAAAATGTTTTACAAAGAAAGAAAAAAAAAACTACTGGATAGTGATTTTGTGTTTCCTTCAAATACAAGTTTATATCTACATTTTAAATGAAGTGCTCAGTCGTTTTTACCTCACTTTAGGACTTGAATAGACTTGAATAGGCTTACCTTCTGATCTTGTAGAGTTCGGTCCTCCTCACTGTAACACTACTTCTTCCTTCCTTCTTCCTTCCTTTCTTCCCTTCCAACTTCCTTCCTTCCTTCCTTCCTTCTTCCTTCTTCCTTCTTCCTTCACCTTCCCTAGCAGCTGCTACTTCCTGCCTTCTGCTTGTAGCCAGCTATTCCTTCCTTCTTGCCTTCCTGCCTTCCTGCCTTCCTGCCTTCCTGCCTTCCTCCCTTTGAATAATCTTAAGACCAATGACTAAGATTCAAATTCTGTCTGTGCAGCATATTAATAGCATGAATTTAAAGAAAACATCTCACTTCTCCAAACTCAAGTGCAGGTAATAATAATGACTATCTCAGAAAATTTATGTGATAATTGGATGAAATAATGAATGTGAAAGGACCTTCTCCAACATCGTAAGTCTTTATTACTAGGATCTAGTGACTTCTTTAAAGAAACAATTTTAGTATTAATTAACTCTTGCTGTCATGAAGGCCTTCGTTTATCCCAAGGCAAATAGATTAAGCTTTATTAAGCCAGTTATTTACCATTCTGTCCTTAGAAATAAAACAACTGGTACCTAAACTCCTCTTTATTCTTTCCTCAGTTTTATTAAGGTTTATCATGCCATTTTGATAATAATATCTGTATCACTATATCTTCACCATTTCAATAACAGGTATTGAGCATTTACTATCTGTTAAGCATTAAGTTACATAATATAATTAATTCCTTCAACAACTATGACAAAAGAACCATAAATAAACCCACTTTACAAATGAAGAAATTGGAGTTTGTAAAATAACTTGGCCAAGGTCAGACAACTGGTATGTGGCAGAGCTGTCTCTATACCCAGTTCTGTTTGCCTGTTCCTGTGCACACTGCCTGCCTTCAGGTATTGGAATGATTCTCATCTTTTTGATGCTGTGTATGGAGTAGTCTTTGGATGGGTCTTGGGGATCTGAGAAATCTCTGGAATTTAATGAAACATGTAGTAGATGAGTAGCTTACAGATTCTGGTACTCAAGAAGATACTCTAAATTATATCTAGCAATTTTGATCTTTATCAAAGGGAACTCCTTTCTTCAATTCAGCATTAAAAACAACTGGCTGTCCAATCATACCTGCAAACCCATGGGGTAAAGAGTGGAAGGGCAGCAACCATTCTCCAAAGCTCATTTCCCAAGGCCCTTCCTTTGCAGAGAACTTACTGGTGAAGGTTATAGATCTCTTGAGACAATAGAACTACCAGAAAACTTTTTTAAAAAATCACAAAAACGAAAAAAGGAAAACATTTATTTCCCTCTGTGACATTAAACAGTCAGGAAAATCATTGTAGAAGCAGAATCAGGAGGGGAAAGGTCTTCCAGACCCCTCAAATTATGTGGTTGATTCCTAGTTTAAGAACAATAGTCCAGTAGATACAGGCCAAGATTTCAGAGTCAGAATAATTAAGTTTTCTCTCCTTGTTAACTGGTTAACTATATAGTTTATGAAGGTTTTAACTTCTCATAGCCTTGGTTCTCCTATTGACAAAAATGTTGGGGAAGAGGGAATAATAACCATAACTAATTTGTGAAATTGTTATGTGAATTACATGAGATGATTTATATACAGGCTAGAATGATATGTGTGTATATGTGTGTGTGTGTGTGTGTGTGTATACATACACATATATATAGCAATAAAATTATATTATTATTAATGTAGATATAATTGAAACCCCACATATAAAAGCTATCCATAATACAAGAAAATAACCTTTACTACCATCAATTAATTGATATATCTCTACTCTGATGTTCTTAGTTGCCAAGTTTTCTTTTTAAAAGCATTTGTAATTGTTTCCACTAAATATTTTGATTTTTAAATGAACATTTTTTATTTCATTGGTGGCATATGACCACCATGAGGTGTTTTGTTTTGTTTTGGCCATTTTTAGTTCTGCAAGCATTTTTCCCCCCAGTTTAATGCTCAGAACAGAGCCAGGGTAATTATCTCCTAGTTTTTATTTATATAGCTATAACTCAGTGACAATGGTTTTAGCAGTGCAAAGTCTGTTTTATCCAAAATGGAATCCATTTAATGACACCAATAACTTATTCCTATAATTGACTAACAATGAAAGCAGACTTAGGAACAGAAAAAGACAGCCTTACCTATACTGAGAACCATGTGTATGATAATGGGGGCCTCTTTTCTTCGATCTTGAAGGATTAAAAACAGATATTAAAATGTTAAGTGAATTTGCAATAGAAACAGTGAGAAAGGTATTATTTTATATTTGAGCTTTTTAAAAGCCTTACGAAATAGCAAATCAGCCATTTGGGTGTACATAACTCATTTTTATTCCGTTCTTTGTCTTGCAAATGTATCTTCCTAGAAGAGAGCTTTCCTCTATAATAGAACTTTTGAATTAACCTCAGAGGGAGGTTAAGCTGCTGAATCAGATTAACCCTGCCTTTTTGTTTCTTAGGCTGCATTTCCTTTTCCTGCCACTAGAGTACTATAACACACTCTTGGTTTTTAAGTTGGTACTGCAGAAAAATCTAGTTTTCCTAGAGGTCAATGCATTCAGTGCCCAGGAAAATACAGTACATAAGTGAAGCTGGTTAAGCAAAGATAATAGGAAGCAGCGAGGGCCACGGTCAACTTGAGACTGTGTAGTCTGTCTAAAGGAGAGGTCTGAGCTCTCAGCTCCAATTTTTTGTTTCCTGATGCTTGGATTTTTTAAACCTGGAGCTTTATGTAATATCTCCCAATTAAAAAAAATAAAAGTCCACTATTATCTCAATTACATAGAGCAGAAGATAATATTTAATGAAACCCATTTACCCATCACCCAGCTTCAAAAATTTTTAATTAATGCTCTTTTGTGTTCCTCTCCTTCCCATCTGCCTTATTTTGAAGCAGAATCCAGATATCATATGATTTAATCTGTAATAGTTTTAGTAAATTTCTCTAAATGTCATGGACTTAAAAAGATGTAAACATCATAATCCCTAATCATCATGAAATATATAATCAATGTTTAAATTTTCCTAATATTTTCATAATTTTCCTTAATGATTTAAATACATATCTATTTTTTTTCTCTCTCTTTAAGAGTTTGTTTGGACTGAGAGCCAAATAAAAGCAATACTTTACAATTGATTGTTAGATCTTCTAAGTCTTTTATTTTTTAATTTATTACTATTCCTTTCCTTTCCTTACTTATTTATTTTTCTTATAATAACTTATAGAAGAAACTGCACTTTTTTCTGTGTATTTTCTCACTGTTTGGATTTTGCTCCGTGTGGTGTTTGACATGCTTTTTCTCCCTTGAATTTTCAATATATTGATAATTATATACAAAGATTTAATCAAATTCTGGTAACTTATTTTTGTTTGTTTTGCTTGTTTTGCAAGACTATGGATACAACCATTGTGATTTTGGATTGCCTGTCTTTTAGTAATGTTACATCCTTTAACAATCATTACTTAAATCTATTAATTTACTAGGGAATAAAACAAACAAATAAAAACTTTTGGAACCAGCTTATGATTCTGCCTTAGACTTTCTTGCAAGTCTAGGAGACACAGGTGAGCTATAACTCAAAGGCCTGGGACCCCAAGTGTCTCAAGAGTACAGATTATCAAGTAAAAAATAAGTCGTCATGGAAAGGGAGTTGGGGTTGTGGGTGCTACTGATTGGATAGTTGGAGGGGGATGAGGTACTTGATCATTGTGTCCAGTTCTGGAATCAGCTATGATGCCATCCCTACCTGTTCAGTGGTGGTGGTGGTGTTGTTTTGCCTCAATGGACCTGGGGCTGAAACATATCTAAAGCCAAGATGTTACCCTTGGTCTAAAGTCCAAGGGAAGCCTATCGTCCTCATGATTATAGACCTGAGGCTTGGTTGATCTTACGTCCTATGGCTTAATGATTCAAGGAGCAGGCATACAGAGGATAAGGGGTTGGAGGATGGAGAAAGGCAAACCAATCATAATGTCATCATCTGGGCAAAACCAGCTTGAATCAGAGGGGGAAAAAAACTATATTAAAGAAAGGAAGTTTGTGCGTGGTTACAATAATAATAATAAAACAAAGTAACTTTTATTGGGTACATAATATAGCACCAAAATTCTAAATGCAATACATAAAGTACCTTTTTCAATTTTCATGGTAGCTACTACTGTTTTATTTTAGAAATGAGGAAATAAGGAATGGGGAGTTTGAGAGACTTGTCCCAGGTCACTCATTACTAGAGACAGAATTCAGATTTTGGCAGTTTCAATTTCAATTTAAACCCTGGACTTTAAACATTGCTCCTTGGCTTGTTAATTGTAGCCCAGTAGCATCAGCATCACCTGGAAGCTTTTTGGAAAATCAGAATCTAAGGTCACATTCTAGGTCTACTGAAGAAGAATTGACATTTTTAACAAAAGCCCCAGTTGATTCATATGCACATTAAAATTTGAGAAGCATTTTCTAAAGAACTATGCTATTGAATCTCTAAGGAACCTTCCCATCATAAAAAAAAATTATAAATTCTGTACATCTAATAACCATGTACATAAAAGAAACTGATGCAGGACACAGCAAATTCTCCTGAGTCGGGGGGAGACCAAGCCCTGCATGGAGATGAGAAGAGGGTCCTTTGGCAGACAGTGTGGAAAGAATTCAACACACGCCAAAGTTAGAGTCAAAAGACAAGTTTATTAGAGAAGAGGTAACACTCCATAGACAGAGCATGGTCTCCTCTCAGAGGCAGAGAGTGAAAGAGCCTAAGAGAAACTCAGAGAGACAGAGACAATAGAGAGATGAGGACAATGAGAGAAACAGAGCAAAGGCACTGAGAGGGACCCAGTAAAGATGCTGAGAGAGACCGAGAGAAAGGCACTGAGAGGAACCCCGAGTGTTTGGGGAATTCGGTCCATATATCATTCTTTAGTTCCTGTGTGTTATAGTTTAAAAGGCTTTTTTTTTACTAATTTTCTTTGATATGGACATACAGTGAGAAAGGATAAGAGTATGTAGCGTGAAAAGGTAAGAATAAGTAGCATGAAAAGCCTGCTGGCAGTTCCCAGACTTTAATCCAAACGTTCCCTGTGGTTTCAGCCATAGAGAATGAATAATTTTATTTATGTAGAGCCCACTTAAAGACTATTTTTCTTGGTTCTCCTTCACAGGTGTGGGAAATGGGTTGCTAGCAATCCCAGAAGAAATCTTTCTTTGTTCTGCAAGTTTCCTCACGGTCTGGCTGAAGGACCGATCAGCATATTGCAGTCTCTGAATATAGCTTGATTTAACACTTTAGTTCTCTTGCCTCCTCCCTATATTAAAATGAAACTTTTGACATTACTATAGTGAGATTGTTGGTATTTTAGCATATCTATTTCCTTGACAATTTTCAACAGAATCAAAAAGAATCATTCAAACTTTATAAAGAGGGAACAATTTAATATTATACTTTTAATAATTCTAATAATAAATAACAAAGACAGGGGTTTTAGAAGTTCTGTCCACACCCAAGAGGGAATAAAATTTATTGTTAAGTCCACTGAGCATTAACACCTACAGCAGCAAGTCAACTTTGCTAACCAATGTTAGAATCAAATAAGTATTGAGGGAAATTTCATAGCCTTAGATGCTCAGAAGGAGCTATGTAGAAGGTAATGGTATTCTCACAGTCAGTCATTAATAGTCGTATTTCCCCTAATCTGAGCTGGATAAGATAGATATGCTGTCTAGGCAGGCTTTGCTAGTGATTCTTTATCTGCTACACATTTCACCACTAGGGAAGTTCCTAAAAAATACTGATGCCTGTGCCTATTCCCCACAGATCTTGACTTAATTGGTCTACTGAGAGGCTGTTATCAGATTTTTTTTTTTTTAAAGCAGCCACATAGGTCTAATTTTCTACCAGCATTGAGAGCCATTGACCGAGAGAATTACTGTGAGCTGTAATTTGGCTTTGTACATCCTGATTGCTCAGTTAATGCTAAATTAAACAAAAACCTTCCAGGCCAAAGTTTTTCTGAAAGAAAGGGTTAATTAAGCCATATGCTAGCCAGAAAATGGACCAGGTCCTGGGTCATGCAATCTAAACCACCAGTAGCAGCTGCTAGATGGAGAAGACAAAACATGGCCAATGTTTTGGGGCTTTGGGGGCTTTTTTATACAATGGGTTTAGGAAAGAAATATATAAGTTGTTTTGAAAGAATTTATTTGTCTATAGATAAAGGGCATGGGAAAAGGTGAAGTGGGGATAGTTCAGGGATAAGTGTGTAGTCCGTAGGAAGAAATATTTGCTGCTTTTGGATTGGTTGTGGGCAACAATCTGGAAACTTCATGTATAGGCAAGATGTGGTGGCTTCTGGTGGTCTGCCTTTCTCTAAGGACAATCTCAGAAATAGCCGCTTGGAAGTTAATTCAAAGTTTTAACAGACATTCAGGAACGTAAGCAGTCTTTTGTTGGTTTCTGCCCAGGGGCTTTGTTCAGTGATTAACCTCTCTTGTTTTGTCTTCCTGCCCTCTGGCTTTTTGTAATTTAATTTAAGACATCTCAGATTTTTTTTCTTGTCAGCTAGTTGAATGAGCATAAGTGTAGAGATGATGCAGGAGGGAACAATGAATCCCCCAAAGTAGTGACTCAAGTCCTGTGCCGCCTCTTAGAAAGGGCCCTTGGCTCCCGGCAGGAAAGAATTCGAGTGAGCCAGGGTTAAAAATAAAGGAAAATTTGTTAGAGAAGGAATAATGCTCCATAGATGGAGCATGTGGTTTCCTCTCAGAGTCAGAGATTGAGACTTTGAGTGTTTGAGAAATTGGAATTGTATTTGTTCATTAGTTTCTATGAAAAATTACTGATTATAGGGAGTAAAGCATGGAGTGAATGATTATTTTTCATTTGTACAAAGTACAGCTTGAAGTCTTTATATTCCTGTTATGGTATGGGTAAGCATTAATGGTATGGGTAAATAGTTATTAGTGATCTCTACAGGAATCTTCCTATGTTCTGTAGGTTCCCGGTGGCCTGGCTATATGGCTGGTCAGGCAGATTCCCGTGTCAAGCAGCACTGAATTCCACCTGATTTAAAGTTAGTTAATCTGTGTAGTTCTCATGCCTCTTCTCTATATCAGAGATAAAGTGAAAAGACAGAATTACTTCTTATCTGCGGTACTAGTAGACATATGGTTAGGTCCTTTGACTCCAAGCATTTTAATCACAAGTAAGTTAAATAAAAGGGAGGGGCAATTTTCTGGAAGGATGTGGGTGGAATAGTTCAAGTTGATGACAGCGCTGCTCAACATAAATGCAAACCACACATAGTAGCCATGTTAAAAAAAATTAAAACTGATAAGATTTTAATATCGCTAATATATTTTATTTAACCGATAAAGAATAAGAAAAGAAAACAACTTTTTCCATAATCCACTCTCAAACTTCTAATATCAGCTGTGTGTGGGTTTTTCCTACATCAAGCGATTCTCCAACACATTACCTGGAGTTAGCGCAGATCCCACAGATTAAGGGCTCATTCCTACAAAATTGCCCTCCAACCATGCACTGAGATGCCAAGCACAAGTCCACATCGTCACCTTGCTTCTGACCAGTCAGCTATAAATTGGAGATTTGCAACCCCCCTCTTGAAGTTCATTTGCTAACATGGTTCACAGAACTCAGGAAAACAGTTTACTTACTAGATTATCAGTTTATTATAAAATGATAAAACTCAGGAACAGCCAGGTGGAAGAGATAAATAGGGCAAGGTATTAGGGAACAAGTGTGGAACTTCCATGCTTTCTCCTGGTAAGCCATTTTCCCAGCTTTCCAAAGTATTAGAGAAAGAGTGTATGTAGTTCAGAGATTTTCATAGAGGCTTCATCACATAGGCACAATTGATTAAATCATCAGCCATTGGTAATTGAACTCAATCTCCAGCTCCTTTCCTTTCCCAAAAGGTAGGGCCAGGGAGGCAGGGAAATGTCTAACTTCCTAATTACTTGGTTGGTTCCCCTGGCAACCTGTCCCCATTCGAGGCTATCCAGAGTCACCTCATTAGCATAAACTCAGGTGCAGTTGAAAAAAGCTTGTTATAAATAGCGGAAGAGAAGAGACATCTTTCACCATTATCATTTTTGTTACAGGAAATTCCAAGGATTTTAGGAGCTCTGTGCTAGGAGTGTGGATGAAGACCAAATATATATTTCTTATTATAAATCAAAATATCATAACTGAATATATTAAAAATATCTTTCCAACATTGTAATCAATATAAAATTCATTCAGAAGGTGTTTGCAATTTTTTCCATACAGAGTTTTGGAAATCAGGTGTATATTTTATGTTTATAGCTTAACTGAATTCAGACTAGCCACATTTTATACCAGTTAATTTGAGAAGTGTTTTCAGAGAATTGGAATGAGGGAAAGGGTAGAATAACAGAGAAAGGGGAAAAAATGTGTTACCAATACTACAGTGTATTGTGATATATTTTCAAGAGAGAGTTACAGCATGCAGCATTGAAAATGTTTATTTGTCTAAGGAACACTTTTGGTGAGGTGTATCTTGTAAGACTAGTGTATCAAGTCTTGCATTTTACAGAAAGATGCTGTACATCTTTGCTACTCATAGTGTATTCCACAGACCAGCAGCCTCAGCATACATTTATATACATTGCCTAAATGCCACTGGGAACATACAATGGAGATGGAGAATTCTTCAAGTTAAGGGCCATATCTGGAAGGGTTTTTAGAATGCAGAATCCCAGGCCCAAGTCAGACTCGCTGAATGAGTCTGGTTTTTAACAAGATCCTAGTGATTCATTAGCATACTAAAGCTTCAAAAGCACTGCACTGCACCGTGATTTACTCAATTAAATTGTTTAAGACTTTCTTGTGATTATTATTTAACTGAATAAAATAGGTGTATTTCTAAAAAGTGAATCATAATCTGGATTTCAATCAAATGCACCATGAGAGACCCTACTATTTAGAACAGTACTGCTCAAATTATTTATTAGACATTGAACTTCATTGTTCAAATGCAGATTCCTGGGCTCAACCCCAAACCTACTGAAATAGTAATTTCTGAGGAAATTCAGAATCTTGGATTTTAAATAAGCTACCTACACAATTAGTAAACCCATTACAGTTTGAGAACCACAATGAAATTGTGAAATCTATTATAGAAAGCCTCCTCTTATAGCCTGACTACAACACTGTAAATATTATCCTGACAATCTTGTATGTAAGTATGGAATTTTAGCTTATTCATGCTTCTTTATTTACACAGTTTTACTTATCTAATCTTTTTTTGTGTGTTTACTATGTAGAAAACTCTGTTTAGATGCTAGGAAATTTGTCATAAAGTAAGATACTATCACTTGTCTAAAAATGCTTAATCTGGTTGACAGAATATAGATTATCATTCAACTTGATGAGGATCAAGTTACATCATGTAAAATAGGTTCTGAAAACCAAGAGGGTATTCCAGCTATAACTGTGGGTGGAACCTTTTAGGGAGGAATCAGATTAGATCTATTTTTAAAATGATACATGCAAAATGGTTAGATCAGATCACCTTAGTAAACTCTGCCAGATTACGTGTTTTCTAGACATAATTTTTATTCACTGATAATATAAATATAAAAATAACATCCAAATCATTATTTCCATGCTATTAAATATATGTATTTTCTATCCCTTCCCAAACAAATGGTTGGTCCTTAAATTAATGAATTCTCTGTTTTCATTATGTGTTCTCAGTGGCATTTAGGCAATGTATATAAATGCCTCCGTTGTCCAGCTGAATCAAGGAATGTTCTTATAATATGCAGTAGAGCAATTTCATCTTAATGGAGGAGAAGCCACTGATTTGACCTGATTCTTTTTCCCCCTTTGGGATTAGGATAGGTGTAGCTGCTCATAACTATCCACTTAGTATACCAAAAAGAACCTTAAGTGAAAGAATTTTAAGTTATCCTAGACTTTGAGTGATGGAAGTGCCTTCCTTGCCAGGTAAAGGTCACTTACGTGATAATTGCTAGAGAATCAAGAAGCCAAACATCTAGAAACATTGGGGGGCATCATTATAGAGTCTTAGTCCTGCATAGGTCTTTTGGAAGGAAGAAAATTTCTGATGAATGAATTAAAGAGGTGAACCCTGTTTAGGAAACCTTTTAGCAAATCCTTGCCTTAAAAGGTTTCAAGACAAAGTATGTCTCAACTTCTTAAGTTTTGTTATCCTTTTGCTTGTTAATATGGTTTACAAATATCTGTGGACTGTCTACAATTTGCCACATATTGTTTCTGTAGCATTTAGCAGTGCTTTGCACTTGGTGTGATCTCAGCATTGCCCAATGGATTACAACACTAAGGAGTTTTCATATAGAAATAAATTATACACAATGCTAACTATTACAGTTAACTGAATATAATACAATCTAAAACAAAACTTAAAAAATATAAAAATATGTACTGTATAGAGATGTCATTGACCGCCGTCCCAGCTCAAAGAGCTTTTGTATTGTCAGGTTCTGTAGCAGATGGGACTGACTTATTCAACAGGTATAGTAAGGGCCATGCCCAAAGTCCACATACCTTTAGGAACCCAAGAAAATGTTTTAATTTCTTTTAAAATCAAAAGAAAGAAATTGAAGTTTTAGGTTAAGGAAAATGCTTGAGTATATAATATTAATTCATTAATCTTTATTCCAATTGGCTATAAAATGTAATTTTAGGATTTTTTTTCTTTCTTTCTTTCTTTTTTTTATAATGTAGGAAGAAGCCCGTGAAAGCAACAGTACTATGTGTGCATGAAGATTTATAATGCCATCATGGCAGCAGAAATGGGTGTTTCCTCATCTTACCCGCCCTAGGTGTCCACTAGAAACCTGGCTAGAAACCTGGCTCCTAGACTTCCTTCTGAGTGATTGTGTATTAGTTTCCTAGGGCTGCTGTAAAAAGTATTACAAACCAGGTGGCTTGAAGAAGCAGAAACTTGGTCTCTCACAGTTCTGCAGATTAGATGTCCAACATCAAGGTGCTGGCAGAGTTGGTTCCTTCTGAGGGAGAATCTGTGCTGTGCCTCTATCCTTGCTTCTGGTGACAACAGGAATCCTTTGTGCCCCTTGGTATGTAGCTGCATCACTTCAATCTCTGCCTCTGTCACCATATGACATTCTCCTTGTGTATCTCTGTCCAGATTTCCCTCTTCTTATAAGGACTAGTCATACTGGATGAGGGCCAACCCTAATGACCTTATGCATTTGCAAAACTCTCATTTCCAAATAAAGTCACATTCACAGCTGCTGGGGGTTAGGTCTTCAACCTATCTTTTTTGGGGAACACAATTTAACTCATAACAGTATTTATGTGGAGTGATCAGAAGATCAAACAAAATTGGTAGTATCTCTTTTGTGGCCAGACTAGGAAGAGGTTGCTTAAAGTCTTTATAGGTGGTGTCAGTGATAAAGACCCAGCCTGTTCTTTGCAGAGATGATGCGTGCTCCTCAACAAATGGAGACCACAAAGCAAGTCTTTATTCCAGGGCAGCAGGCCCACTCTCTTGCTGGATAATTTATTCAAATAGCTCTGGTAACTTCTCATCCAACCTATTTTTAGTTCAAAGGAAATCTTACTGCTTTCTCTTGTTTCTTTCAGGGGTGATCTCTCCTCAAATCATCCTTTGCTTATTTACAACAGACCTATTTAATTCAAAGTCTGAAACTTTAGTAATGGAAAATTACTTTTCTCTTATCTAGGTCAGGGAAAGCTTAATGTATAAGCCTTCTAAGAGGGAGGGGTAACCTAGACCATCCTGCTATGCAGCAAAGGCAAAGAAACCAACTTAAACCAAAGGCAATTGCTACGTTTCCAACGTAAAACAAACTGACCATGTCTACTCTGACATAAGCAATAGGCCGCAGAAGATACAAAGTTTAATTTTTCCTACAAGGGAAGATGGTGAACATGGAAGGCCTCCTAGAGGAGGTGGTATTTGACACTAACCTTCAAGGACAAATTAAGATGGTTGGGCACAGAGAGATAACCTGAAACAAGTAGGCAGAGAGATATTCCAGGCAGAAAGAGCAGTGTGAATGAAACCCAGTATGTGACAACACATGACGTGTTCACAAAATAACATTCAGTGTGGCTATAGGACTAGAGTATGTTGAACAGCAGAACAAAAGTTGAGCTTAGAAAAGAGACTAATTTTTTATTAGACATCCTTTTACTCTGACTCTCTGTGAGAAATTATTGAAAATCTCTCCTTAGAACTACCTCTGCCCCAGGAAACTCACCACATAAAATTTTAATGTAGATGCTCGTGGCTCAAAGTAGGAGTGTGTTAGTTTTTCATGGCTGCTGTAACTAACTACCACAAACTTATTGGCTTGGAACAACATAAAGTTATTATCTTATGGTCTGGACGTCAGAAGTTGAATGAATCCTATTGAGCTAAATCAAGATATTGGCAGAGTTATGTTCCTTTCTTGAGGTTCTAGGAAAGGATCTGTTTCCTTGCCTTTTCCAGCTTCTAGAGGCTGTCCCCATTCCTGGATCATGGCTCTTTTTTCATCTTCAAAGACAAATGGTTGCTGCAGACTTTCTCACGTTGCATCACTCTATCACTCTTCTGCCTCCTTTTTCTCTTATGAGGATCCTTGTGATCACATTGGGCCCACCCAGGTTATCCAAGTTGATCTTCTCAACCCAAGGTCAGCTGATAAGCAAACGTAATTCCATCTATAATCTTAATTCCCCCTTGTCATGAAATAGACACATCCAACAGTTCCAGGGATTAGGATGTGGACACTTGGGGGAGGGACATTATCCTTCCCCGCAACAAGAAGATAGTAAAATAGAGACATTGGGCTAACACATCCCTGCCATGTGAAGAAGTCAAAGCATAGTTCATTTAAGGATTTAATATAGAACAGAGATAGGTAACTATAGAATTTCCTGTTAATACAGAGCTGGGGAAAATCTTGAGAAGTATCTTAAAATATGATTTTCTAGCATTCTCAGAACTCCTCTCAGTCATCTCCGTAAAGACTGGGACACCAACTCCCTGAGTCATGCCTATGACCACATGAATACATTTTAAGAATATAATTATTTGTACAATTCTCTGCCCTCTCTTTCTCTTATGTCTTCCCTGTTTTTCTTCCTGGCCTTTTTACATGAGTGTTTTGCTCTGCCTACATCTTATTTCTAACATCAGCCTCCTGTGCTCTTTTAGAAGCCTCATTACCCAAATATCTAGTTAGAGGAGATTAGCAAGTGACCATGACTGAGAGAATGTCATTTGCAGCATCTTCGTTTAAAAGGCAAATCCCTCTCTGCACAAGAAGCTACCATTTAGATACAAGTAGTAGGAGTATCCAGCAACAGATTTAATGTACCAATGTATTTATATCCCTTATATCTCATGACATCTACCTTACAAAGCCTTTCAAGGCTAAGAGAATGAAGCTAGGTGACTACCTGTGACTATTTATCATCCTCCTACCCGCTGACAATGACTAAATTGCAGCTTCTCAGGGCTAATCACCTACTTTATACCCTAAGCAAAAGGAGACGGAGGCAGAGGAAGTGGATTGTTGCAGAGTTCTACCAGTCATATCAGAGGGCACATGAGACCTGATATAACCCAGTGATTTGGGGAACATGACTCGTGGTAGCTGAGGTTGTTACCTGTTAGGGCCATTTCCAAGTTGCCAGGCATTTTGTGGTCAGTAGGACCAGGTGTGATGACTCAGTGATTGATGGATCTATGCCGTTTAGAAGAAATACTATGACATGAATAGCTTTAGTCTTCACAGTCAAAGGAAGGTGACTGAATCCTGAATAACATGCCTATTTCAGGTCTCTATCACTTAGTCCTGCTTACAAATGCTACTGGGACAAAAAGATTCATGGCATTGAAAGTTCAAGGGCTTTTTTAACCCTGGCATTTTTCTCTGCTGTATTTTTGAAAAGGGGATTAAAATTGTCCTTAAAAAGCACTTTGTAATATTTATTACCGTGGCACCTAATAAAAGAGAAACATCCTCCTGGAGAAATATGTTCCTTTATGAAAATGCATGCCCAGAATAATCACTGATGATAATAATTGGATTATTCTCCAGTTAGTTCTCTCTTGCTTCTTTCAGCTAAGTTAAACACCTAATGCAACAGTTGCTAATAAACTATAATTGTTGAGTCACTACTCCCTGACTATATCTTAGCAGAAAATATGGGATTTGACTGCAGCATTTCTGGGTTGAATTTGAAAACTGCTCAAATTAATGTATTTGACCCCAATCGACCATGCCAGTTTGATTTACTTAACTTCATTTCCAAACTCCTGGTGCTGGCAAGTTGACTTATCTTCCCTCAACACCTCTTGGGCTTCCAAAACTCATGCGTTGGCTCATACTATGCCTTCTCTCTAAAACACCCTCCTTATTATGCTCTGTCTCCTTAGAACATAAAGACTTCAAAATCAGCACAAATTCTATTTCTTCTATGAAGCCAATCCTGACTCATCATCTGTCTTCTGTGAGCTTGTAATCTGCAGATATCACAACATTTAACTGTAGTCTCTCTTTTCCCAGGTACCCACATCTGTTGCTATCAGGTGTTGGTTCATAGTATTAATCTAACCCACAGACATTTTGAGATATACACTCAGTATATTAGAATTAGGATAACTTAAAAATCTGGACCCTTGAAAAATTATAACAGCTGGCAATATTGTGCTTATATTTAAAGTGGCAACAATTGGCTAGAACAGAGTGGCGGTCATTCTCTGTTCATAGAAATATACTCTTTAGTTTGTTAAAGATCACATCATTTTCTTTTAATGATATTCTGTCAGCTTTATTCATTTATGTTCCTCGTTATTATCTCTCTAAGGACTCTCTGCAATAGTCCACAAACTGGACTTCATCCTTCTCGTTTTTCTTTTATTTATTATTTTGCCTTCCTACTGTTCACACTCCATATAGAAGCTAGGATGATCTTTAAAAGAGGGGGTAAAAAAGAATGACGAAAATAAAAGGTTATTATCACTTCATTAATTAACCTCTTTCCACCAATGATTTTCCATTTGTTAACCAATGGTCATTGGAGCCAATTTAATGCCAACAGGAATCTCCAGTTTAGGGTCAGGTGATTAAGAAAACTCTATTCAGTACAAATAGCTCAGTTGTGATACACCACAACTGTGAGAACAGCATGGCTATGGAACAGTTCAATAGTGTTAAAGCTGAATTATGAAGCCTCACAGCTATGCAACATCTCTGCTGTCATGCAGCCCTGGGGCAAGGCCCCTTTCTGGTTTGACAGCTCTGCTCTGATCAGCTCTACTCACTCTGCTCTGCTCTGCACCCACCTGCTCCACTCTTTTTCCAGAGCCCTGTTCTGCTCTGTATCCATCTGTTCTGCTCTGCCCTGCTCTGCTCTACCTGTTCTTTTCTGCTCTGGTCTGGCAAGACATCTTCAATATTTCATCTTCCCTGCCAAAGATGTGCAGTCTTCAGTCTTCCATTGAAATGGAAAGTGCTTCCTGAACTAGAGGGAGCTGACTTACATGGACAGAAGTCTCCATCTCTGGTCCCTGATTGGTTCATCTTCATGCAAATGAGGACATCAGTTCTTTCCTTGCAGTTTGATTGGTCCAAAAAGCACTGTCCTGATTGTTCAGAATGTTGCTGCTCTGATTGGTTGGTGAAGACACTGATGGGGTAGCTGCATAGCTCTGATTGGATGGGGAAAGTCTCAGTTTTATTGGTTGAAATACTATTCCAGGAATGCCTTTATAAGGGCTGGCTCAGATGACAGGAACACATGCAGGCAGGAAGTTCAATGTAGTGGCAGGCAGTTCAGTGCAGGAAGCAGGTAGCTTAGTGCAGTCTTCTTCCTGGAAAGTTTGCATAAAAGGCATCTGTTTAGAAATGGTAGCTAGGCCCTGTTTTGTTTGTTTGTTTGTTTGTTTTGTTTTGTTTTTTTGAGCTCAGATAGCCAACTAGGAGAACATTTTGTAGGTATCTTTCTCAAGGTCCACACATTAAATTTAGAGAAATTCCAAATTTCTATGACAGCCTCTCTTACACGAGATCCTTCTCCCAGTTGCTCGTTATGTGTCAATCAGATTGTCTTTCCTCTTTCTTGAACATGCCAAGTTGTTCACTCCTTACACATTTGCTTTCCTTCTAACTTTTTTTGTTGTTTTATTGAGGCATAATTGATATAAGTACTGTATAAGTTTAAGATATACAGCATAATGACTTGACTTACATATACTGAGAAGTGATCACCACAATAAGTTAATATCCATCGTTTCATATATAAAAGAAAAGAAAAATATGTTTTTTTCTTGTGATGAGAACTTTTAGAATTTATTCTATTAGTTAACAATATATATATAATGAAATGTTATATATATATACACATACATATAATGGAATACTTCATACACACACACACACACACACACACACTCTTATTCACTCATATCTCCCACATTTTCTTTATCCATTCATCTGTTGGTGAACACTTAGATTGTTTCCATGTCTTGGCTATTGTAAAAAATCCTGCAGTGAAGATGGGGTTGCCGATATCTGTTTGAATAGTGATTTCATTTCCTTTGGATAAATACCCAGAAATGGAATCACTGGATCATATGGTAGCTTTATTTTTAAAATTTTTGAGATACCTCCATATTTATTTCTATAGTGGTTGCCCCAGTCTACATTCGCACAAACATTGCACAGGGATTTCCTTTTGTCCACAATCTCCACAGCATTTGTTATCTCTTGTATGTTTTTTATTCTACTTTATTTAGAGGGGGATTCCATTTACACTCCTCAATAGATTTTATGTATTTCTCATTGCTTCTTCTCTCATTAGTTCATCTGGTCCTGAAGGGTATGCAGTGTCATCTTGATCAGCCAATCATCTTCACAACAAATTTGTTGACAAGTCCTGGATTTTCTGCAAGAGCTTCATTAATTTCAGTTACTACTGATAGAGGAAAATAGAGCTCACTAGCAGCTTTCACACTTTCCAAAGCACCAAATTCATCTTGTTTGTTCAATTTTGTCCCAACTGCAGGCAAATTACAGTAAACAACATCTCCCAAAGCTTTCTGTGCAAAATTGCTGATTCCCACTGGTTCCAATACCATTTTCTGTTGTTATCCATTCATATTCCTCTGTGAATTTATGCACAGAGAGCAGATTGGGGCCAGAGCGCAGCATGCAGAATGCAGCAGATGCCCAGGCAGTGGGCAAGCTGCAGGCTGCAGTCTGAACACTCCACTCAACTTACAACGCCATGTTCACTGGAGTGCAGAGGGTCTTAGTCCTTGACTGGTATAATTCGATAACAGTATCCCAGCCTCCTTACCACACTAATTGGTTCAGAAGCAGCACAAGACCCCAAATAGTCCAGCTGGTCCAGTAGTTGTGGAAAGAGATACCCTCTTCCTTCCTGGTTATGAATGAGGAAATATACTCCATGGAAACAAACTTGCTACCTTGAAGGAAGCCACCTTGAAAATAAAGCCAATCAAAGAGGGTAGAGTTGAGAAAAAAAAAAAGGCAACCTGGTCCTGTTTGAGCCAAGTATGGAGCTTGTCCTCTTTTTACGCTTTTCAATTTTATGAATCAGTGCATTCTCTTTATTTTTTAAACCTGTTAAAATTAGATTGTAAACTACTTGCAACCAAGCATGCTAAACAGATACACCACCCCCATGGGATAATTAAATGAAGACATTTTAGTACTAGGCTCTTAAAAAATAAATGAAGCCTACTTTGGGGGGTGTGGAATACAGAGAGTAAAATTGTGGGTATTAATTCTCATTCTTTCTGAACTCTTACTCTTGGATCCAAAGCAGGATACTCTTAATATCTGGGTGTTTTCCTAAGGGTATGAATGTCATTGTTTATGGATAAGATTCTGGAGACTTTTCTTATACTATTGCTTAACTGCTATTGGACCTCTCTCTTCAGATACTTATTCAAAAGAGGTAAGTCAAGAAACCAAGTCAAGTTCCAATGCTTCATCCAAAAGTGACAGGTATGAATTTTAGGGCATTTTTAAGTATGGAGGAAATAACATTTATTTTCTCATAATCAACTTAAATCCAAATCTGAGATCGGCTACACTGACAGAAAATTTAATGTTATTATTGGTATTCCCAAGAAAAAGGACTCAAGAGATATGTATAGGTCCCAGGGTGGGTAGCAATAATTATACCAGACAAAATAGCCTGTAAAACAAAGACTATAACAAGAGACAAAGAAGGACCCAGTTATTCTATTTCTGGGTATTTATCTGAAGAAACCCAAAAAACTCCTTTGAAAGGTCATGTGAATCCATATATTCATTGCAGCTTTATTTACAGTAGCCAAGATATGGAGGCCTCCTTGGTGTCCATCAGTGGAGGAATAAAGAAGAGGTGGAATATATATATACACACACACCCACATACACACACATTGGAATTTTAGACGAATGTCATATGTGGAATCTAGAGAACAGGATCAACAAACAAACAAAAACAACAGAAACAAGTTCATAGATACAGAGAGTATTTTGTTGGTTATCTGATTTTAAGGCGTAAAGGCTAGGTGAGGGGGGAGGGGATTAAGAAGTACAAATTGGTAGTTACAAAATAGTCATGGAGATGTAGAGTATAGCATGGGGAATATAGTCAGTAGTATTTCAATAATTATGTTTGGTTTCAGATGGTTTCTGGATTTATCAGGGTGATCACTTTATAAGTTAAATAAATATCTAATCACTGTGATCTTAGGTAATAAGTGTGCTGTGAGTCCCAGTGGCACAGTCTTCCCTGATCACCTGCGCAGAGTACTCCAGCTATGTTCCTTGTATAGGTTGTGTGTGCTCTTCTATTATTGTTGAGCCTTGGTTGCTGTTTCTCATCAGTGAGAGAGATTGACACTGGGGCTGATTGGCTGTGATGACTGAATGTGACCAGTGGAGGAGCTGTTGTGCAGGCGCTGACCCTAAAGAGCAAGATTCACTTTAGCAGGGCTCTGGTGCCTGCCCTGTCTGCTTTTTGGGTATGTCATTCTCAGATGTGACCTTGGGTGGTACTCTGACTTAGATCAAAGACTACCACCAAACACGTAGGGCAGGGCCTCCTGGGAGGGGCCTTGCCACAGGCCAAGTTCAGCCATAGCTTGTGCCTTGTCGGGGGCTACCTGGCATGAGCCACCAAGCAATCCACAGATGGCTGCCACCCACACAAGGCTTGGAAGTACCTTGAGAGGCCAAGCCTCAAACTGAGGCCAGCTGCCACTAGTGCTTGGTTTGGGAAGCTCAGCAAGTGGTACAGGACACGCAAGTGCTGCTTGTTTAGGTTTCATGAACCTTGGTGAGATTTTAGGAAAGTCTTCAGCATGAGCCAAGACAGGCCATTTGTATGGAAAAGCCACTGGAAGCAGTTTGGGTGGGCCTCACACATTGGGTGTGGTGGGATCTCAGGGACTAACTGGGGCAGGGCGACCAGTGTTAGCTACATTGCTAGAGATTCAGATATGGTGCCTATCTGGGTCTGCAAGCTTGGCAGAGAAGGGCTTAACAAAGTAACAATGCCTTCTGCCAGAACTTCTGTCTGGGAAAAAGCTGCCCCTCCAATCCTTTCCTCAAAGCCAGACAACTCAGTTCTTCCCTGTATATTCCTGGAGTCTTTCAAGCTACTGCCTAATACTGAGGCTCAGAGTGAGTGAGTCAGTCAGCAAGTAAGTCTGCATGCTGGCCCCTGTGTCTCCTTCAGCCCTCCATCTCGCTTGGCCACGAAATCTCCACTGGTTTTCACAGTTAGAAGTTGTGGGGACTTCTCTTTCCAGCACTGAAACCCTGGGCTGGGAAGTCTGGTATGGGGCCAGGACCCCTCGCTCTTCCTGGGGAGAACTTTGTAGCTGAGATATTTCTCCTGATTCCCACCACATACGAGTGTGGGACAAGCCTGTTTTGTATTTCTGCCCCTCCTACCAGTCTTGAGGTGGCCTCTTCTGTGTGGCCCCAGTTGTAGGACTTTTGCTCAGCCAGACTCTGGGACTCTTAATGATGGCTATCCTGTAGTTTAGTTGTAACTTTGATGCGGTTGCAAGAGGAGGCGAGCACAGCGTTTACCTACTCTGCCATCTTGACCGGATCAAAATCTCTTGTCTTTTTGATGATAGCAATTCTAACAGGGAGGAGATGACATTTCATCGTGGTTTAGATTTGCATTTTCATAATGATTAGTGATGTTGAGGCTGGATTTCCTCGTCATTTCGGTCTTAGGACTTACTTGACTTGACTACCCAGTTTTAAAGTCACTCTCATGCTTCCTCCCAAATCACATTTGCCCTATTATTCTATCTTACTTTCTTCTTATTTTATGCACTTCTATTTGCTTATTTAACATAATCATATTTATGTATTTGAATGCTTACTTCTCTATTTCCTTCCACAAAAATGTAAGCTCCAAGAGGGCAGAAACCTAGTCTTTCTTTTTCACTGCTGTTTTCCCAGTGCTTAGCACAGAGCAGAGCAAACATCAGTGAGCATTGATTATAAAGTCAGCTTGCTAAATATTTGTGCTTGCTTGACTCCTGGCTTATAATGTCATATAATAGATATCTGTGCTTTTTCTGCCCAGTGAGTTTGTTAGCATCTTGTAAGAGAATGCTTGTCTTAGCTAAATTTTTGAAAACATGAAAAGTACAAAGCTATTAGCTTCTGTAGATATTTAGTATACATTTGACAATATATTTACAGGTTGTTTCAGAATGGATTTAAAAGTTCAGGGTGAGAAAATGTATTAATTACATTAATTATAAAGCTTTCAGATAATAACCTTGGCCTATGAGTAAATGTAAGTTCAGACTTCTACTCCTGGCCAAGATAGAGAAACAGGTACCAGATCCATCTTCGTGCTTGAAACAACCATTAAAAAAATACGTGAAATAATTTTTTATTCTTTTAAGACACTGAAAATCAGGCAACTAAGGACATAGATTCCTGAGGGATGGGAAACAAACAAGACATAATTGTGTCAGCTTACTGCATAAACAAAATGCATGAAAAGATGTTCAAAAATTAGTTACTAGGAAATTACAAATTAAACCACCATGAAATACCACTACACACCTCTTAGAAACATTAAAATAAAAAATATATATATTGACCATAGCAAGTTTTTGCATTGATATAGAGCAACACAAAGTGCTAATCAGAATGTATTTGCTAATTGAAATGTGTAATAAGACAACCACTTTAGAAAACTTTAGAAGTTTTTTTTTTTTTTTAAGGTTAGTCATTCAGGAGAAATTGGAACTCTTGTACATTGCAGGTGGGGATGTAAAATGGATGCAACCTCTGTGGAAGACAATATTGTGGTTCCTCAAAAAATTGAACATAGAGATGTCAATCAATCGTCAATGATCTTTTCTGATCTTGGAAGCTAACGAAGAGGTCAGATGGCAGACCACCTAGGGATACAGGTGCTGTGGAGTGTAAAAAAAAAAAAAAAAATTGAACATAGAATTACCACATGATTTATCAAACCTACTTCTCAGTATATACCCCAAAGAATTGAAAGCTGATATTTAAACCGATATTTGTTGACATCTGTTAGATATCAACCAATGTTGATAGCCGTACTCTTCAGAGTAGCCAAAAATAGAAACAACCCAACTGTCCATCGACAGATGAATGGATAAATAAAATGTGGTGTATGAAATTTTGACACAAGCTATAACATGGATAAACCTTGAAGCATTATGTTAAGTGAAATTAACCAGACACAAAAGGACAAATATTGTATGATTCTAGTTATATGACATACCAAGAGTAGTCAAATTCATAGAGAAAAATGTAGAATGGTAGTTGCTAGAGGCTGGGGAAAGAGGGAATGGGAAGTATTTTTTAATGGGTACAGAGTTTTAGTTTGAGAAGATGACAAAGTTCTGGAGATAGAGAGTAGTAATGGTTACAAAATAAGAGTACACTTAATGCCACTGAACCGTGTATGTTTAAATATAGTTAACATGTTTATGGTAAATTTGGTAAATTTTATGTTTTGTATATTTTAGCACACACACACAAAAGTTAGACATTCACTCACAATATAATCCAGCCATTCCACTCCTCGTTTTTTTCTCAAGGGGAAAGCATACATCTATACAAAGACTTTTATATGAATGTTAATAGCAGTTTTACTTGTAATAGGCAAATACTGGGACAATCCAAATATCTATCGCTAAGTGAATAGACAAACAAATTGTGGTATATCTATACAATAGATAATTCTTAATAATAGAAATGAGTGAACTATCAACACACACACCAGCATTGCTGAATATTAAAATAATTATGCTGAGTGAAAGAAAAATCGAAAATTTTAGAAAATGCAATCTAATCAATAGTGACAAAAAACAAATCAATGATAGCTTACAGATTTGTGGGGGTGGGGATAGAGTAAGTAGGAATGACAGCAAATAGAGGTGGAGGGATCCTAAAAAGCCACTAAGAAACTTTTGGAGATGATGGATATGTTCATTATCTTGATTTCGGTGATTTTCTAATAGAGATATGTTTATTCCAAACTCATTAAATTGAACACTTTAAATATATAAAGTTTTATTATATACCAATTATACATAAACAAAAGGTGTTAAATAGTAAGTCTAACAAAATAGTAATTCAACAATGTATAGCCTGGCCTTCTGATCCAAAAGCCATTGTTATTTATGAAGGTCAGAAGCCAAGACCTGACTCATATTCACAGTAATTTGATCAAATGGATCCTTGAAATCATTGACGTTAAGAGAAGGAATGTATTTCATGTCTGTGCATCTTAATGGAAATTAATGATAATGATTTGGAATTTAATGGATTCCTTGAAGTCTTATTGAAATTTAATAGAAAATGATATAGTATAATTTGAAATCAATTTACATTATTCAAATGAATAATTAATATATCTGTCATAAAATTGTTTAGCATCTATTACGTAGGAGCAAATGATTCAGAAACAGGTTTACCAAAAACTCTAGCTCTCTTGAAGTGTAATGTTAAAGTATTCTACTCTCTCAGTCATTTTGGACAATTCTCGAAACAGAATAAAGAAGAGACTCCACTTTATATTTATCGTAAAAAATATGTTTGTAGTGACAAATACCTTATTTTGTATGTCATTAGTATAAGGTGTTTCCGTAAACACGATCATATTATTCCATAAGAAGGAAAAAACTATGAAATATATACCAGTGTTCTCACGTTATAGATTTGGAAATTTCAATATTTGGCCATTAAACTCGGGATGAAAAATCAATAATTTCTTCCAGTGTCTCTCTCCTCATTTTTTATACAATAATATGTGTGCTTCTTTAGCCTCCTTCAAAATGCTAGGTTCCTTCCCACCTAATACTTCTAGGATATTTTTCCCTTGACTTAGTTTGGATGTTACTTTCATGTCCTCAGAGTGACCTTCCTTAAATTCCATTGAAAACTGCACCCTTTTTTAGAATGTTACTCTAAATGCTTTTTCTTTATACGTTGCTAATATTGTGTGTTAATTATGCATTAATATGTTAGTATTGACATATTAATATACAACTTTATTTGTTTAATTTCTGCCTCCCGGGTAGACCATGTGCTTTATTTCCATTTTGTTCCCTAATTTATTCCTACTATGTAGCACAAGGCCTAATACAAACAGGCATCCAGTAAATATATGGTGAAAATAAACAAATCAATCAAAATGAGACATAGAGAAATAAGGGACTTGGCCAAGGAAACTCATCTAAGAATATTAACATGTTCTTCTGACCTGTGCCCTCTCTATTAACCCACCTAGCCTCTAACATTGATCGGGTGTTGAGGGAAATGGTAATCAATGCTTCCAATCTAAGAGAAGGATCTGCAGATGAATATTACATTTGAAGTGTCTTGTCTCCTAAAATATGTAAAAGACATCTCACGTAGATGTCAGAGCTATGGAAGTTAGTAAGCCAGCTTGAGGAACAATATGTTCTTATATTTTAAATGATGATTTTGCTGTCTAAAATGTATGTTGGCCTTCTGTGGAGAGAAATGTAGAATCTATACTTCATCCCCAAATGCATGACTGATTAAGTAGCTGTGGGAAATGTAGCTTTCAGGCCAAACTGTGCTTAAATGTTCTGGAATTTATCCTGTGACTTTTTTGGTTAGATATGATTAGTGGAGGTAGACAACTCTATAATATTTAATTTCAGTGTCATAAGGTATAAGAACTGAAGGAAATAATACATACAAAGCATCATTTCATTTATTCTTGACCATAAATGAGTGTTTTTATTACTCCGTTTTACAGATGAGCAGATCAAGAGTGAGAGAGATGAATTAACTTGTCTAAGATCAGAGAACCAGAGGACAGAACTAGGGCATAAACCTAGGTCTGTCAAACTCCAAACCAATTGTTCATCTATCTCATTCTATAGAGGTTATTGTATTATTGATTTATGAGTTGAGTAATAAATATCCCTGAAAAGGGGAGGTAAAGAAGAGCTGAAAACTGAGTTACAGCCATTGGCTTAGAGTAGGGTTGAGAAGAAAAAGAAAGAATAAGAAAATACTACAGCATCGCAACATTAAAATGTAATTCCACGGCTAATTTTATTTATGGGAGTTAATTTATTTTACTTGCTTTGTGAGATGAGAATGTGCCTCATGTTGCTTGATCTGACTCGAATGATAATTAAAATGAGAAGAGCTCTGGAGGTCGTAATCTTTAGAAAGGTATCCAGAAAACCAAGCTCAGCAAAGACTACGGAATCTCTAACTTGTACCTCTAATTCCTGAAAAAATATCATCTGGGAGAGGGTGGGGTATAAGAAGGGGGAGTATAATCCAATTAGAGTTCAATAAAAAGCTAATTGAACTATAAAATAGACATTTTATTTGGGTGATTTTTTTCTTATGTACTTTAATTTTACTGAATGACTAGAAAGGTTTCCTTATTTAATACAAACGTTAGGTCAAACTTCATTTTCTTTGTTAGTGCCCTACAATTTTGAAGTTTAAATCACTGTTCTTCTAAAGACTTTGGAACATCTTTATTGCTTTTTAGCACACTGAATAGCTGTTGTAAACCCAGTCACACATTTTGAATAAAATTCAAGCAAATTATGAATTGTCCTGTGTTTCTAATTGCTCCATCTACAAAATGGGTTTGGCCACAGTGGTTCCTGAAATTTAAGAAACAAAGAGGACATGACAGAATAAGTGGTCTGTCTTGAGTCTTAGATTTCTACATCTGTAAAATAGTCTTAGAATCATGCCCCCTAAATTACCTGAAATAAAGATGATTTGGCAGCAAGGATAGTCAGTAGATGAGTGTCTTACGGTGCTGGTATGTTTATTAAAGTTTCTAATGATGCTTTACCAAGTACCTAGGAATACCTCTGTCCTTATGTGAATTCCTAGAAATATTTAAATAGCCATATGTGTTTGTCCCAAACCAGAAGGAAAGATATCAAGGTTTTACTTGTAGTTTACTAGCTGACTCAATTGATAACTGCCTATGGGCTTTCCATTACCTTCATTGAGAACCAAGTTATGCTTATCAGGTTAAAAGAAACATACTCTATACTTTGCAACATTATGGAGGGATTAAGATATCAGACTGCATGGGATTAGAACCCGATTTTGTCACTGACTAGCAGTGTATCTTTGTGCAAATTACTCAACCTGCTTATGTCTGTTTTCTCATTTTAAAAACATAGGAATAATGATGCTACATCCTGGGCTTGTTTTAAAAATTAAGTAAATTTTTTTTTGTATATAAAGGGTTTATAATAATGTCTAGCACACAGAAAGTACTAGATAATCATTAGCTATTACTTTTCTCACCTTAATTGGAACTGAGATGTCTTTCTACACAGACAAAATATTTTTCCACACCTCTTGAAGAACTGAAAAGAACTTTAAACATACTATATCTGATTGAACAAAGGAACCAACGAGCATGCCATGTATTTGATATTGTGCTAAAGGCCTGTAGGAACAAGGAAAATATATTTGGTACAAATATTTTAATTTTCTCAAAAAGTAGAACCTGTTACTACAGCAACGCCACACATCTGACTATGATGAGTTCATAAAATAAAAAGGAGAGTAGTCATAGAAACAGCAAAAGGGAAATTATAATCTAAGCAGATTTCCAAGTCTCTAGTTATTAAATAATAAATTGAGGCTTTGTAAACATGCAAATGTATTCTAACATAAAGTACTCAAGCTCTACTATACTAATTTAACTAAAGTTTAATTGCTTTCATATTAAAGAGATAACCACTTTTTCCGTTTTTTTCAGCTTGCTATTCTTTCCTTCTCTTATGTATTATAATAAATAGTATCATTTTAGTCAATAAAAAAGTTATACAACTAATAAATTTTTCTTTTCATGTATAGAACTCCCTCTGTTGACTAAAGATGTATTTATCCACTGCTGTGTCCTTACAACATATTAATATATATATGAGCTCTTGGATCGTATTTAGAAAAGATCTTTATTCGACCAGCTTCCACTCAATAGCCAGTCAAGAAGGGAGGAGGATCAAAGTATGCATTAGCATGCAGACTTACAGGTCAGTCTTCTTAAGAATGTTCATTTTTTCTCTACCCTTAGATACTTGCTATCCTGAAAACTACTGGCAGGTTTGCCCAATTTCCCTTTCCCTTTCTTTTGGCACTGAACTCAAACAGATTCTATCAACAGATGAGAGAAAGCAAAAGCAAAGTTTATTGATTTAGCTGCTGCATAATAAAATCCTTAGCTTTGAGGGTCAGAGCTCATGTATAGGAAGTAACTTTATAGAGTGAAGAGCTAGGAAAATACCTGGTTTCAAGACCTAAGATACCTTTCTTGAAAGGCCACCTGCCTATATGATTAACTACAACTAGTAATGATGAGTTGGTAATGTTTATTTATGTCTAGAGCCTGCCATGCAATGATAAATGTGTTACAAGCACATTACTGTATATAATTCTCTAATCAGTAAAAAGACATGATACAATTATTATTATTTTGCTGATAAGGAAGCTGAGGCTTAGGGAATTTTAATAACTTGCTCGAGGGGATTATAGACTGATCATAAGGTGATTAATAAAGACCCAAACCCTTTTATTTATTTATTTTTGATACTAACACCAATGTTTTTAACTTTTATGCCAGTGAAGTCTGCAACATCTCCTAGGAATTAGAAATGCAAAATTTCAAGCCCTACCCCAGACCTACTATATTAGAAACTGGGGGTGGGGCCCAGCCATCTGTGGCTCAACAATTTCTCCAGGTTGATTCTGAGGCATGCTAAAGTTTGAGGACCACTGCTTTATGCTATATTGCCTCATGTTAAAAACTATTTTTCTTAGTTCAAGTATCAGAAAAATGACCTCATAAACTCAGCTAAACTTGCTGGGTTTCTTAAAAACCTGTGATTGTGACATTGCATGTTCCTTTGAAGAAAAACCCAAGACTTCCAAATTTTCCAAATTCCTGTCATGATGTAGCATCATACTTATGATCCTAACCATACAGAAAGACAGAAGACGTCTAGAATTTGGTTTAGTCTTAAATGAAAGCTTTCTTATATTTCGTGACAGGTATTATAGGATTAAGAAATTCCATTGTGTTTATTTCTCTAATGAAGTACACTGAAGTAAAAGGGAACCTTCCTTATCCTGAGCATTTGTGACAAATTATCCCCTTTCGAGGGATTAGATGCATATGCTAATAAATTTATAGTGGCATCATTTTGCTTGCAAAGATGACAAAATAGCAAATGCATGTTACATATTTAATACTGATGCACCATGATAGAAGAAAGCAAAAGACATAATTTCCACCTAGGAAGTGTCAATCAATACAAAGTTGAAATTCAGTTTAGGGGAAATGTCATTCTTGTAATATTCTAGCAGAGTAACTGAGGAAAAAAAAAAAACTCTTTGTTTGACAATTCCTAGATAAACTGGAATCTATTCCACAGACTATAGATTTGATCTGTTCTTACTAGTCTGTCTTTCATAGCTAAGGGGCTCCTGTGAATATGTAAACTGCTTATTTCCTATTTTATTCAATGTTTTCAAATGTTTCTAAGTAGAAGAGCACATCCTTTTTCTCTGGTTCTGTCTTTGGCATTTTTAAAATAATGCTTTTGCCAAGTTTAGGAAAGCCAGCCTTTTTCATTTCTGTGTATGCTGTACCAGACATATAACAATTGCTTAATAAATATCTCCTGGATGATTGGATGATGCTTTTCTCGTCGATAATGTTATTTATTCCTTAGCCCACTGCCACTGTGTTCTCATGAGGCCAGTATACCCTTTCCATGGACCCATTTCAAGATCGCCAGTTTACAAAACATATTTACTTGAAGTTCAAGTTTAGTGCATCATCTAATTTTAGCTTTGGAAAAAAGCTCAGAAGTATTCTAGCTTCAGCCTCTCTACAACATGGCCGAACACTGATGACTTCTTTAACATTTCTTCTAACAGAAAACTCACTGTTCCATGGTGGGGTGTTTCATGATTCAATCTTCTTTTCTGCTTCCCTAAAACCTTACTTGTTGTTTGGTTATGTTGTCCAGGATACCAAGTATAACCCTGGCCCTTTCTACTTAAAGGATTGTTCTGGGACTAGTTGCATGGACCTCACCAGGCAGCATTGTAAAAATGCAGACTCTCAGGAATGTTCCAAACCAATGACTCAGAATCATCATTTAAAACTTGTTCAAGTTTATGATATATTTTTTTTCCAAAATTTCTAATCTACTTTTAATTCTGTGCAAAGTATTTTTCATCTTACATTATTATAATTTTTATCTCCGTAAGTTCTGTGTGCATCTCCCTGCCCCTCCCAGTCCACCCCCAACAATCTTCTAAGTCTCTACTTAACATGTACAATCTTTCTTCTAGATTCTTGAACATTTTTCTGAGTATTCTATCTGACACCTATGAATTGTGAGGTTTTCCGGTTTGGTTAGTGGAAACAGAAACTAATTCTGAGAGACCTGCTAAGTATCCTCTCAAATACTTTCTTTCTTTTCTTTTCTTTTCTTTTTTTCTTTTTTTGGTCTTAGTAACCTCATACTCATTAGCTGAATTGTCCTCAGCTGTCTACTGAAGTTGGGAGAACACTATGAAGATCTCAGAGTCCTCACTCTGGCTTCTTCTTTCCTTCATGGTATTTTGTCTTGGGAATTCTAGAAGCCTTTGTCTATTAGTGTTCCTTCCCAGTTTTTCACTGATCAAGGTCGTGTTTCACTCTCCCACTCAGAGTTTTCCTTAGGCTAATTAGCATGAGCTAGCAATGCTGATTCCACCACATGTCATGGAAATAAAATTTCTCTGTCTCTCTGTCTACTCATCTCTCTGCTCTCTGTCTGTCTCTCTCTCTCTCTCTCTCTCTCTCTCTCTCTCTCTGGCTCTCTCTCTCTCTCTCTCCTCTCTCTCATCCTCTCTCTCTCTCTCTCTCTCTCTCTCAACATTTCTTCAACATGGGAACCTACGCAAACCTGTCAGCACTTTGCTTGCAGTTAGAGGTTGATATGGTGGAAAGATAAACTTTTTGG
Source organism: Pteropus medius (assembly GCF_902729225.1). NCBI lineage: Eukaryota > Metazoa > Chordata > Mammalia > Chiroptera > Pteropodidae > Pteropus > Pteropus medius. The sequence continues at coordinate 5,354,760 of NW_024343578.1, forward strand.
AAATTTGCCTTTCCTTACTGTCTTTTTCAGAATCTAGCAAGAGCCACAATGGTTGTATATTCTAGTTTTTACTTTTGTCATTTCCAGCCTATTTATACCAGGGACTTCCCTTCAAGAAGCATATATAGTTTATGTGAGTAAGTAGCTATATCTTCTGAGAGGTTTATTCTCGGAAGTAAATTTGAGTAAGTGAGTGAGACTAGAAGCCACAAGATTATTGAAGAGATGGAGAATAAATATCGTTAGGAAGTCCAGCAGCAAAATCTTTTCTGGTTGATAAAACTCTAATTTCTGGGATAAAAAATATGATGTGGAAGTCTTTGGATCAGTAATTGCCAGAAAGTATTGCATTTTTTCCGTGAGCTGTGTTTTAAATAAATTCTGGGGAGAAAATAGCTGTAGAGACAACAAAGTGATTCTTGCAAAGAATAAGGAATGCAGAATAGTATTGAATAAGGAATGAATGAAAGATAAAAAATGAACTTTGAAAAGAAAAATGGAATTATTTATTAAATAAATCTGAACCATTTGAGCAGGTCTAGGGATAGAATTGAAAAGATTTCTTACCCAGATGTCTAGTTGTAGTTGCTGCGATATATACCAGGGGCTAGCAAAATATGGGTCAAATCTGTCCTACCACCAGTTTTTGTAAATAAAGTTTTATTGGAAAATAATTCATGTATGCATTTTTTGGCTGCTTTTGCTCTACAATGGCAGAATTGTGAAGTTATGACACAGAGATTGTATAGCCTGAAAAGCTAAAAAAAAATTTACTAGCCAGCTTTTTAGAAAAAAGTTTGTCAATACCTGCTCTAGATAGTCATGTAAGTACTAGATCATTGTCTTTACCCACATCCAATATGAATGATTAGAGCTACCATGCCACTGAGAAATACATGTTTAACTTTGAAATTGAGCTTAACAGTTCATTGGAGTCATCTAGTCCAACTCTTTTCTCTGCCGACAGTAGGAAACCAAGAATGAGAAAGTTGAAGTGACTTGCTCAAGGTCATATCACATAGAACATAAGTGACAAAGTCACAATAAACCTCTCGGCCTCTACATTTTCAGCCAATACTCTTTCTAGAAGTTAATAAAGAGGGCTTGCATTAGGAATTGCTAAAATGGTCCCTTTTGTTTAGTATTTGGCATGAACTCCTTAGAGTTAGGGAGCTACTGCATAGTGGAATGCTATGTTTAGATCTCCTCAAAGATTCTACTCAAAGTTTTATTCTTAGTAATACCAGAAATACCTCACTATAATGTGATTCATTGTCTAATGACGATCCTTGCAGAAACTTCTGGTTCAACATTATCATAAAGCTTGGGTGATCTTTCAAAGGGTATCTATTGATTCCAAGGTCGATTTTGCTCTCAAAAATTTCTTTTTACTTTGAAAATATCTATGAGATCACAAATTCCCAATTCTACCAACGAAATTTAGACCCTTGATGCTTAGTTATATATTTTTTAAGCTGCACTTTCTTGATGTTAAGTATTGGCAGTGAGAAGATTTCGATGTTAAATAACTTCCCTTGACATGAGCATAATTAATAATCCTTATTCTAAGTTCAACATTGCCATGAAATGGAACACAGCCAAATTTGTACACTGAGTTCTTAGAATATTAAAGTCCTCCACAAAAGTTTGATTTCTTATATTTTTAATTATCTCTGACTTACATTGTCAAGCATAAGAGGTAAGAAAAGTAACAGATTCCATTCAAAGTTTTCTCTATCCTGATCTGAGCATAACTGAATTATTGTCTTTTTATACATTGGAGCACATAACTCAGAGTTGGGTTAGCATCTGACATAAGAGAACGAAATAGATTTTTTATTCTTGTGTCTTACGATTTTGTCTATATTGAGGGGTACACATAAAATAAATACTATGTCATTAAAATAAATGTCTAAAGTGTTAACATTAAATGATAGTTAATTGAAATTTATGTTAAATTGATGTTTATATTTTTATTTTACTTATCAAAGGAAGTATAGGTTATTGTGTTCAAGTGAAAAAAAGAAGCTTTGGGGTGTATTAACTAAATTAGAAGTAAATGAGTTTTAAGGTTTAGAAAGATAAACTTTGCTTCCTTCATGTTCTATATGATTTTTTTCCCTTAAGATTTCTGTTCCTCAGTTAGATAAAGAATAGGAATTTCTGTCAGTTCGATAAGTGATTGTCATAAAGATTGTCATTGGGATTAAATAAATATTAAAATCTTGAAATGAAGCATCACCCTAATCCATATCCACTCATTCTTCTCATACTCGTTCATTAAACAGGTATTTATTGAGAGTTCAACATGTCCCTTGCTTCTATTAGGCATTTAAAATACATGATGAGCCAAGCCACACACTATCATTGTTCTCATATGGCATGCAATGTACATAATGAGGGAGGCAGCTATTAATAAAATAATCACTCCAAAACAAATGTAGAATTATAGCCTAGGAAACATGTTAGGAAGAAAGGCTTGTGATCTATGGAAAATTATGCAAAGGAAACTTGACATAAATTGGTGACTCAGGGTTCCTTCCTATTTTCAGTTTATCTGAGCTGAGAGCAAACTGATAAGTAAAAAGTTAATTAAATTGTGGGTGTAGGACAGGGTGAGAGAATGCCCTGTGCAAAGCAAGCTGTTTTGCCAAGTATCTGTTATAGAGATAGAGGGAGAATCGCTTGTTCAAAAAATGAAGAACACCAATCCAGGTCAATAGACGAGGAAGTTGACCAGGAAAGCAAAGGTCATGCCATACTGAAGAGTTTTGTTTTTACTTCAGGAGTGCAGCCACTGAAAAGTTTAATCAGGAAAATAATGCATAATAATTGCAATGTAATTACAACTAAGAACTTCAGAGGCAAATTAAATCATAACCTATACAAATGTGGGGAGGATAGGAAACCACAAAAGTTTATTCTGGTTTACTTTCTGGGTAATTTATACAGAAATGTTTTTGTATCAACTATTGCTTATTCAGTGTTGTCATCTACTAGGTTGTGGAGTTGCATATATGGAGATATTATAAGCACCTATAATATCTATCTTATTATGACAGTAGAATTCAACTATCAGTGCCTCCTCCTTTTCCTACAATGTTTGATTCATCACCCTATTAGATGCCAGTTGAAAGAAACTTTCAATTGTTTTGAAAACAGAATTCTGTTTATTTTATATATGGCTAAATGTGTTCACATGTAAAAGGTACCCAGAAAAGTGAGATAAAAGTATTACTTTATTTTATCGCATTTTAAAATTTCCTATATATGTATAAAATACACATATTCATAGTACATACACACACATTCACCCATTTTCTTCGACTTTGGAGATTACTTCTTCATTTAAGGTAAAAATCGGACAGATATTTGCAATTGCGGAAACATGGGTTTTACAATTAAAGAACCAAAGGTTTCATCCTGCAGAGGAAAGTTTGTCATAAAACGTCCTTTAAACTTTACGAAAATACTCAAAATCTCTTCTCACTTGATCTTCACCCAAACCCTGTGAGATTGATTTGTTAGTTGAACATAATGATTGGCCTGAACTGGAGGGTAGTTTATGTCTAATGAGTAGAAAGCCATAAATTCTTGCTCAACTGGATGGAATAGTAGAGTTCCTAACAAATTTTAAGGGCAAATAACTGTGAAGCTGAATGCAGTGGCAATCTCTGAGGACCTTTGCTTCTGTTTTTCATTTCCTCAGGTAGCAGTTCCCCAGTCTGAAGAGAGTCTAGCTGGGAAACATAAGCAATTCGGTCTTAAAAGAGTTTTTCCTTTTAACTGAAACTACTACTGAAGGAAATCGTTTGGAAAAGTTGGTTCAATCTCATTTGACTGTAAATTGTCCAAAGGCATTAGGTAACAATAAAGCTTTCTTCTTTTCTCCCACCTCCCCATGCCCATAATTTAAAAGATTGATTTCAGTTTTTTAGATATTAAAGTTAGCATTTGTAAATGCCTTTTAAGGTGCAAGAACATTTTTGTATTCTGTAATGGTTCCTGTTGATTTCAGCTAGAATGATATTTTCAGAAGAATTCAACATAGATCATGAAAATAGGAAGAGAGGCTGACCTGCCAGATCAACCTATAATCTTTATATCAACGGACAACTTTATTTAACACTTTAGAAGCTAAATAAATATAATTTAACTAACTTGCTTAGCTATAACAGATATTTATGTGAATTAATTTTTAATTCTTGGTGCCAGAAAGCAAGATGATGCCACCCTCCTCTCACTCCCTTCATAGAAGCACAGTCAGATTCCTAACCGAATAAATTAATAACTCATGTTAGGAAAAAGTCATCGCATTGCTTTAGAAATTCTCTTTTATCTTATACTTTGCTCCAGGTGTCTAATTTTGGAGCTTACAAATAACAAAATAACATGATATTTGGACCAAAAATGTATGTATGAATGAATGATTGTTTGCCTTTCAGTTTGATTGCTTGATTTTTAATCTGGGGCTTTCATTACCTAAGTGGTGCCATGCTGGTCAAAACTACTTATCTATTCTACCCAGTTCTCTGCTTAATAATAGTACCCCAAAAAACCAAACAAACAAACCAGAAAACCTTTTTTCATGTACTAGTTTATTCATTAGACTCTTTGAGAATTGTCCAAACTGAAGCATTTAAGAGCAATGACTTTTAGACATTGATTTTTTTCTTCTATTTTTATAAATTGAATACAAAATTCGCCAACTTAAGTTTTGAAAATCTAAATCACCACCACAATCAAAATATAGAACTTTTTCATCATCTTCCAAATTTCTTTGTATTATACTCCCTTTGAATTTAGTCTTCTCTCCATCTACAGACCCTAGTAATCATTGGTCTACTTTCTATTGCTACAGTTTCACCTTCTCCATAAATGAATCAAATGGTATGTAATCTTTGTGTCTGGCTTCTTTCATTCAGTTTAATGCTTTGGATATCCACCCATGTTATTGCAAGTATCGAAGATTGTTTCTTTGTATTGCTGAGTAGTGTTGCATCGTCTCCAGTCTGTGTATTCCCTAGCTGATGGGCATTTGAGTTCTTTCCAGGTTGGAGGCTATTAAGCATAAAGCTATTATAAACACTTTTGAACAAGTACTTCAGTGGACATATGCCTTAATTTCTCTTGGATAAATACCTGGTAGTGTATTGCTGGGTTTTATGTTACCTGGATATGTTTCACTTTATAAGAAACTGCTAAACTGTTTTCCAAAGTGGCTGTATCATTTGCATTCCAACAAACATTATTATATGAATACCAATTGCTCCATATCTTCAATGACACTTGCTTTTTCTCTTTTTAATTTTTGTCGCTCTAGTCGGTGTGTAGTGATATTTTATTGTGGTTTTAATTTGCATTTTTCTAAAGTTTAATAATATTCAGAATCTTTTCATGTGCTCATTTGCCATTCATGTACCTTTTTACTATGTCCATATTTTTACCTTTCCCAGGGTGTCCTACAGTTGGAATTATTCAGTATGTAGCCTTTTCAGATTGGCTTCTTTCACTTAGTAATAATCATTTAAGGTATCTCCATATTTTATCGTGGCCTGATAGCTCGTTTATGTTTAACCTTGCATAATATTCTTTTGTCTAGATGTACCGCAATTCATTTATCCACCTACTGAAAGTTATCTTAGTTGCTTCCAAGTTTTAGCAATTATGAATAAAGCTGCTGTAAACATCCTTGTGCAGTGTTTTGCGTGGTCATAAATTTTCAACTTCTTTAGGTAAAAACCAAGGAGTGGAATTGTTTGATCATGTGTTAAGAGTATGTTTAGTTTTGTAAGAAACCGCCAAACTGCCTTCCAAAGTGCTCCTACCATTTTGCATTTCTATTAGCAATGAGAATTCCTGTTGTTCCACATCCTCACGAGCATTTGATGTTGTCAGTGTTCCAGATTTCAGTCACATATTAATAAGTGTATGGTGATATCTTGTTTTAATTTCAATTTCTCTGATGACATATGATGTAGAACATATTTTCATATGCTTATTTGCCATCTATATATCTTCTTTGGTTGGGTATCTGTTAAGGTCTTGGTTCATTTTTTTTTTTAATCAAGCTGTTTTCTTTTTAATTTCAGCTTTATTGAGGTATAATTGGCAAATAAAATAGTAAGATATTTAAAGTGTACACTGTGGTGATTCGATGTATGTAGTGCTGTGAAAGATTCCCTCCTCCTCCATCTAATTAATCCATTATCTCTCATATATATTAAAATTTTTTTGTGAGAAAATTTGTTTTACTCTCAGAAAATTTTAATTACAAAATACAGTGTAGTTACCATTTTTCACAGAATATCCTCAGAATTTATTTATCTTATAGCTGAAAGTTAGTGCTCTTTTACCAAACTCTTCCTATTTCTTCTACCTCGAAGTCCCTGGCAACCACATTTTTACTTTGTTTCTATGAATTTGACTTTTTTTTTTTTAGATTTAACATATAAGTGATACCATGAATGATACCACCCAGTGTTTATTGTTCTCTATCTGGCTTATTTCACTTAGCATAATGTCCTCTAGGCCCATCTATGTTGTAGCAAATGGCAAGATCTCTTATTTTCTCATGATGAATACTATTCCTGTGTGTGTGTGTGTGTGTGTGTGTGTGATATTTTCCTTATCCATTCATCCACTGGTGGCCATTTAGTTTGTTTTCATATATTGGCTATTTTGAATAATGCTGCGATGGACATGAGAGTGCAGATAGCTCTTGAAAATCTTGTTTTTGTTTCCTTTGGATTTATACTCATAACTGGAATTACTGGATCATATGATAGTTCTATTTTTAATTTTATGAGAATCCTCTATACTGTTTTCTATGGTGTCTGTACCAATCTACATTTTCACTAAAAAAAAAAAATTCAAATATAAAATGGGCAGAATAGACATTTTTCCAAAGAAGATATCCAAATGGCCAACAAGTTATGAAAAGGTGCTTAACATCACTAATCTGGGAAATGCAAATCAAAACCATAATGAGATATCACCTCACACATGTATAATGGCTGTCATCAAAGAGACAAGAGATAAAAAATGTTGTTGAGGATAAGGGAATAAGGGAATCCTTGTGAACTTTTGCTGGACTTGATGTAGTGGGTAAAAGGAATTGCTGAAAATAGGCTATTAGTGGTGTGGAGGTGAGGTATGGTGGGAGGGGAAACATTCTGTACTCCTCTGATTAGATCTCATTCTCTCAGTGAGCTTATGCCTCTGTGTGGTAATCTTCATGAGAATTTCTCAGGGTTTTTCTTCTCCCTTGGGTGGGACAGGATGGCTAGAGTGGGCTGGATTTGATTATTTCCCTTCCGCCAGGTGAGTTAGGCTCTGCTAATACCCCAGCAGGTTAGGCTCTGGTTAATTAGTTTCCCCTGAGTGTAGGCCTTGTTAAGATGGACAGAGTGCTCTGGTGTACTCCAAAGTGGTTCCTTTACCCCGTCTTCCTGCCAGAATTGCTAGGGGATTTTTCTCTGATATTTACTGTGGTAACCTGATGAAGCCCCTGGAGGTAAATGGGCTCTCTCCACAACCCCATCACTGGGTTCTCTGGAGATTTTAACTCTTGGAGTTGTTTACAATGATCCTTCAGCAAGTAGTCAATCACAGTTTAGGTTTTTCTACACTGGTATGGTTTTCGTGGTGGTTTTCTCTCCTGAGTCTGCTCTGGTAAGTCATGACTACCTGTGTTTGCCTGTCTGTGTTTCTGGTCTTGGGAGCAGTGCAGTTTGCCTTTGTCCTTCCCTCTCTTATGGCTCCAAGAAGAATTGTTGATTTTTTGGTCTGTTCAGATTTTTATTTATTATGATGGAGTGGTGACTTCCTAGTTCCTTACATGTGGAACCAGAAACTGGCTGAGGATAGGTTTATTTTCTTTTTTAGTTGTAGGGATATTCAGGTTGTCTATTTCTTCTTGAGCGAATTTTTGTAGTTTGGATCCTTTATGAAATTTGTCCATTTAATCTAAGTTTTCTGAGCAATTGAAATAAAGTTATCCATATTTCCTTCTTACAGTTATTTTATTGAGATATATTTATAAACCATAAAATTCACTCTTTTGAAGTTTATAATTCAACGGGGGTTTTTTGTATGTTATATTATTCTTTTAATGTCTGTGAAATCTGTACTGACATTCTCCATTTTATTCCTAATATTAGTAATTGCAGGCTTCTCTCTTTTTTTTTCCTGTTCAGTCTGGCTAGGGGTTTATCAATTTTATTGACCTTCTCTACAAACAAGCATTCAGTATCATTAATTTTCTCTATTTAAATTTACTGACTTCTCTTTTTTTTATTTTCTTCCAACTTTTTTTGAGGAGGGAAGGGTTAATTTTCATTTTAGTTTCTTCATGTGGAAATTTAGATGATGCAATTGGTTTGTTTCTTCTTTCTAATATAGGTGTTTAATGCTAAGTATTAATTTATTTGCATGCATCCACAAATTCATAAATACTGTGTTTTCACTTTCATTTAGTTTAAGAAATTTAAAAAAAATCACCCTTGTGATATCTTAATTGACCTTAGGATCTTTTAAGAAGTGTACTGTTTAATTTCCAGATACTTGGGTATATTCTAGTTATCTCTTTGTTTTTATTCGAATTTAATTCTTATATATTCAGAGTACATACTTCATACGACTTTAAACTTTTCAAAAATATTGAGACACCATTTTGCGTTAAACACCCAAATACCTTTTGAAGAAATGAAAACAAGTCTTTTACATTTCCTCTCACATTTACCATTTCTAGTGCTTTATATTCCTTTGTATATATTTAAATTTCAATTTGGTATCATTTTCCTTCTGTTTGGAGTACTAACTTTTAAAGTTTTTGAAGTTCAGGACTTGGAAATAAAACCTCTCATATTTAGTGTCTGTGTTTTACCATCAATTTTAAAAAATATTTTTGCCAGGTATAAAATCCCTCCCCTCCACCATTTATGTGTTTTAAAGATTTCACTCAGTAACCATTTGATTTGCGTTGTTTCTGAAGAGAAGTCTACTACTATTATTCTTATTTTTGTTTTTCTGTGTGTAATATACTTTTTTTTATTGCTCCTTAAAATTTTTTTCTCTTCATCAATAGTTTTCAAGAATTTGCTAACGATATGCCTTTTTTTTTCTTTTTGTTTATTCTGCTTTCATTTATTGAGTTTCTTGGATCTCTATTTTATAGTTTATATAAAACTTAAATGTTATTTGATGATTTTTTTTCATTTTTTTTTTTTCCTGGCCACCTCCTCCCATCTCCATTTAGGAGTCTCCATTTACCAACATGTTAGACTGTTTAATATTTTCCCACTACTCACTGATATTCTGTTCACTTTTTTCAAACCCTTTTTTCTATTTAATTTTGGATAGTTTCTATTACTATGTATTCATTTTTATTAATCTCCTCATGTGATTTAATTTCATCCAGTATACCTTTCAGTTTAGATGTATTATTTATAGAAGTTCTGTCTATCCTGTTATTCTATTTCTTTCATTTATGAGCATGCTTTCCTCTACCTTCTTGAATATATGGAAAATATTTATAATAGGTCTTTCTTTGTCTTTGTAACAGGTCTCTTCCTGTCTGTTAGAGCCAGCATTTCTGAATTTGTTTCTGTCGATTATTTTTCCTCCTAGTTATGAGTCAACTTTCATTTTTTTAATAATTATTTCTTAAATTTTGTTTGCATGCTGGACATTGTACATTTTACATTGTTGGTTGTTGGATTTGTTGTATACTTTTCATTAGTGTATGATTTTCTTCTGGTATACAGTTAATTACTTGAAATCAATTTGATTCTTTTGAGGTTTGCTTTTAACCTTTAGTAGGTCAGGTTCTGTGTAACCTGTAGTCTAGGGCTAGTTTAGCTCCTTTACTAAAGCAGATCTTTTCCACATATGCTACTCGATGCCCTGTGCTGATGGAAACACAAATTATCCATAGTCGTATTATAAGCTTTGAATATTTTCTCATTTATTTCTTCCCTGTGGTACTTTCCACAGTCTTGTTAGTTTCCACACATACCTGAACAGTTCATTATTTTATGTAAGACTCAAAATAACTCTTTTATAGTTTTTAACTTCTCCGTTAATCTCCCATTTGATTTGTTTCCATCTCTCTGGATTCTGTCCTCTTCCTGCCTGATATCAATGTTTGAAAACATTGTATTATATGCATATATATATATACATATTCATATTACTCATATTCCATATATATTTCAGTTTTTCAGTTGTTTAAGGTGGGTATATAAAGTATAACTCTGATTTCTGTTATCCCCTCATGATCCTGAAGTAGAAGTTCAGTTATTGGTTTTGTATCAATCATTTTTTTTTTTTACCTTTTCCTGTTTTTTGTGTGTTTGTCTTTTGCTTAGATCAAATACCAATTGTCTATAGTCTTTGAGTGATGTTTTAACTCATTCTCTAAGGTTCTTTCTCTTTTTCTCTTTTTCTCTCTCTCTTTACTTTCTCTCTCTCTCTTTCTCTCTCAGATGGGAAGGGTTGCTGCTTGCAATTAGCTTTTCTCAAAACTGTTTTTAATACCAATAACCACTGTTAATTTGCCAAACAAGTTGGGTGCATCCTTATTCAAATCATTTATAGGTGGAGGGCCATTTTGTTGAATTTATGCTAATGATCATCTGTCTTATACATTAAAATCAAGAGCTTATATATGTATATTCTGCATCGACACACACTCGTGGCCCTCTCATTGTTGATCAGGAGAATCATTAGACTTTATTAAATAAATTCACTGCTACTCATCTTGGAATAAGTATATCTAGATGTTCAGATGAGAAGCAGTTCAGGAGTAGATCAGCTTTGGAAGCCAGTCTGGAAGATGACTGCTTATTTCTTTGAAATCTGTTTACCACCCTAACCTAATCATTACAGAGTCTCCAAAAAAATTTTTGTGTACACCACATTACTGATATTTATTAGTTATACCATCCAAATTTACTTAAAATCTTGTACCTGTTTTCAAATAATGGGATAACAATGAGACAAAAATCTTAATTATGTTCCTCCTAAAATTAGTATATTTCATATCATTAACTTGAATTTGAATTGTTATATTACATTAATATAATAAATTAGTGCCTGATTTTACTGTAGACCTCATAGATGTCCTTATTAGTTATATGGTTTTAAAAATGTTATTTTTTCTTATCTGATCTAAGTTTCTAAATCATTCTGCAGTACAATTAAACATTAATTTGGACTTTGCAGGAGAAGTCTTTAAATGTGGTGTGAATTAATGAAAATGTTAAAAGAAATTAAATTACATTCATTTTAAGACAGTTTGGTGTGAAAGCTAGGCTGACAAAGTAAGTGTTGTCTATGATAGATCCCTGGGAAACTTGTTTGAATTAGTAGATTGAAATAATTTTCATTTAACATATGAGTTGTTTCTATGCAAATAAAGGTTTCTCAAGTGCTTAAGGGAATATGTGAAAAGTTTAATTACAATAGTTGTGAGTATTACCTCTGAAATCTGTTTACTCCTGTATTTATACATATCTTTTGTTTTATAGATGATCCTTCATTTAAAGTAACATTCTTTATTAACAAGAACAAAAGTAGAAGAAATAGCAGGGGTTATCTCTTGGAGATAGAAATATTAGTGATTTAAATTTTTTTCTTTAGATGTTATTTTACTATTTTTTTCTACATTTAATAACTTTTGCCCCAAACTATTAATTTTCATCCACATTGCAGATAAAAATGCCTAAGAGCTTCCTTTCTAACAAATCAAACATTTTCTTTTCATAATCAAATTGTGGCAAACCGTTGCATTTTGCAACGAAAAAATATTGTGATATTTCTAGAGAATGCATGACCTACATAATATCCACTGTAGAATGCTAGAATGTTTCAATTAGATGAACTGATCTCTAACTTCTTTTCCAATTTGAATTTTCTAGCTGGAGGAATTGAGGGTCAACAAATTTTAGGATGGGTATAGTATAATTTGTAGTTTGATACTTCACTATGTTATAGTATAGCACCTCAACATGTTAGGCACACTAAATCTCTATTGCTTATTTCTTGTTAATTAATTGACCTGCTCAGGTGAATGAATGATACATAATAAGGCCATGGATTTATCAAGTATCTAGATAGGATATGTTTTGTATAATATGTGACGTTCAGTTCCTAGACATTCCACTGATATTCAGTCAGTTCCCCCTCTGCTACCTATTTAAATATCCTGGGGACATTGTGATAACCTTGTTTGAGTGAATCATTCAGACCTTAACTTCTACAAATATAAATACACGAAGCATTCTACATTTTGTGACTTTAGATGCCTTTTATTGAAATCAAGAAGCATAGATTTTTGACCATTTGAGATAATTGATCATATCTAATTTTCTTTCTTTAGGCTACCTGTAGTTCTAGGTAACTAGCTAAATAAAAGTCTATAAACTAACTTAGAAGTATCAATTAAATTCTCTATTTATAGACTTGTGTTCTATGTGTTTTACAATTGGAAGTGTTCAACATAAACATATTAAAGCTTTCTCTTCCATGTTGTTTGTTTAGAATATCACGTTGATTAATATCAAATGTTTAAGTTTGGAAAGAGTTGGCTCAATTTTGTTCCACTGAGTTTTTTTGTTTTTCATGTCTTCTAGATGCTGATGGCACTGAAGTTTTGATTGTTGGCAGTGTTGTCATTTATTTTGTTAGAGAGTATTTATTGATGTTTCAGTAACATATATTTTAAGTGGGACAAAATGAATCCATAAGGGACTGAGAGACAGTTTTATTCTGAATGTTCGAAAGCAGAAGTTTTCACATCAATGAACCAGTTTTAAAGAGCTAATATGTACTACCGCTTTTTACACTATTCCCGCCATTGTTTAATTCACAGATCATTATGACCGTAAAGTCTTTAGGAAAGTTCCTGTTTGGTATTTTCATTATAAGGTAAGAAAAAGGACCTCTCCAAAGATCAAGAGATTTGTCTGTATTAATTCTGTTTATCATTACTGGTACTAAATCTTCCCCAGAAGATTACTAGAGTTTTTGAAAGGTAACCAAAATCTTCCTAAAATAGTTTCTTTTCCATAATTCAGAGGGAATAGAGTATCTATGTTTGGAGAAATTCAGGCTCAGTTCCCTCCCTGTATTCTGTATGATTTGAAGAGAGGAAGAGGAGGAATGGCAACTTCTAAGAAGATCGATCAAAGTTTCTTAGATGTTTCTTTCCACTTGAAATTTATTTCTGTCGTTTAGAGTTGCTGTCTTTAAATACTTGGCAAAGTTCTTGGGTTCATAATAACCAGTATCTCCTTCAGTGTATATAGTCAATGAAACTATAGCAGAAAAAGACCAGCATCTACCAAGATTCAGGCTCCCTCTGCTGTGGTTCTGTATGAAGCCATTGGAAATGACTGTCTATCAGTGTACTAATTTTACAGATGCCACCACCACTGCTATAATAGCATCTTTGCATTTGGGTGGGACTATATGACCTAGTTTTTGTCAACTGGATAAGAATGAAGAGGCTATATCATTACAGGGACAAGGTTGTGAGAAACAGAGATGTACCTTGTCTCTCTTTTCTTTCTTTCTTTACTGGGGTACAGAGGAACTTGTAGCCATAGCAGTCACTAGTCTACACAGTAGAAGGAATTATTTTGGAGAAGATAGCTGCCCATGAATCAGGAACATTCTTAATGAACTGTTACAAGAATGATGAATTAGACTTTGCAATATGAAGCCACTCCAGTTTTGGTGTTTATTTGATATAGCCACTAAATATTACAGTGACTGAAATGGCTTTTTGGATTAATCATGTCAAATAAAAATAATATGCTTATTTTTTTAGTGCCTAGATATGTTTCTCCATGTCTATAAATAAAGAAATAGCCTTATTTTTATTGTGAAAACTAGGGAAAAAAATGTTATGGGGAAAGATAAAGGCAATGTCTTTGAAGCATATGTTTATATTTATAAGGCATATCATTGTTTATCTCTCAAACAATTTTCCCATTTCACATTAGATGTATTATTCCCTTTCACAGTACCTACTGTCATATTGGGTGACTGATTTATAGAACACATTGATACGGAATCCATGAGCCTTCTCCTAAGATATTTCTGTGAATGTAGCATAATGCCCTTTAAGATTTATTTAGAATTCACTGTCATGTTAGTACAAGCATTTTGTGATGTGCGTTCATAAAAATATTAAGATTTATATGTGAAGCCAACTCCTGAAAAAGCACATTTCTCATATTAGGATTCGGGGTATATAAGATATATTTCATAAGGCTATACATGAAAATTCAATATGCTATTGGTGCATTCCTCTTATATTGGTTGACTTGCTCTTAGATACTTGCAGCATGACTTTTGGTTATAAAACATGGTTATAATAATATTACTAACAGTAACAATAATAATAACTAGCATTTTTTTTGAGCCTTTATTATGTCAGATACTATTCAAGTTCATAACATTATATTAACTCATTTAATCCTCATAGAAAATATATGAGGTAGGTTACCTCATATATTAACATTACCCTCATTAACAGATAAGTAAAAGAGGGACAGAGACATTAGTAACTTGCCGAAGTTTCCAGAGTTGGTAAGCTGGAATTTGAACTTAGACTTTATCATTGTATACTATGATACCTCCTAATTAAGACTGGGCAATTGTAATAGGAAAGAATAAAAGTTTTATATTTTGGCTTTCCTTTATTGGAGGAACTAGACATACATATGAAACAGATACCTCAACAAAGAAATTGACAAATCACAGATTTAATGAGAAATAGTGACAATTAATCTGGATGATAGATGGTAAAAGCTAGGCCTGACAGAAAGAGAAGAAGAGGAGCTGACATATTGAGCACTTTGCATATGTATTCTCATTTAATAACCCTCTCCCCAAAACAAAAGTACCCAGCAAAATAATTTTTATCATTGAGTTTTAAAGCAAAGCATCTGAAGCTCAAGGAACCTATATAACTTTCTTGTGAAACTAAGAGTAAGTGTAAGAACTGGGATTTCAACTCAGCCTTTCAAAATATAAAATAGCAGATTTTCCTCTATTATTATCTATTCGGCATGCTAAAAGTTTCTTCCAGGAGGGAGAATGATATGGGAACACTTATAGAAATTAACATGGTAAGAATCAAGCATCTTGAATTGTTCAGGATTCAAAGATCTTAGAATATGAAAGAGTAAAGGCATGGAAATTAGGAGATGGGTAATTAGTGGTCAGGAGAAAACATTATATTGAGAAGTTTGTATCTATTCAATGGACATGAAGGAGATACTGTGCCATTTTAGGCAGAGAATAGGGCTGAGAATTGAATTTTAGAGCACCCATCTACAAATAAAGAAAGAAATGAAGAGCTAATAAAAAAAAGGGGGTGGGGTTCATTTTAAGAAGAGAGACCCAGAATAAATTTAAAAATATAGCACGTACTGTATACACAACATTAAGCTCAGTTTTGGAATAAATGCACAGAAATATAAGATGTGGTTTCTGTAATTCAGTACCTTTGCGCCAATCAATCCAGGTGTTTGCCATTTTGAAGACATGTAACTCAGATAATAGTTCAACCCAAGGCATAATTTTATAATGATAATGTACAATAGAGAATTCCAAGTAAAAAATTGACTTCTAGCATACTTGTCTAATATTGTCTTCTTGCATCTAAATTCAATTAAATTACTAATCTGTGCAAAAACTGAGGCAATCTATATCAATATTAGATGACAGTTGACAGTTATCAACAAATTTAAAAATTTGGATAATTTCTACCAAACAGTGCATAAGAGAATGAATAAAGTATTTTATCTGTGCCTTTTCATAGAAGAATAGCTCTATGAGAGGACTAGCTTATGCTTAGCTATGTCCCTAAAAGAAATAGACTAAAACTTATAATTGAAAGAAGTAATGATTGTCCAAGGGACCATCTGATTCCTACTGGTATTTGGGGGGACATGAGAGACGCTAGAAAACTATACTGAGAAAAGTGCACTTAGAAGCATTTGTTTCCTACCTTTTCTTCACAAAGTAGCATATAGAAAAATTTAGCCCAGCTGACTGCCATTTTTTTTTCTAAACATGTCCACTACGGCCTATCTTAAACATACTCCCTGATGCATGAATATGAATTTTGCAGCCCAGCCTTCTTCAGTGGAAACTAACTGGTCTAAAGAGTAACACATCACTGATCCAAGGGCATTGAAGACCTAATTAAGGTGTGATATATGTGGCTCACTGAATCAGAGACCATTTTATCAGATCCATGCATACTGATTATTTTTCCTTCTGTCAAGAATTCGAACTCAGAGACCGTTGTTCCATGTTGGACCATGAGCCTAATGAGTAAGCAGGTAGAGCTGACAGTTAAAGGGAGGATGGGGTGAACATGTGTAGACAGCAGAAACAAAACACTAGCTATACCTCAGAAGCAGTAGATTTCTCCATTCCTGACAGATCCTAACTTCTTTGAATAAAGTTTGTTCTCCATGAATTCAGTAAGATTCAATATACCTTAAAATAATTCATTTTTATGTGAAATAATTCAGGTAGATTTATGATCCTTGTAACCAAAAGTGTCTTAGCTAAAACATATCAACCTAAAAAAGAAACTGGTTGGCACATAGGTGAAACTCCCTCCTGGAACAGCTCCCAGGTTTTCCCCTATTCGCTTAAGTGCTGGATTACTTGCAAAGTAACATAAGATTAAATATAAATTATTTTTCACTCTTCATCTGGGTCTGCAATTTTTGAATAAGAACCAGGATATGTTCAACAGAAGTTCTATATTTGTGTAGTGTAAAAAGTAGTGGGTAAAAGCCTCTGACCCACCGGTCATTCAGGGATCTAAACTGACAGAGGAGCTACCATTTTAAATGATTGACTCCGAAGAATGCTCCCAATTCTCCCAAGAGACAGGGGAAGAGAGAAATGGGAGACTAGAAAGAAGTTTTCACGGGCTCAGTCTGGAAAGATTATATATTACTAATGTTTAAAGTCCATTGGCCAGAATTTAGTCATAAGGTCATATTTGATTGCAAGTAAGGATGGGGAATATAGTCTCACTCTGTGCCTAGGATAGGAAAAACATTTGAGGAACAACCAGCAAATGTGTGCCATGATATCTTAACTTTAAGTATTAGATTACCTTAAAATACCTCTTCTGTTAAACTGAATTATAATACTGATTATATAAATATGTTGATTATATTATCTATCAATTAAAATAAAGGAGCAACTTAATCTATATCTCAGCCTATTCAGAACGCTCTGTGATGTAGTTATTACAAGAAATAGAACATTTTAGATATCTTCTAATTTATGGTATGTAAAAATATTACATCTATGATACCGAAACAAGAAGCCTTTATGACAGACTGAAACTGAGAGATGGCACAGAAATGAAAAACATATACAGTTGTGTTTTTAAAGTACTGAGGGGTAATTACTGATAAACTTAATGCAACATGTACATCCATGGAACAACTGAACAAAGGGAAAATGATAGCTGTATGAGACTACAGTCTAGTCTGTTACAATGCATGCTTCTACAGTGTGAATTAATTTGTTATTTGTGAGTAGTAGGATAATGACGTCAGCATTATATAGAAGTCACATTGTTTTATTCACATTTTTGCCAGGCCATTAAATTTTTATTTTTGTTGTTATCAAGTAACAGTAGTTAAACACAAAGTACACTAACATAGTTAATTGCAGCAAACCGTGGAGCAATATTCTACTGTCCAAGATACTTATGCATGTCATGATCTTTTATGAGGACCAATTTTGACCATATAAAGTTTCTTGACAGTGTTTTGTGAAGCATTGCTTACTGTGGTTTATTTATTTTAGAAATGTAGTATGTATTTTTTAGAAAACAGATAGTATTTTCATTAAGATTATTTTGTCAGTGAGTGAGGTACAGACTTGTTATTCTATAGATTTTGAATGCTCTGTTCTCAGTGCTTTTTTTTCTCATAAACCCTACTATTTTTATTAATGTTACAGAATGTGAACTTCTCAGCATTGCATATATTTCATTATAGAATATGTACCACCTCTCTTTTCAGTTGCTAGTGTCAGAAAGCAATCCAAACTACCTCAAAGAAAATGGAAATGCATTAAATCACACAACTGGAATGCTTAAGAGTTTTGCTGGCTTCATGTAGCCATGAGTGAAAACAAAAACAAAAAACAAAAAACAGTTTTTATGTATCTATCTCTTTTTCTTCACCTCTTAGTTTGATTTTAACAGACTTTAGTTTGAATACAGGCTTTCTCTGTAAGGCAAATTAGTGGGCATTATCAGACTAAGGCTTGTTCTCATGATATCATAATATATTATCAGTCTGGATTACTATTCAGGAAAGGAATGGCCCAGTCAAAAGGGGTAATTAAAGAGACTTAAATAAGGAAGCTATTTGCAAATTTCAGGTGGGTTAAGGAACATCTACAAAGGATGATGAGGAACGCTGGGCTACCATGGAGGAGAATGTTTACACTCAGAAGAAATAAGTAAGTGAAAGGACAGGTTACCAGAACCAGTTTAAGAGAGGGCCACCAAAGTGGATCTGTGGCCTTTGGTTGAAAACAGCTACTGCTAAACTGCAGTCCAGAGGGAGAGAACTTGGTGAATAGATATTCCAACCTTTCTCCATCCTCTCTAATCTACTAGTTTTTCCCATGAGCCAAACCCAACTGAATATAAAGGAATTCAGTTGGTACAAGCCATAGAGTTCAGCTTCCAAGGGTACAGAATAAGGTGGGAATTTAGTATTGTGGGGAAAATGGAGAATATCCAACCTGCCCAATTTAACCACTTGAGTAAAAAGGTAGTTTTTCTTTCAGTAGCCTTATGTGATTTTTAAGAAAAGTTCTCATTGGCCCTACTTGGACCATACATCCACACACAGTGGCCAGAGAAATTTAGTGTTCTGCTTGTGTAACTGTCAGTATGAATTTTTAGATAGTATAATTAACAACCTGACCAAGAGCTCATAGATGGGGGAGGAATTTTCAAAGAAAACACTTTTATGGATCCAAGAAACTAACAAAGTATGAGAGTAACATGATAGGCCCTTTGTCTTCTAGTTTCGAGACATAGATTTTCCTCTACGGGTGACTTAGCCCAGTAGAATCCAAGTACTTTGTACTCATACCAGTCAAATGATTCACTTTACCACAGAGAAAGAGTAATACATACTGAGGGTGGAACAGTATTATTAAACATAGTATTTTCCTTTGAGAAGATGAGCTAAGTCTCCTTTAAGGAAATGCATGGAAAATGAAGGGACAGGATATCCCCTCACACCTCAAAAAAGTTTTATCCCCTCAAAGTGTAACCCGATATCTAAAAAAGAATAGCTGGGCAATAAATGTTTTTTGAAATGGTTATTAGAATAACAGTTTCCAAACCGTGTTATGTTTACAGTGTCCCAGGTAGGTGATGAAAAGGAAAAATAATCTGCTTTAAACTGTGTAGTTTCCAAATCCACATTCTAAATGCTTAACACTTCTCTCCTTACGGAATGAAGATTTGTATTAATTCCAAATGAATACCTAAAATGAAAATGATTTGCTGTTAATATATTTATTTTAATTTAAGAGTTAATGGCACGGGAAAAAATGCAGCAGTTTGCAAATACTATTTCAATGTAAGTACTTAAACTGTTTTTAAAGTAGGACCTGTTCCTTTGGTTTGATGGAAATAGTCACATAACAACAAATTTTAAAAAAGCCACTACATGAATATAATGGATGTCAAACTGATTTCTCTCCCTGTCCCTTTTCTTTTACCATAGTAATTTGTACTTGAGAGAGTTTTTGAATGTCTTAGTACAGTCAGTTGTTTATAATTTCTTTTTAGTATTGTGAGAATGCAAGCTGAAATAATCGAGTGGTGGAAGAACTGAAAAATATAGGCAGGGCTAATGAAAATTTGGCACATCAGCTAAAAGCCTAGAACACCTGGCTCATGAATGGTCAACTGGTTCAACTTCTTTATAATGACTATTCTTTCCTCCCTTTAATTTGCTTTAAAAAAAAAAAAAAGTGTTGTCCAAGACTTACCATTTCAAGAGTGCTGAGAGTTTTCCATTTTAGATCCTTTAGTAGACAGAATGTTCATTTTTCATAAAAGAAAATAGTCACAGTGTGTTCTTTTAAAAAAAACTCAGCCTCTCATTCTGCTGTGAATAAAACTCATTTGAAGGGGCCCTCTTAAGTTAAGCTTAGCAGGGGATGGTGGCTTTCTTCTGTTTGATTCTTGCTTAGACCAATTTATCCCTATATGACTGTTTGTTTTTAAGATGCTTTCTACTTTGGAGTAGTACATTTCAGTCTTAGTGGGAGCCTGAAGAAGAGATGAAGGGAATGAAATAGGTGGCATTTCTTAGTCACTGTTAATATAACTTTTAACTCCTCTCAAAAGAACATCCAAGACTTAGAGATCCAATTGATTTCATCTGGAAAAAGTCTTCCAGGTTCTGTCTCCGTTATTAAGAAAGAACCTATTTCTCACCAGCATCTATTGTCTCTTGTCTTATTGATGATAGGCATTCTGACAGGTGTGAGGTAATATCTCATTGTGATTTGACTTGCATTTCCCTGACAATTAGTGATGTTGAGAATATTTACATATATCTGTTGGCCATTTTGATGTCCTCTTTGGAGAATGTCTATAGTTCTTCTGCCCGTATTGAATTATTTGTTTTTTGTAATTGAGTTCACTGAGTTCTTTGTATAATTTGGATAATATCCCCTTATTTAATATGTTTTTCATAAATTGTCCCTATTCTGTAGGTTATCTTTTATTTTGTTAATTGTTTCCTTTGCTGTGTGGAAGCTTTTCCATTTGATGTAGTTCCGTTTGTCAATTTTGTTCTTCTGTCGTTTATGCTTTTGGTATCATGCTCAAAAATTTTATTGCCAAGACCAGTATTGATGAGCTTCTTTTCTATGTTTTTTTTTCCCCCCCCTAGGGATGTTATGTATCAGGTCTTATGTTTAAATCTTTGATCCATTTAGAGTTAATTTTTGTGAATGGTGTGAGATAGGGGTCCAATTTTATTGTTTTTCATGTGTTTATCCAGTTTTCCCAGTACCATTTGTTGAAATGGCTATCCTTTCCCCATTTGGTATACTTGGATCCCTTGTTGAATATTAGTTGATCATATATGCTGAATTTTGGGCTTTCAATTCTGTTTCATTGATTGATGTATCTTATTTTTGTGCCAGTACCATACTGTTCTTATTACTATGACTTTGTAGTATAGTTTGAAGTCTAGAAGCATGATTTGGCTTTGTTCTTTGTCCTCAGGGTCGCTTTGGCTATGGAGTCTTTTGTGGTTCCACACGAATTTTAAAATTATTTCTTCTATTTCTATAAAAACAGGGGGTTACATACAATGGTGTTTAAGGGTACAAAGTTGTAACAAGTAGTAAATAAGCCAGAGACCCAATGCATAGTATAATGAATATAGACAATAATATTGTACTACAATTATGTAATATGATAAATATCACTACATTGGCAATTATATTACAGTGTATAAATGCATCAGAGTAACACATGTACCTTAAACTTATAAAATGTTACATGTCAAATTTATTCAGTTAAAAAAAAAACATACTCTAGCCATTTCAGAGGTTAGAAAACACCTTCCTCTACTCTCTAAACATTCTTACTCGGCTTTCTTTGTTTTCCCCTCAACTATTGAGACACTCTAATGACTTATTGGCTTTTATTAGAGTGATCAATATCCAAGAAATAAATTAACAACACTGAGGATAGAAAGACGTGTCATGAAAAGAACCATAAAACAAGAAAAACTCTTTTAGCGAGGTTAGGTCCTTTGCAATAAGTATATAAAACATTTATTGATTCAAAGTGACACCAAATGTTCTTTCTTAAAAATTATTTTTTAATTTTTGGCATCAATCAGTGACTAAAGAAAATTCCCATACAAGAAGCTGATTTGCGAAGTTAGCATCAAAATGCTGTGGGAATGAATTCTGTTTGGTCATGTTAACCTACAACAGCATTACTACTGTTTTAAAATAGTACTTAATATTTACTCGATATTTCTTCATCTCAGAGCACTGTCTACCAAAACAAACAAACAAACAAACAAACAAACAAAAAATGCTTGAGTAAAATGTTAAATGCAGTCCCACTATTACCATAACAACTGCAAGGAAAGGAAGAAGTCTGTTTTTCCCTTTCATAGATAGGTTCACATTACGTTTTAGGATTTGCTCCCCTTGGTAGTCCTGCATCACTCCAGGTGACAGTAAGATACTCAGTTCTTATCGAGGAAGTTTTCACTGGGGAATAACCTGCAGCAGCTCCTGTAGGTAGATATGGTATAGGTGTATAACACCTTCCCCTCAGTCTCCATTAGCTATCTCAAACTGTTACAGCGGAGCTAGAAAGGACATCTGGCATAGATGGGATTCTGTGAGCTTATGAACCCTTAAATATTTTTTGTAAGTTATTGTCTGTATGTCTATTTACTTGAAAATTATGTCCTATATAAAGTCCTCACCACCAGTTACTGAAGTTGTAAAATGTCCTCCAATTCTATGTGTTTAGAAACTCTGTGCAAGGATACTGATGCTCTGAGGTTTTTATAATATGTTTCTTTGTTTGAGGTACTGCTATTTTATTGAATCATATAATCCTAGCTAAAGTCTGACTAAATTTAGATCATGATATTGAACATTCCTTAATGTTGCTTTTGTGGATATAAGGTTTCAAAAGTGAAAATTGATGGTCCTTTTATTACGTAATTTTTAAGGTAGTTAACCAAATGAGAATGAGATATATTTTCATATGATACCAAGGACTACAGAAAATTTTTCATTTTATGTGTATCTTTGTTTTCATGTAAAAAATGGTCAAGTGCTGCTATTTTTTAGTCTAATGAAAATTTGCAAAATGCATAAATAATGTGGTAAGATGCTTTTTGATTGATAAGGTGATTAAATGATTAAATGGATTCAAAATAAAAAGAAAACACTTTGAATACCTCTAATATCAGAATAATTCCTCTTTTTGCCATATCTTTGCCTTGCCAAAATGGATGCTGGCTAGCTAATACAGTTTGAAAATAATGGTTCACACACTTTATTAAATCCTTAGAACTGAAAGGAATTCATAAAGAGTGTCCGATTAATCTTGTTTCAAGGCAACGTTATATCTTAGTGTTATAGACAAATAGACTATTTTCTTTTTTATCTGAAGGAAAAAGCTCTTGTAGTCTTCCTCTTGTAGTTGATTATCAGATAAAATTTGAGAAATATTTTATTGGAGAAAGAGAAACAAGGTTATGGTTATCTAACATTAAACACACACACACACACACACACACACACACGTTGCTATTAATGACTTCTGTCAAACTAAATGTTAGTCCTTAATAGGTTATGCTAAAATTTCCAGGTTTAACTAATTTTTGAGATTTTACTTTCATATGTATTTACTGAGCTTTGACTAGGTTTAGAATATATTAGGAACTTGTGATTAAGGTGAGGAAGATGCAGTCATGGTTTCCTTGCCCTTATGTACAAATGACTGGAGAAATAGGTAATGTGTAGTATCTTAGACAAGAGCTATCCAACAGCCCAGAAGGAAGTGGAAAGGAAAGGCTGTTGAGATTAAACATTCCATAAATGTTCCACTATTGCTGGATTTTTTTAAATCACAAAGACATAAATAAGAATGTAAATTGTAGGGGTTTAAAGAGAAAAATCATTAGATAGTGTCGACTTGTAAAACAACCCTGAACTACTTCAGGCAGTGCCTATGGATAGAGGAGAAGAATGAGGATAAAGATATTTTGTTGTTATATTTATTATTAAGGGCAGCAACAACACATATCTGAGTGTTTCCAATGCACTAAAATGTGTTCTAAGCGTTTTATATGCATTGACTCATTCAGTCCTCAAGATAACACTGTGGAGTCGGTTCCTAATTTTGTAGCCAAAGGAAAATGAGATTTACAGGTCAAAACACTTGCCTAAAGTTTGACTAGGGGTGAGTGGGTTGAGCTCATATTCAGATGCAATAGATCCTATAAACATCAGCACGGAGTTAAATTCATTTTGCCTGAATCATAAGACATGGAGTGGTCATCAATAGGAGCTGAGTGGAAACATTTTTTGTGGGGTATGTTGTGTAAAACACTGCTCTCAGATCTGTGTGTTACAGAGAGTGTTACTCAAAGTGTGGCCCATGAACTTCTGCCAGTTGTGTTGGTTACTGTTATGTGGCAATAAAAATATGAAACTTAAGAATCGGCACTTTGAAACTTTCATGACAATATGACAATAAATTTGTCTGTCAAATCTAATAAAAAATTAGGCTTTCATTTTTCCCTTAAAAATCTCATATTTCTAGGAAATTATTTTTAGTGTGTTCTCTAAGTATCGATCAATAACAGATTGGAACATTTGAAACACAGAAAAAAATACTGGTATTTTATTTTATCTAGTTTGACCACCAATATATTATTCTTTCAATTGGATTATTCTTTCAATTATATTATTCTTTCACTTTTAATATCTACCTAGTAAGATTATTGCTGAATTTAAAAGCTGGAGCCTATTAGCTAGCATTCAGCACTGTGTCTAGCACATGGTAGATTTTCAATCAAAGCTAGCTAGGCAGGTTACCATAAGAATAAAAATCAAGAATTGCTTAACAGTGGTTTTATTGCCTCTCACTCCAGTGTACATTTTGGTAGGAGGAAGAGTACCGAAGCAGAACCTCTTTTTTTAGCAGAGCCTCCTTCATCCAGTCTGTTATTGTAATTTGACCCTAAGGAAAAGCAGCAAATGAAATTTTTAAAAGGCCCTTGTTAGAGATTTATGCAAAAAAAAAAGAAAAGCAAAGAATTTGAAATCGGGATGGATTCAGATCAATTTTCTGCAGTAGTTCACAGTGAAAATTGATGCTTTAAAATGATGACTCAGGCACTCTCAGTTACAACTGTTCAAAGAAAGGTCCTGGTGCCCAGAGCCAAGAACTTCCCCACCTAAGGCAGTCAGGGGAGGATTCTGAGCAACAAGGAGTCAGAATTAGCTGTTGCCTTCAGGGATTCTAGCCTTCTGTGCAGGTACATCTTTGAGGACTTTCTTCTCTATAACTTCTGTGCCTCCAAGTCCCCTTCTCTATTCTCCTTGATTTCCTTTTGATCTCTTTTTTCTCTGCCACACTTCTTGCTTCTAAGGTCTAAATTTCCACATATCTTTCATAGACTATTCTAGAAAGAGTCTTTCATAGAATATTCTGGTCCAAATGCCAACTTATTTCAGCAATCCTGGGTGCCACATGCCTGGAAGACATAACTTTCCCTTCTATGTTTCAAAATGACTTTTTATGGTCATATCCCTTCATCCTAAATTCTGCAAACTTAATGAAAGTAATCACATCTAGGATTTTAAAGTGGAAAAAAAAAATAAATGAATGAGTATTTTGTGAAGATTTACTATGTGCCTGCTATGTACAAGGCACTCTGCTGGGCACAGAGTACAAATATGGGTCACTTATTTATTCAATATTTATTGGGAAGGTCACTATAATACACATTAGGAATAATCCTAAAGTATATACAAATATACAAGTTCAAACAGAATAAGACAAAAAAAAATAGAAGTTCTGTTGTTTTATTCTCGTACCCTCAAAGATGTACCTTCTGGGACATCTTTAGGCAAGTGAACCCCAGTGTAAAGATCACTGTTCAAAGGTGAGATCATATAGGTATTAAGAAATACATTGCAAAGTAGAGACTTATGTATAATAAATGTTGCAGATGAAATAATATTAAGTGATAGATGGGAGCTATTGTTTCAAACTGAATGGATTCTAAGCATTTGTTTACTGGGATTCTCTATACATCCAGCTCTGGAAATTAAAAAACAAAAACAAATTATTAGACAATATAGTGCAATGATTAAGAGCAGAGGTCAGCAAGCGTTTTCTAAAAAGGGCCTGAAAGTAAATATTTTTGGCTTGCAGGCCACATTGTCTTGATTACAATCAATTCACCTCTGCCAAGAGTAGCAAGACAAACACAGCCATAGGCAATACTTAAACAACTGGGCCTGGCTGTGTTTCAGAATGCCTGTGGCTGTAGCTTGCTGAACCCTGATTAAGATTCCTACCCTTTGGGGTCATTCCAGGTGATTCTGGTATCAGTACTGGGTGTGTGGTAATGTGCCAGTTACAGGTGCCTTAGTTTACATGGTGAGTTTCCGGTAGGCGTCACCTAGGAACTAGTTAGAAATGCATAATCTCGGGCTCTGCTCAAGGTCTGTAGATTTGGAATCTGTATTTTAAGAAGCTCCTCAGGGTATCTGGTTCTGTATTGTAGTGGAGAAGCAGTATGGTAGATAATGGTGATGGTGATAGTGTCTGCCCCATTAAGATGCTACTCTTAAAGTACTTATCATAATGTTAGGACAAAAATAGGCACTGTGTCAATTTCTTGCTCACTCATACCTGTGTTAGGACTTCTCAGAGAGCTCAGAGTCTAGTGGAGTTAAGAAAGGCACTATATGACATCACTCGTGAATGATGAGTAGAATTTAGTCATGGAGCAATAGGAGCAATAGCATATGTGGGTCCCTGCAGATTGTTTAACCAGTAAGTTGTAGCCGCACTCTCAATTATTAATTAGTAAGTAATTTTTGTGAACTCAAGTAGTATGATAAATGTAGGCTTACCTTCTTTTGGCTTTTCCTTAGTCCTTTGTAAATCATGAGGGTTTTTTTTTTTTTTTCATTGCTTTGCTGTGGTAATTAGAGTTAATAGATGTTATCAGAATGGGATAACTTCCATTTTTGAAGTAAAAAAGGCATAGAGATATCATATATAAGAAACTTTTGTTTTAAAGACTTAAACCGAAGAAGTATCCTTAGTTAATTAGAATTTAAGTCAATATGAACGCTGCATTCTTTTAATTTTTGCTATATAATGCATAGTGGTAGAAATAAGTGAATTATGTTTTCTATAGTATTTTAACATTCTTGTTTATGTTAAAGTAATGGTTCAGACCACAGCTCAAATACCACTTTTTTCTCAGAGGTATACATTCTATAAAGACTATTACCTTGTTAGGTTGCTGCTAAGCGAGAGTGTGAGGGAACATAATCAAACAGAATCACTTTGCCTTCTATGTCTCTTTTGTCAGATGTTAAGTAAGAATAATGCCTGTTCTTCTACAGATACTGTGAAGACAGATGATAAAGGTCACTATGCTCTTTGAAAGAATGTCACTATATAAATCCAACAAGGCATTAAAATCAAAATATCTTATTTCAACCTTTTAAGAAGATAGCAATGACTGTTAGAAGCAAAAATGGAAAATTGTCTAAATGGCTAGTGAATTGACACAGTTCACCTTTTTTCTTTAAAAAAATTAATCCAAGTTGACTCAGGAGTATGTTCCAACCAAGGCTGGGTGATTAACTTTATACATAATAGGCTTCGATTCAATGTTTGAGTGAAAGTGCCGAGAAAAGTGTTTAAGGGAGTAGGAGAAGGATTTAATTAGTGTAGAGATCTGGATACAGATAAATCAGCCTGTGATTGATCGTAGGACAGTTTTGAGGGGTTAGTAGAATAAGAGTTTGGGGATTCATTTTGAATACAGGCTATGGAAAGTAATTTACAGGGAAAAACTTTTTCCCTGTAAATTACTTTCCATAGCCTGTATTTTTTCCCTGTAATTTACTTTCCATAATTTTTTCCCTGTAAATTACTTTCCATAATCACAATTATTTAACGGTTCTGACATCTCTGCCCCTTTTGGATTGCTGTGAAAATCCTAGGTGGTCACATATATGTGATAACTCTGAATAATTCCTGATATGGAGCAAGTACTCAGAAATGTTCATTCATTTGTTCTTATAGATGGAAAGTCTGATGCCAGAGGTTTTTTTTTTAATGAATGACATTTATGTGGAAAAAGTTATGGATTTCCTTCACATAGCCACCCTAATTCTTTCTACCCTCTATAGCTAAGCTTCTAAAAAGAATTGCTCAGTAACATCCCTAAGCTGTTTCTTTCTCATATGTTTTATAGTATGTCTCCTTCCTTCCTTCCCTCCTATTCCACAAACTTCTCCAAACTGTCTTTTTCTCCACAAAGCTACTCCAAAAAATGTGGTCATCCACCACTCTGGTGTTTTCAAGGTCAAAAGAAGTTCTTTTGAAGCCTAATCATATTACGTCACTCAGTTTTTTGACACGTAAATATTTTTATCTTCACAAAATACTTTTCCTTTGGTCTCTGAAATGCTAGTTTCCCTTTGTCATGTTTGGCCCTCGGTATCCTCACTGTTTACACCTTGCTTTGGAAATATCATTTGTAATCATGATGCAATTGACCAACTATTCTATGACAAGTCTAAAACGTAGGCCTTTCAGTCAGATTTTCATTCTGAGCTTCACACTGATAGGCAGTGCTACTTACTTGGCACCTTTTCTTATATGTTTTATAAGCAAATGAAATGTAACAAGTCCAATCAAACTTCCTGAATATAGCACAATATTCTTTATTATCTACTGTATCCTCCTAGAACTATAATATTCTTTTTTAGTTTCACCTCATCTTGTAATTAGATATTAAAGTGATTATATTGTCATTCCCTTCTACCAGACTATAAATGGAGACTTCTTATTTTATTAATTGTCCTTAAATGCCCTATACCTAGATAAGGACTGACATATAATTGGTACTCAAAATATTCAGCAAATGAATTAATCTAGGTCAATGAAAAATGCATAGGCTAAGCTACAGAGTTACAAAGAATTGGCATGGATTCCTAGGCATCCACCAATACCTGTGTTATTTTAGGTGATTATGTATCTTCTCTGAGTTTCCTTCTTGTCATCTTAGTATTTTTTATGAAAACAGCTACAGAACATTCCTTGTAAGGGTATAAACTATGTCTTCTACCACAGTGCCTGATGCAAAAGCATAGTAAATGGCCTTATGTTAATTCATCACTTCTTTTCTAGGACTGTATTAATTTATTTTTCACTACTTGATCCAATAATGTATAAGTAGCCACTTTGTGCAAGATACTGTTGCAGGCTCTGAGAATCCAGCAATAAAAAAAGTGGGCCACGTTTCTACTCTTGTCATTACTTTTGTTTTCATAGGGGGAGACAGGTACAAAATAAGTAAATACATTCACTAAATTTCTAATATATTCTCTGTGAGGGCTAAGAGAAAACATAAAGCTTATTCTGATAAGGTGCCATCTGAGCATGCCGAGGGACAGTATCATGCCAAAATGTGGAGGGTATTACAGGGAGAACCATCAGCAAACAGAGCAGCATTGAGGCGGGCATGTGTTTGGGTGTTCGTGGAGCATTTTTCAATACAGCTGGGGAAAAATTGGTGGTTTTAGGGACATAGGAGGGGACATCGATGCTGTAAGGTCTTTCAGGTCATTATAGAGACTCTGAATTTCTCTCTGGGTGTAATGGAAGCTATGAGTAGATTTTAAGCAGAGGGATAACATTATTAGACTTGGATTTAAAACATCAACTGGGCTACTTTCTGGAGGAAAGCCCCTGGGGAGCAAGGGCTGGAAACAAACAAACAAACAACAAAAGAAAAAACAGAGGACTTTATGAAACAGTCCAGGCAACATCTAATGGAGACTTTTGGGGAGGTTGTTCTCCAGAGTGGTTCTTGGAGCAACATCATCATCTATCACCTAGGTCTCTCTCACCCCCACAAACTTTCTGAAGTCTAGCTCTAGAGGTCAATGGGGCCCAGGAATCTGTTGTAAACAGCCTTCAGGAAATACTGATGCTTACCAACATTTGAGAACTACTGCTCTTGGACACTAATAGTTTTAAAAACAGTAAGAAGTGATCAGATTCCTGATATATGCTGAAGCTAGAGCTAATTTGATTGACTAATGGTTATATGAGAAGTATGTGTGAAAAAAGAATAATAGTGAGGTTTTTGAGGTAAGAAACTGGTGGAATAAAGTTACCCTATGCTGAAAGAAGTTCTTGGGAGGAACAATTGGAACCAGGATCACTTTAGTTCTACGAATATTCATTTCATGTGTCTGTCAGGCATCAAAGTGAGGCTGTTGACTAGGCAGTTTTATCTTCAGGTCTAGAGTTCTGTTGTCTTTAATAAATCTGTTTAAGTTGTTTTAGGGAGACTGATATATCATTCTGGATTTTTTTTTTTTTATTGTTCAAGAAGTGAAACTAGAAGAGGGCCTGTAGAGATTAAAGAACTATCTAGGGCAGCATTTTTAAAATTAACTCATAAAGAAAGTGAATCTTTACATTTCCCAAGACTAATTCCTTCAACTTGTCATATGCTGTAAATCACCTAATAGAATCTCTTAAATGACTAAGTATATTTTAATGAGCCCAGAAATTAAAATCATTTTATTATTACTTTGAAAGACAAAGGTGTCATGAGCATTTCATATCCTCAGGTAGTCCTCTGTATTTGATTTAATAGCTTGCGGGGGAGCGGGGGGTGGGAGGTGGGCTGGATTGCTTTAGAAGTTCACAGAGTGGCATTTTTACGGAGATACTACCAAAGATTCTAATAGTCTGTGAAATCTGTTTTACATCAGACCTTTTCAGTATCTGCTAGTCCTAATTTACACCAATTTAATTTTGAATAGCCCAGGCTCAGAGTTATATTAGCTGCCATTATATAACTTTTTCTTCTACATAATTCAAGTTCCTGAATTGCGTATCATGTTATCCAATTTCCTCTTTGTTTGAAATATATTTTTTCTACTCTAAGAATCAAATGTTTGTTATTTTTCAACTAACAATATACCTGAATTTATAACGTATAGTTTTATTTAGACCTGTTGTAGAATTAATAATCCAAAGTAATGGCATTATTCTTTACCTAATTTTAAAGACCAATGGTTGTATAGTTCTGTCCTGAACTACAATTTTGATATATTTTGATGATCCAGAGTTTTTAATAGTGGCAAACAGAAGAAAATGTTGGAAAACTAGAATAAACTTTAGAGCTAATTATTCTGGGTGTCTTGGAAATTAAATAAAGATTTGTTCAGTTCAGCTTTTTTCTTTTTTGAGTACCTAGGTAGGAGTTAAGTGGTTGGCAAAGTAGGTAGTAACTATTAAGTTAAAAATCCTTGGGGGCTTTCAGTGGCGCCTTTAATCTTCTTACTGAGGAGACATGTAGCTGGCCAAAATAACTGCCTTCTCATCTAACTGTGGAATGCACCCAGTCCCCTGACACATGGATCTTGTTCAGTTTAAAGTAATTAAAGCCTATTCAAACCCAATAGAAATGTCATCATACTTTAAAGATGCAAATTTATGAGTCATATATAAAAATAAGATGTGATAGTTAATAATTAGCTATAAAATGATTAATAAAAGAATTAACAAACTATTTTAAATATCTTAGAATAATTAATAATTAATGAAATAATGCACGTGATAAAAATCGTTTTGGCAAACTTCGAACTGTAATGATGTGGCTTTGAGTTGGTAAGGATAAAGTTTCTTCCTGGGTCAAAAACTTGCTAAAATTGTTTCTTTGAAGAAAGATCCACTGATCTAATAATATGTCTAATAATTGTTATTTGTGTGTGCTCATGAGTGTCCATAGTTCCTGGTTCTCCTCACGTGTCCTTCAGCTGCATTGTGCTGTGCCCTACGACAGTTTCATTCACATCCAGCTTATCGCACAGCTGCTTCAACTTGATATTAGCTGCGTGGACCTGCCACTAGCATTCTGCTTCATGTGTTGCAGAGAAGATCACTTTCCGTTCTGCTGGTCTGGCTCTGTTAGATGCTTGTCATTCGATGTGCAGTGAGGCTCAGAAGTGAGGTTTGTGAAAATGCTTCTTTTGGTGGGTATATTTTGCATGCCTCTTTTATGGTCTCTTCTACTTCTCTGGACATGAAAAGACTCAGTTTCAAGTTTAGTTGGAAATGTGAACAAGGGCTATGGCACGAGTGTTTTGTTTTAGCGGTGACGTGTCAAAATGTTAAATGTTAACCACTGCTGTTTTAGCTGGAAGGTGTGGTCAAGCACAGACAAGGGGCTGTGGAAATGTCTTGCTGTTTTATAAATATCATAATACCCGAATGTCAGATGAAGTTTTAAAGTAATAGTGATACTACCAATAATAAATCCTCCCAAACAAAGGCTGGTATTTTATATTGAATTCCTTATAAACTCTCTAATAATGTAAGGCTCTTTCTTGATTTGTTCATTTAGAGGAACAAAACAGTGTTTGGAGAATACACTGTAGCCAAAATTACCTGAATCAATACTCATTTTGGATGCTTATGAAGGTTTTTATAACAAGAACAAAGAAAGAAAAGTTAAGATAGATTTGATATATACCCATGAAAGTATTACCTCACAATTGTATTTTGTATCATTCTAAACATGTCTTCAAACTCACTTTACAGAGTGAAAAATAGTTACTTTATAGCTATCATGATTAAACATTATGGGGAGAATGAAAAATGATGTATTTTGACATAGAATTTCATGTTTCTGCTTGGGATAAAATTTTTAGGAATAGTATTATACTTAAATAGAATAAAAATCATATCTCAACAACATGGAACAAAGATAATTTACTGCAGAAAAATGTATTATAACACATGTTCTAGTGAAGATAGACTAATGTCGAAGGCACAAGTAAATATTTAAAATAATTTCATGAATCTTGAGCAGAAAAGTAAAAAATGTATAAATAAATCTATATGTAGACATATAATGAAAGTATATATTATATATATTTGTAAAATATATGTTTTAAATATACAACCTTAGCTAAATAAATATTACATATAGGAATCTGACTATTTCATACACAAACACATATGTGTGTGTGTGTGTGCATAGTATATACAGGTGAGGTGGCTAAACATTTTGTTTTATTAAATTTAAGCACATAAGGAAAGGATCAGTTTAAAATTGAGGTGATTTTTTCTTTTTTTTTCCGGCACAGATGGTGTTTCTTTACTGCTCTCTGACATTTTATCTATTAATCAGTATATGCAGTTTATACTGCTGTGTTCCTTTTTAAAAATACATGTGTCCCTTGGGAGGACAAACATAGACTAGATTTTCCTTAAAAGCAATGTGTTTTCTTCCTAACATTCAGTTGTACAGTGAATATATTCATTTTTGCTGGCAAAGTAATAAGGGGATACGTGATATTTTTGGAGAAACATAAGAAATTGGAACCGAGGATTCACTTAACCGCTATAGAGTTTGAGTTTGTCACTATTGCTGTTAAACTCTTTAAACGTTAAATGGGAATGAAAATCTCAGCTTTGACTACCTCAGTTATTAAGCAAATCCAAATAGATGCACAGTCATAGGATCTTAGGAATGGAAGAAACACCACTAGACCGTCTAGGCCAATCCTTTCTGAACACCTTCTTCAACATTCCTGATAAGTGCTTGGCAAGACTTCTTCCTTACTATTTCTAATGCTGGGGAATCTATGTCCTAAGCATCTAGACAGACTTCTACATCGAGCCACTGTGTCCTTCTTTTTGGCTTCAGCTGTTTGGTCCTAGTTATGCTCAGTGGAGCCAGACTGACACTATAGAATAAATGTCCGACAGTGTGCACCTGCTTAGGTTTTGAATGTATCTAGAATGACCATCTCAAGTGGCACTTTATCAGGATAAATAAATAAATATTCATGTGAGAGTGTGTTTGGTGTGTGTGTGCGTGGGTGCGTGCATATAAATCTATATGTGTTTATAAATGTATATCTTAGAATTATAAAGCCCATTAGGAACACAAGTTAATATTCTTTTTAACCACAAGTCAAGGTAGGCTGGATTTGAGGATTCAAGAGTTTTGTTAGAGTAGAGGGATACATGAGAACATTGGATTTCTGGAGGACAAAAGTGAAGGATATGTTTAAGAAAGGAAAATATTTCTAAAGAAATATTTTATATACTTTGTGATAGTTGCCTAATACCCTGGTGACTTATGTGCAGATGACTGTTGATATGAAGATCCCAAGATTGGCAACTGGATATTATTCTCCTGTTTAATGCTTTGTTCATTTTTCCGAAAGAGATACTCCCAAGGAATCTAGCCAGTTAGAGGAACAGAAAGCTGAAAGGCCTTAGCATGTGTCACTAAACTAAAAGGAATAGCGAATTGTCTCATTTTTTGTCCTTTCTTTTTATACTTATGTAAGAAATAGATAAAATAGGAAGAGAAAAGATCCACGCTCAAAAACTCAGAAGTGAAAACTTTGCTTCACATAGAGGTCACTCTGTCTGGTGCCTGTGGTCAAATGGAGGAGCTCATGCTACTATTTTTGTGGCTAATCAGGATTTCACTCTGTTTAGCTGCCATTCTAGCGCTTCCTTCCAACAGTAAATAAGGACATGAAACAGACACTTTCCTGGATGAGGCAATGAGTGCTAAATAAAGGAAGACATTACAAGGGCCAAAATATAAGTAAATAGAACAAAGTGGAAAACTCTTACTTTTATGTTTAGGAGCCATTAAAAAGATAACTCCAAAATTTCTGATTAATAGGCTTGCCTTTTCTTTTTATGATTAAGACCTATTTAATGATTAAGAGATTTAGTTAATCAAGAGAGCTATTCTAAGTTTGCTAGATGAAATAACCTTCCTGGGAAGATTAAACTCTGTATAACATATCCCCCTCCCCAAGTAAAGTTCTCTTAATTTCATTGAGTTTTTTGATGCAACTAATGATTATAGCTGATGTATACCAGGTTTCCACTAAGTGAATGTATATCTTCTATACTAGAATTGATTCAATTTTTTCACCCTAACTAAAAAACTTATTCATAGCTATCATGACCTTTTTCCAATTGATAGCTTGGACAAAGACAAGCTTATTTACAGCTGAGAGAATAAAACTGAAGATCTAGGGACTTGAGAGAGAGAGCTGAGGTAAAAGAAAGGCATAGACTTTTCAATATCTTTATTTCCTGGCAATTTGATCCACAGAACCAAAAATTTAAACACTATTTTAAGTCAATACTCTGTTCTAAAGCCCTGAATACAGAGATGAAGAGATTGAGTGAATGAATGATCTCAGAACTGAAAGCTCCCTAGGGAAGATGTTTTATAGACGTAGTACAAGGATTCTGTAGCATTAGGGTTTATAAAATTCATTTCTTTGTAACATAAATAGGATACCTTACCTACCTATTTCAAAGGTTGTGGAAATTGAATGATTATATAAATGTAAAATGACTCTGTTAGTATTGATATGAAAACACTCTATTAGTGGGCCAACACTGGCTGATACTTACAAGAGAGACCACATGGTTAGTGAGCAAAACAATGAAATCAGCTATAAGTTCTGCAGTCAGACAGGCCTGGATTCTCTACTGCTTAATAACTGTGTCCTTGGGCAAAGTAGTTAACATCTCTGACCTTCACTTTTTGTAGCTATTAAAATAATAATGACAACCTCTAGTTAACAGTTATACCGGGAAGATTCATGTGGAATGTCTAGCAATAAATTTATGGTGATTCATAGCAGTTAACTCTTACTGTCATTACTCAGTACAGTTGCCAAGGATTTAGCACCATTCCCCCACTCTTTGGCCATGGGTTTGGGCTGCCCTACAGAATGGACTCATGCTGGAAGAAAAAGTCAGTTCTTTCTTTCTTAATGATTGCCAAAATCTGGGAAGTGTGTGAAACCGGTTGCCAAGAGGGATGTTCGCTCTTATGTGCTTTGAAGGAGAAGTTAAGAGAATCTTTAAATCCAAACATCTGTAAGTACAAAGCTAAAATGGATTATGAAGTAAAGAATTTGAGATTTAAATGGAATTTTAAAAGATCTAAACAGTACATTGTAAATGATTGTTTATCTAGAATGAAGTGTTTTGCTTTCTTGTTTGTTTTGTTTTTTAATGGTTACATTTGTGCCAGTGATGATATAAGGGGCAGTGATCATCTAAATGTGTGGCCTTGAAAAATTCGTGCTTGCAGTTTTCACATTTAAAAACTAACTGTGGGTTATTGAAATAAAAGTGTTTGTTCCTTCTTTCCATCTCTAAAAGTCACCCAAAGTTATAGTGGATCCCATAGGTTTACTGATTTCCCATAGGTTTACTGATTTCCCATTTCATAAGAGCACAAATGGTGCCAGCAAAAATGCCAAAACCAGGTGATTCATATGACAACCCCTTTCTTCCCCGCATACTTTGATGCGAAGACTGAGGGATTAGAAACTACTTCTTAGAACAACATGTAGAGCATGGAACAGAGGATTTTTAAAAATAACTTAGTTAAGACATTTCTAAATGGTCTAAGCTTATCATTTGGTAGAAATGACATGCTGAGAAGATGTCGCACATATACTATTTTCTTTAAAGCAACATCCTATAGAGTTGCCAGTTTGTTCTTGCTCTTGCTCAGAAAGAAAAAGCCAGCTTTCCCCCAACCAAGAGCTAATGTCAATTACAAAAAAAAGTTACGTGTACACTTTTCATTACTTTCAGTTTAACTTTCTAGTTTTTCGATGGTTTTGGTAAAAAGTATGTTTTCTGGGTAATTTCAATTTCATTTGCTACAGTTACTTTATTTCAAAGTATTTACTCAGTGCCTCACAGAATTCATTAGTAAAAGGTTAAGCATAAAATCTATGAGAAAAAAATAGATAAAGGAATATTATAAATAAAACATCAAGTCATAAAATCAATGAGAAAGGTATAAAAGTATAGACTTCTGATATTTTATAATTTTCTTGCATCAGCTGAGGGGTTCTATGTAATAGAATGTTTTCTATACCCAGTTCTTTTTAAAGCTGTTTGTGTTGCTTCCACAGTTCTCCGGACGTATATTCATTCTCTTAATAGTATTCATTCAACAAAAATACTGACTATGAGCTGTGGGAGAATCAGAAGAATTGTATATATTATTTCTATTTTTTAAGCAGCTTTTTGGAGGAATTTTGGAATTTAATAGGAAAATTAAAATCGAAAGCAGTAAATGAGCATCAGTATAGTTGATATAAGCAGTGAAGGATGTAGACATCAGGAAGGAAGGGGTCAGGATGGATTGAATTATACATTTTGTTCAGGAATTTGAAACCTAAGCTACATCTTTGAAGATCTTGTGTTTGAGTTGTGAGAGAAAAAGGGAGTCCCTACCTCTCCCAAAAAAGGATAAATGGAATTCGGAAAATAATTACATTTAAAGGAATGTTGAAAGATAGGTCTGACTAGAGTGAGTATGGAAGACAAAGCTAATCGTTTAAATTAATATTGAATTTAAAAAGAGGTGGATTATAAAGAGTATAGATTTTTGCTTTCTTTATGAATAGAGAGGTGATAAGTCAAATTTGAGAATGATAATGTTATATTGAGAGTTTGTGTTGTTTTTGTGTATATGTGGACAGTGGGCAGCCACTGAAAAAGATTTGTCTGAAAAATTAATGATGGACAAGGTATCTGGAGATTTAGATGTGTTAGGAGGCTATAAGAGTGTAATTTTGGCTTGGGTGAATTGGCTTAGAAATGGGATGTAAGTAGATATATGAAACAAGAAAGAATTTCAAGACATGTTGTTCTTTCAAAATGCAAAAGTGTTCCCAAAAATGATAGTACGAGAGGTCTCCAACCTCCTCTTCCTAAATTGAAGACTTTGACCAACTGCCGCTCAGCTCTGATGACTGCCTGGTTCATTAATATTGCCTAATTATGCTTATAATGTCAATAGGCAATTAAAACTTCTGAGTACTATGACCACAGAGAGTTGACAGTATTCCAGGCAAAAGAAAAAAAAATTTCATTGGCCTATATGTAAAGAATACTTATTTATGTCATTTATTATTTTTAAGAGACTCAGACTAGGAACTGGTAATAGGTTAAAAAGCAAAAAAAATTGAGAGAAGAAACTCTAAGATTGAAAAGGTGATCTTCTAATATACATGGGCTGCTAACTCAAGGTCAGCAAAGTGCTTAAGAAATAATTTAGCTTCTTCAAAAAAATCTTAACCAATTATGGGATCCCATTAGAGAGTTTTTTCAAACAACTGTTTAAGAAAATTACATGGAGGTTAAGAAATATATTTGAATAGTGAAGACACACTGATATAAACATTAAAAATTTGACTCTAAATGATGAATGTATTAAATGTATCTGTAATAATTGATTTGTCCCAAGATACTGACATTGTATATTTCCTATTTTGGAACATCCTTTGGAATTTGCATTATGTACAAATTAATTTATGTGAGTTATTCAGCTCTGCATAAGGGTAGAGGAATTTTTACGGGTTAATGGGTAGGAAAAAGATTTATCTGTGGGTTCAGCTGTGCTTGCCAAAAAGACTTATAATAAAGCAACCAATGAATTTGTTAAACATTGATAACTAAAGGCACTGTCTTGTGACTTAAACATTCTTTAGGTATCTTCGGCAACACGAGGGATATCACTGTAGGTAGTAGAA
The DNA here is from genome assembly GCF_902729225.1 of Pteropus medius. NCBI lineage: Eukaryota > Metazoa > Chordata > Mammalia > Chiroptera > Pteropodidae > Pteropus > Pteropus medius. Next base: position 5,393,235 of record NW_024343578.1, read on the forward strand.
CCACAAAACATAATTTCTATCATTTGATATAAGATGCTTATTATTTTCTTCAAGTGCAACACATAAAATACCTTACAAATTGCCTGCAAAACACATTATGAAGTGCCTCCCGGTGCATTTATACTAGTCCATTTTGAAAATTTCACTTTACTACAGGTTTGAATAAATGACCTTTTTTGAGGTATCTGCTCCTTTTTGGATTTGTGCTCTCATCTAGAGTCCCATTATCTCATTAAATCATTTATGTACAGGAAGGGAAATGCAGTAGTGAATAGCAAAATCTCACAATTTGTTTTAGATATGATCTACCTTTTCGATTAAAAAAAAACATTTGGAGTAAAACCTATATAAATAACTTAAGTAAATTAGGCATTTAATGTCAAGAATGAGTATTTTTGACAATATGATACAGACTGAGTTTAAAAACTCAGAATAATTTTAGAAACTCTGAATGATACAGTAGCTATTTTAGGTTACTTTATACTTTTTGTAAAGTTTTTGCCCCAATATAATGTAGAAAAGCTTCTTCCTAACATATTTGTAATTATCAAACTCAAAATAGTCACATGGTGTCACTTTGCTACTTGGAACTTGTTTTCTCATTTGTAAAATGAAAGAACGTATTGAGTAAAAATAAGATTTCTTTTAAGTCATGAACTAAAGTAATCAATGATATGATGATAAATCAGATCAGAATCTACTTCAAGTCCCCGAATCAACGTATTCAATGGCTAATTAGCCACTATCAGGACAGACCTTCTTAATATGTATAGTTTCTTATTTTTCTTAAATTAGACACATTGTTTTACTTGTAATGTTGAGAGCAGAGGTTTAAGTTACAAATTTTGTTTTAATCTGAGATTTACTACTTTCTAGTTTTGTTTTCTTGGGCAATTGACAATCATTTTGTAACTCTGTTTTTCTATGAAATGGTTTTTTTCGAAAGGTTTAAATAAGGTAATGTATGTTTAATGATTGAATGCTTGCTGACAGCGTTCAAACATTAGGTCCTATGGCTTATTCTTTGGGTTGATGTTTTCAGTTGCAGTAATCTTTGAACGTGGACATCCAGTACATTCATAAATCCCTCGGGATCCTGAGGTAGCTTTAGGGGCTCTGAGAACTACTATGCCCAATTCAGAAGAACTGTTAACATTTGTAAAGAGGGGGGGCAGTCATCTTTATAAAAGCTCCACTAGAATATTTGGGATTGACCAGAAAGATGTGCCCTCTTCTACTATCTCCCAATATTAAGCTTTAAAGAAATTACTGAATTTTTAGACTCTGATTTGGGAGGGACATGTAGAACATTGCCAGTCACTCTCCTTTGCTTGGATACTTCAAGCAATTAAAATATTTTTAATTTTCTAGTGAGGCAAGTAAGGTTCAGGTTGTTTAATTGACTTTTCAAAGTCATGGGACAGTGATAAAGAAGGTAGATATTACTGGGTTTATGGTGTGGGAGTGTGTACGCATACTCTGTGCATGTGTGTGTGTATGTTGAGGGGAAAGAGAGAATTCTTATACTCTTTGTTAAAGTAGTTGTTTTGCTTTTTGAAATTTAAGGTATTGGAACCAGGTAGAATTTCATGTTAAGTTTCAAGGAACCCTTATGAGCACTTATTGTGTACAAGGAACTATTTTGGTTGTTGTCACCTATCTTATCTCACTTAAAGTAATGTTGTTAGAGACTAATAACTAAAGAACAAACTATTAGCTCAAAAGTTGGAGTAATAAAAAGCTATATTTATGGGATGAAATTGTGCATGTCTTTTTTTTGCTGTATACTAATTAGACTTCTTATCTCAGCATCTTTCCATCTTGTTATTGAATTCTTTAATGATTATTTTTGTTCATTTATTCACTCAACAACTATTTATTGAATGTCTACTGGGTACTATTCTAGATGCTGGCGATATAGCAGGAAATAATACATATGTTTGTTGCCCTCAAAGAGCTTTCATTCCAGTAGAAGAGTCAGCCAATAAATAAATATCTAATTTAATGTCAGATAATTAAATGTCAGATGCCTCTGTAGCAAGTGAAACAGGCTAAAGAAAGCACAGTTTCTTAAAACCAAGAACAAGTGTGGCATATTATCTTGTTCAGTTCTCTATATCCAACCTACTTGACTGACTACAAATTTCATGCATATTAGGATGGTGCCAGATTGGCATAATATCATTTCACCTAGGAAATGGCTATTGCCTGAAGAAGAATGACCCCAGAACAAGGAGAGACTTAGGAAATCTTTCAGGTCATTTTTCTTTGTTTATAAATTTAAAACTAAGAATTAATTTGATCACGACCAAAAAGACAGGTAATGGCAAAACTAGACTTAAAATATATCACCTGTGTCCCAGATATGATACTCTTTCTCCCTGCACCAGATGGACTTCCATCTGGGCTATACTTTTTCCTAAACTTAATTATCATATGAAAAAAACATTAAATAGCTTTTTTAGTCAATATAATTAAAACTTTGGGCTACAGAATTTATATTTTGGCTCTACTACTTAGCTATGTAAATTGGGAAAAAATAATTAAACTTGCTTAGCCTCCATTTCATAATTTATAAAGCAGAATAATAAAATGTATTAGATATGCTATACATTTTGGAATTTAAATGAGTTCCTACATGTAAGTCACTTTGCACTTAGCCTCATATAGAATATCCATTAAAAAATTGTTAGAAATTTATTTAATGAAGGACCCTTAATAAATACATTACAGTATTTAGCACATAGGGGACATTTATTAATGTTTGGTGAATAAGATAGAAAAGCAGTACTTCGGTGGGGACCAAAGTACTTTCTCTTTTAAAATCTGGGGAGTCTGGCTCATCCTTACTGCTAGTTTCTTGTCCACTCTCTGTGATATGTTCTTGGGTTGCCATAGTGGAAACTCTTGGTCGCTAGTGTTGATTTACAGTAACGTCTAACCTCATAAATGTAAGGAAGAGACTTGCTGCAAGTAGGAGATTTCACCTTCAACATATTTTCAGAAATTATTAATTGTCTTTAAACCTCTCAAAAGAAGGTAGATAACTTTAATTATCTAACAGATGGAACAAAGAAAGCAATGAGTCTTCAGATTCTACTCTTTTATTCAGATTACTAAGTGGCTTGACTTCATTTATAAGCTCATTAGTTTGATACTTCCTATTTTCTTTTTCAAAGCATTCCTCAATGAGGAATTCATAAAATTGATGTTCTTTTTTTGAGAAAAGTTCAAGTTTAATGTTGGTCATTTTGCCTTTTCTCCTGTTGCTGTGAATATTTCTTTTGTACAATAAGAACTCATTCACACTGAGTGCTCACATTCTGGGAAGCCTGGAATTTTGGGAAATGCTAAACACATTCTTTCCACTGATTGCTTGAAAAATAAGTCAATGTTTTCTATTTTATTTAGTATAGACATTTTTCATATTTCATCTGGAATATATTCTGTATTACCTTCATGGAATACAAAGATGATATAAAGATGAAAATTGTCATAAAGAATGAGGTCAACATTTTGGTTTCAGATGAAATTACCTTTTTTTGTGTTTACTTAGCCATATACATATATATTATATACATATTATATATACATATATGTATATATATGTTATATATAATTTTTTTCTTTTTTGGCTGCTGGTTAAATTTCCTCACCAAGATCTTTTTTGATCCTCTAAGTTGCTCATTTTCTCAAGGAAAAGTATTAGACTTATTGAAAACCCAAATACTAGTAAAAGAAGCCTTACCTAAAAAGAGTATATCATGTTTAATTATTTTAATATAAAACTCTAGAGTATGCAAAACTAATATATGCTAGAAATAGAATAACGTTTGCTTCTGGGACTTTGTGGAGAGGATTATAATGTTAATGTGATTGTAAGGTTATATATCTCTTGCATCACACAGTGAAAACTCAACAAATATCACTCATGATTTGTTCTTTCTAGTGTATTTGAATCTTACATAAATTTTAAAAAATATTGAACGCTAATTAATTATATGCATTTTGAAGTATTTAAAGGAAAGTTTATACTGGCATTTACAGGTTACTCTAAAATGCATGAGAAATAACAGATTGATGAATGGGTAAAAGGCTAGGTTTGTGATAGGCAATATAAAGAAAATGCCAATAGTAAAAACTAGATAATGGATATATAGGAGTTCACTGTAAAATTTTTTTAAACTTCACAATAAAATAAAAATATTGGGAGTGAGTGGAATAAAGTTGGAGAATCAGAGACTAACAAGGGTTGAATTTCAAGAGAAGTTTGGATTCAGAAGCTATCTATTCCAACTGTTTATTGAACTTAAAAAATTGCTTGACAACTGAAATGGAGATTTATAATTTTTGGCTGCTTGGCAAATAAACACTCATTATGTTTAGGAAGCTCTAAAGCCTATGAGTCTTTCTGGAAGAAAGCCTGATTTCCACTAAAGAAGCCAAAAGAGAGTCTTGCAGTTTGGTTGAAGACCCTGTGGTTTGTGACATGAATTCATGGCTCAACCAGTCAGACTCATCTAATCTCAGGCTTTAAATTACAAGCTCATGAATCAAAAATACACTGTTGAGAACTCATTTTTAGCAGGAATAACTAGTTTGCAAGGATGGCTTTGGTCATAGTAATAGGAACCTATGTCCATGTTGGTAGTGAATCTAGCTAGCAAAAGATATATTTGCAGGTGTTGGTAACATTTCTCATTGGACAGATCTATTCTCATTTTGACATGGTTCTGTCTATTTTCTAAACCCTGCTCTCTGACTTTCCTGCCATTCCTGAAATTTAATCAATATCCTATAACGTTGAGAATATGTGTGTATAAATATTCTATGTATGTATATGTATAGGTATATGTATGTGTGTGCATATATGTAGTTGTACATATACATGTAGGGGAGTGTGTACCTATGTATATATGTGTGTGTGCACATGTATGTGTGTGTGTGTGTGTATATATATACATATATATATATACGCACGTTTTACACATATACATATGTGATATACTTTGTAATATAGTAAAATATGCATATATTATATATACTTCATATATATAAAACACTTTAGTATATATATACATCTACACATATGCTTTATATTTCTATTGCTCGAAATTAAGACTCTTAAAAGGAATATATTAACTTTATAGTTATGTCAATCAGTTGTCTTTATGGATCTCTTTCAAGTATCTTTTCTATAAACCTCCATCATACCTACAAAAACATTCTGGTCTCCTCTATACTAACAGTACTTCCAGCCAGCTGGCTCCTTAAGATTCTGTGGTATACCAGTACCACTGGCCAACATCAACTGGGTATACAGAATTCTGATGTTAACCACCTACAGTTAGCACAGACCCCTTAAGTTAAGGGCTCAGTCTTTCACAAGACTACCCTTACTTCAGATGCCGGCAGCATGTGGAGGGTCTCCATGCCATCCACACTTCTGACATCTCAGCTATAAGTTTGAGGGTTCCAATGACCCCATTAGGTTCAATAATTTGCTAAGATGACTCAAAATTCAAGATAGTGTTATACTTATGATTTCAGCTTTATTATAAAAGATATACTCAAGGTAAAGTCTGGAAGGGAGTGCAGAGCTTCCACGCACTCTTCTTATAGACTCAGGGTGCGTCAGCCTCCAGGCACATCGATGTGATCACCAACCAGGAAGCTCTTCTGAGCCTCGATGTTCAGAGCTTTTTTGGGGTTTCCTTGTATAGGCATAATGGAATAAATTATTGGTCACATGATTAAACTCAATCTCCAGCCCCTAGCCCCTTCCTAGGAGGTTGGGATGGTCCAAAATTCCAATGTTTTAATCACATTTTTGGTTTTTCTGCTGACTAACCTCTATTCTGAAACTGTGTAGGGTCCTACTGTGTGTCATTTCATAAGCATAACAAATACAGTCATATCGTTCAAGAAATGCAAAGTGTTTTTAAAATTCTTCCTAGGAACCAGGGACAAAGACAAGATACATTCTTTATTATATTATAGGTATCCCTTATCAAAATCATCATATAGTTGGGACATGAAGGCAAAAACAAGTGAACATAATAGTAGAGTTGTGCAACATTCTTCTGGTACCCCTTCTTCCATTTGAATTGTAACTGATTAATAAGAAACACAAAAGGCCTAAATGTGGAACAAATGAAGATGCAGTATGAATCTGGGACCTAATTTAATGTTACCACATCTTCCCTCTTACACTGAAGCCACACATACATGCAGGGTAAAGCTAACTTAATCACTTACCCAGTAACAGGTAAAGGAGTTGGTAGATAGACCTGTTCCAGACATTATTGGGAACTCTATCCTCCTCACCACTTGGACAATTCAGATGAACATCGCTCCTACACATAGGAATGTCTAACAAGATATAAGACAACCAGAAAATGGCTACTACTGTGTTCTTCAATGTAATAAGAATCCACCCTGGTGAAAAATATGAATCTTTGGAGGCTAATCTCTGACCAATCAGATTCGCTGCTTCTACAACCTTGGGCTGAAAGGAATATTATATTAAGAACTACAAACTGTTTCTAAAACATTTCTTTCTCTTGTGGACTAGTGTCCAAGTGTCCTTCACTCAGTGAAACCTTGAGAACAGCATTGAACTCATTTACTAACAATTAAGTGCCAGTAGAGTGGTATGAAATACAAAAGAATTAGGATTGCCATTCACGTTACTAAAAATTATGAACAAATAGAATATTCCTCACAGTTTCCCTTTCTTGATCACGCCAGCCAGTTTAGTCTCTATACTCTTGAGACTACTAAAAATGTATCTGAGAGGTCACTAGAACTTTTCATTCAGCAAATTCCATGGTATGGTCTCACATGTCAAAATCCTCAATCACTCTATCTCATTTAACACTTGCAACCATCTCCTTCTTCTTGGAATTTCTCTTTTAATTATTACCCAGTGTTGTTTGAATTTGCCGTACCTGCAACTTGTGAAGTCCATAGGGAGCTGTTGAATCTCTTTGAGGAGGTGGGTAACTGATGAAAACCCAATATATTGTATATTCTTAACTATTATACCCTGATGACAAACGTTCAAATGGTAAAGGGACAAAAGCAAAATAAAGCCTGAAATGTATGGATTTTGTGTATTCAAAGCAGCTGTTAATTTCCAAAATTGAAACTGATTACCCAGAATGATTTTTAAATTCTTTACAGAGTTTCCTTATTTCCCCAGTAACAGCTGTTTCTGTCTTCTAGTGATTCAGCTACATGTGTCATGAACATTGAAGTGATATGCCAGGAAATGTAATCCATAGCACTTTGAACAACTGGATAAATAAATAAACAATTTCAAATCTAGTAGATAGTTATTTGTTGGGTAATTTTCATGTTGAAATAAGAACAGTAAAACCTACATTTATAAATCCAGAAGGAGGGATTTGATGACCTTGAAAATCTAATTCACCATTTATGTTATATAACACATTCTGTGGGTCAACTAGTGGTTTCTGCAGTCACTTTTGAGCTATCAAACAAATGAACATGATGACATTAAGAAATTTCAGCAACCCTGAAATTTAGAATCAGATATGAGATATTTTATCTCATCTATGAGTTAATTTCATGTTATGTGTCTTACATATTTATGTAGTCTTCTAAACAGCAAGAAAGAAATTAGCTAAAGAAGAACTTCCAGGTGAAAATATATGTCCTTAATTTTTGGTTTTACTCTTCAGTAAGACTATAATTATAGCTCCAGTGAAGAAAGCTGTTAGGGAATATTATTAGGTGCTATTACAAAATCTAAGATGGGTAATACTGTATGATGGACTTCATTTGTTTATATTGCAAAAAGGTTTCACAATCTCTTTGGGCTCCTGAGGGTGATGGGCTATGTAAGATGCATTTTCTGTTTAAGGAAGAAATGAGACTTGGTGTGTATATTGGTTAGATGAACAATGCTTTATTTCCTCAACTGAGAAATAGTATACAAGCACTAGCCTACTTAAATAGCTGTGAAATATGCTTCTTGTTACTCATGGGCCTTTCTTTATTCCAGGACTTATTATGAAGTTTTAACATTATCTTTTTAATTTTCCTTAACTGATATTAGACTATGAGTTTCTTAAGATCAGGACCTGAATCTGTGCTGGAACTTGAATATGTGCTGGAACTTGTTTCCAGCTCTATATTTTTTTATAACGATAATTCAATAACTGTCATAATTCGATGAATGAATGAGTGCATGCATAAGGAATGAAAAAAGGCATTGGGCCCAGAAAAGTTCATGGGTTTAACTGCAAAAAAAAAAAAAAAAAGAAAGAAAAATGCTCTTTATTTTCTCCACAGAAGATAATAGGCACTGACTCACTCAAATCTTCAATGTAGATATAAGAATGCAATAGAAAAGTGGAACAGAGTTAAAGAAGCTAAACTTGTATAACATGCTGACTTCATGAACTTTCATGTTTTTATGTACTTCTTGTTTCTTTTAGATGATTATTGAAATACCAGCTTTAGAAAGCAACATGATGTTTCACGAACTGTGTACTCAGTAATACGGTAATGTCTCTCTGGGATTTAAGTTCAGGCACTTTCTGAAACTGTTAATTGGCACCCCTGCAGTTTTAAAGAGCTTGATGCAACATCTGAAGGAGATCACTTCTTTTTTTCTCCCACAGAAAGAAAATTGTACAAAGGGAAGATGTTGCTATTAGAAAAACAAAACTAGGATTGTTTTTCATAAGCCAAATCATAGTCTAAAATTCCTAACATGGTTTAATGTTAATGAGAGTAGTGTGGAATAGTGAGAAAATCATGAGACTTGAATTTAGATGAGTTTTAAAATTCCAGCTCTGTCATTCTTTGGAAATGTGATTTTTCTCATTGAAGAAAAACTTGCAGTGAAATTCTCAGATCTTAAGAGTTTTGATAAATACATACACCCACATAACCATTTCTCCTATCAAGATAGCGAACTACTACTCCTGTGAAGATATAGAACAGCTCCATCAACAACAAAAAAAGCTTCTTTGTGTCCTTTCCTGATCAATCTCCACCCCAGACGCAAATCATGTTCTGACTTTTATTAGAATAAATTTGTTTTGCCTGTTATTGAAACTTATATAAAGATAATACATTAGATACTCTTTTGTATCTGGTTTACTTTGTTTAACATATGTTTTTGAGATTTATCTGTATTATTGTATACATTAGTTCTTTGTTCCTTTCCATTGCTGAGTCATATTTCATCCTAGAAATATATCAGAATTTGTTTATCCATTCTCCAGTTGATGGACATTTATGTTGTTTCCAGTTTTTGGTTACATTTGATACTTGAACAACACAGGTTTGTACTGTGTGGGTCCACTTATATGCAGATTTAAAAAATAAATACTTTAAATGTATTTTCTCTTATGATTTTCTTAATAACATTTTCTTTTTTCTAGCTTACTTTATTGTAAGGATATATATGTAATACATATAACAAATAAAATTAGTGTTAATTGACTGGTTATGTTATAAGTAATGCTTCTAGTCAAAAACAGGCTATTAGTTAAGTATTTGAGAAGTCAAAAGTTATATGCAGATTTTGACTATAAGGGGATCAGCACCGCACATTGTTCAAGGTTCAACTGTATTGTGAAAAAAAGCCATTATGAATGTTCTTGTACAAGTCTTTCTGTGGACGATGTTTTCATTTCTTTTGTGTAAATATTTAGGAGTAGAATTACTAGGCCATAGGATAGCTTCGAGTTTAACTTTATAAAAAAACCTTCCAAACTGTTATCCAAAGTAGTTATACTATTTTTCATTCTGATAAACAATGTGTAAGAGTTCCACTTGCTTCATACCTTTTTCAACTTTTGACATTGCCAATACTTTAAATTTTAGTTTTCATTTGGGTGTGTATGTGTATCTCATGTTGGTTTTAATTTGTATTTCTCTGTTTAAAGACCTATCAGATATTAATATAGCCTGCCACCTTTTTTATGCTTCTTGTTTGTATGATTTATCTTTTTTCATTTCTTACTGTCTTTATATTTAAAATAGATCTTGTGGACAGCATATAATTGTGTCTTTATTTTGTACCCAGTTTATTTGATTAGAATGTACAGTTACTTGTAATATATTCATTGAAGGGGCTGAATCTATCATTTTCTTATTATTTTATCATATATATACATATGTAAATATATATATATTTTTTAAGTCCCACTTTTCTTCTTTCATGCCTTCCCCTGGGTCAATCAGTTAAATATTTGTTAGATTATTTTTATTTCATTTGGCTAAATTGATTTCAAGGCTTTTAGTTATAATGTTTTATTTGTTTTTTAGTGATTTTTCTATAAATAACAATCTGCATCCTTAACTTATCACAGTCTGCTTAATATCGTACCTCTTCACATGAAATGTTAGAGTTGCAAAGTTCATTCATCTTGCTGTGTCATTTGTGGTATTTTTATCAACTCGTTACTTATATATCCTCTACCACAATGTTAAAAATTTTCCATTAAATAATTAGTTATCTTTTGCAGAAATTATATAAAATTGTTATTTACTCATATGTTTACAATTCTGTTTCTGTTCATTCATGTTGCTTTCAGTCTGAAAAAACTTTTTTTAACATTTTTCATATGTGGTTCTACTGCCATCCATCTTAGCTTTCATTTTCCCGATAAAATTTTATTTTGGTTGTTTGTATAAATCTGTTTTGCCTTTTTATGAATTTTTTTCTGAATGTGGAATTTTAGTTAAAACTTTTTTTTTTTTTTAGCATTTTAACTATGTTGTTCCATTGTACTCTGGCTGCCATCATTTTTTGAAGATAAGTCCGTGTTTCTTCCAATCAATATTTATTCGTACATAATGTGCTATTATTCTCTGGCTGCTTTCAAGATTTTCTCTTTATCTTTGATTTTAAGAATTTTGAGTACAGTGTGCCTAGGTGTGGTTTCCTTTATAGTCATTCTGCTTGAAATTTATTGAACTTCCTGGGTCTATAAGTTAAGGTATTCTCTTTGAATTGGGGAATATTCAGCTAGTATATTTTTAAATATATTTTTCTATGTCATTCTCTCTATACTTTCTTGCTGAGACTCTAATTATACACATTTGACTCTTTTAGATTGTCCCATGGGTTGCTAAGGCTCTACTCACTTTGTTTATTTTCAGTCTTTTGGTCTCTCCTTTGTTTCTCTTAGATAAAAGCTATTTACAGTTATCCCTTGGTATCTTTGGGGAATTTGTTCCAGGATGCCTTACTCCCAGATACCCATATCTACAGATGCTCAAGTTTCTTACATAAAATAGCATTGTATTTGCTCATAACCTACATTTGCCTATAGGCTACAGCAGTTTATCCCTGTATATCACTTCATTTGTGTGGATTCTGCATAGTGCTCAGAGTATGGCAAATTCAAGTTTTACTTTTTGGAACTTAGTAGGATTTTTTTTTTTTTCCTCAAATATTTTTGGTCTACAGTTAGTTGAATCTGCGATGTTAATCCTGAGGATACAGAGAAACAACTATATATGTCTTCTAGTTCAATGACTCTTTGGATGTCTGCAGTACTTTTAAGCCATTCCAGTAAATTTTTATTTCAAATACTATTTGTTTCTTTTTACTTCTAGAATTTTTATTTTGTTATTATATATAGTTTCCTTTTCTCTGCTGGGATTCCTCCTCTCTTTCCTCATTTGATCATCTTTTTCTTTAAGTCTTACATGTATTTATAATAACTAAAGACCTTGCTTGCTAATTCCAACAACTGGGTAATGTGGAAGCCTGTTTTTATTTATTTTTATTTTTTTCCTTGACTATGGATTAAATTTTTCTGTCTTTGCATTTCTAATTTATTTTTTAAAGTAGAAGTGAAAAATTATTATGATGTAGGAACTCTGGCTCTATTATCCTTCTTTTAAGAATGTTGATTTTTTTGTCCTAGTGTATTGTTAAAAATCCTGGCCAATTAACTTGAACTTTTGGAGGCTTTGTTTCACACATTGTTTCAGTTTTGTCTTTTAGTCAAGGGTGAACCCTAAGCCTTTGTCACTGAAGTGTGATCCCGAAGTGTTTACCAAACATTTACTATTTGATAGAATTCAAACTCTAAATACCATCTGCCTTATAATGGGCAGAAGCTGAAATGATACTCTCCTTTTTCAGCCTGCCAGCCAACTGTGTTGCCTTCCCCACCAGTCTTTGGAGTTTACTCTCCACAAATTTAGCTCAGAGGTGAGCAAGGATTTTAATTTCCAAAAAAGATGATTGTGGCTAATGTTTCTAAAACACCATCACTTTTTTACCTTTTTAATCTGGTTACTAGAAGCTTTTGAGTTCCAACATTGGATTTTTATCTGTTTAACTTCTCCTTTTCTTATCTTTATTTTCATAATCTGGTTTCTTTTCCCTTTTCTTATGTTTGTAAAACTATGC
>NW_024343578.1:5407181-5629081 GCF_902729225.1 Pteropus medius
CCAAATTAAAAGTGTTTGTGGCCAGTGTTTTTAATATACCCCAGTCATCGCACAATTGTGATTTGTTGCTACAAGTGTTTGGATTCTATCCAACATTGGGTTTTTATCTTTGTCTAACTTTGCAGATTCTCCTATCTTCATGCTATGTAGAGACTTATGTCACTCCCAAATTCATATTTTGAGGCCTTAACCTAATATGGTATTTGGAGATAAGGCCTTTGGGAGATAATTAAGTTTAAATGAAGTCATGAGGGTGGGCATTTTATGATGTAATAAATGCCATTGTAAGTAGAGGCACCAAAGAGCGTGTTATCCCTTTCATTCTGCCCTCTGAGGTCCCAGTAAGAAGGTGGCTGTCTGCAAGCCAGGTAGAGCTCTCTCACCAGAACCCAAAAATGTTGGCACCAAATCTGGGACTGCTAGCTTCCAGAACTGTGAGAAAATAAATTTCTGTCGCTTAAGCCATCTAGTCTATGGTATTTCGTTACAGTAGCCTGAGCTGACTAAAACATTTTACTTCCACAATCCAGTTGCTTACCAAATATTTTCTGATTATAAAACAATACTTTGTCAATCAGTTTTCATTGATCAGTACTACAGAAACAACTCCCAAATCTTGGTAACTTAACATCACAATGCTACATGATTTATTTCTTCCCCATCTAATTTAAATTGGATCGAAAAGCTTCTAGAATGAAAGAGTGAAGACAGAATGTTTTACCATCTTTTGAGTTCTAAGAGAGTTAGCTGACAACTATCAAGGAATTAGTAATTTTTCCGATGATCGGTTATGCCAGCATTACCTCCTAGATAATGTAAAACATAATAGCAGGGAGATACACATATACACAGACACACAGCAAAGACATAAACTCAGGCAGTATCTCTGTGAAACCTACTCCCTCAGTCATTATATTGCTTCATTTAATACCTGCTTGCACATAGTTACTTATCACTAAATATTTTCTTATTTTTATAACAAATAATAATAATTGCTAGACTTTTTCATTTTGCTAAACCTTTTTGAATGTTTGTTTTGTATTATGCCTGGCATTCAGCAAGCAACCCATATTGTTAGCTGCTACCAACACCAGCATGTTCATTATCAGTCATCAGTTCCCGTGAAAACATTAATTCATTTAATCTTTACAACAACCCTATGAAGGAAAAACTGTTGTTTTCCCTGTTTTATAGATGGAGTAACTCAGGCTCCAAAATGAAGCCACTTTTGCAAAGTTAAATAAGTAAAATGTGGCATAACTAAGATTCAAAGTCATATCTGTCTGGCCTAGAGTTCAGAATTTTAATGATATGATATATGATATGACATAATATGATATATAATATAATTATATAATATATAATTAAATGATATTTCTTATAGCCAGACACTGTTATAAGTGGTTAACATATTTTCATTAAATAATGTCTGGTGTCATAATTGGTTCCCTGAGCATGAAGATACTATCTTATTCTCCCTGAGTAGTAGACATAAGAGAATCACAATAAATATACATTTCATTTTGTTCAGACCTGTATTTCAGAAATATTCAGATTTCATGTCCTAATATATTATTTAATTAACTTTAATAGTCTTCATTATAATGTAGTAATGAAAATAAAATGCTTAATGCATATAGAAAGTCAAGGCTTTTCCTAGTTTAGAATGGTCAAGAAATGAGCTGTTGGCCTAGAATAAGTTGACAAGTTTATCCTGGGGCTTTGGTTTTCCAAAATGACTGAAAATCACTGACATCCTACATCTATAACCAACTGTCCAGGGATGTAGTCACAGAATTAAAAGAGAAGGTGGCAGTTTTGCCTATTTTGAGGTCTACCAGCTCACTCTTAATCCTCTCCCTCACCTTTCAGCACAATCAACTGCAACATGACCCAAGTCATATGTTAGCAAATTTTCCAAGTCCAAGTCCTTTCTATAGGAGTTTTTGTTTGTTTGTTTATTTGTTTTATGTGTTAGATATTTCTTCATGACTTTCAGTTGTTTTTCCTGCCTAGTCTGATAGGATAAATTGATCAGACATCTAAAGTGTTACGGACCAATGACCTCTCTCTTCATCTTTCAAAGACTTCTATTGTAGAAACTTCTATTCCTTACTTATTTAAATTTTTTTTTTTTTGGAAGTGATGATTCTCATTTATTGATTCCATCAGCTACCTTATCTACTTTACCTTCATTGTCTTTGTTTGCTTTTGGATTTTTTAAATATTTTGTGAGATGAGTGAAATTATGACGTTAGGAAAAAAATTTAGAATAGAATGGGGGGAAATAAACTTAAAATATTTTCTATACAGAGTATTTGAGATTTTTCAAATAGAGGGTTTGGTAATTAAATGTACACAATAATGTGCAAAAAACAATTATAAATATTTTTTACTCAGTAATGTTGAAATAACTTGAATTTACTTTCAAATGCCTCATTTGGAAATTATAGTGGTATTTATTGGTACTTTTTCTCACAGTTCAAATTATATAGTATAATCCTGTTTGGAAAAACATTAACATCTCAATAACTGTTCAGAAAATGTGCATGGGCTTTATGTTGCCTTTACAATTAATTTCTACTTAATTTAGTTTATTTGCTTCTTTGTTCATTCACTTGCTCAACTAATGTTTACTATGTGACGTGCTTTTAAACTAAAAAAAATGGTGATTTCTCTTAAATAAACATATTACTTTCTTCGAAATTCAAATTTCTAAGAAAATTAAAAGTGATATTGAAGAAAGTTAGTAAAAACTTTATTAAAGTAATTAAGATGTTTTTTACTTTTTTTCTTTTGGTGGGAGGGTGGGGGACCATTCTGCTTCTTTATTGACCCCGCTCATGGTCCAATTCTTTTTTCATCAGATGCCCGAGTTTTCAAATTTCTTGGACATTGCTATGTTAGGCAGCTACCAAAAAAAAAAAAATCCAAATGTGGATGATAATTTTCAATAAAACAAAGCTCCAAATGAATGAGATGCCTGTGCATTTCCAAGAATGGGGCAGTAATCACAAATGAATAATGGCAACAGCTGAGTTGGAACAAACACAGGATGATCCAGCTGAAGCAAAGGCTACAATTGGATTAATTTGGCACTAGGTTCATTTTAGTTCTGGTATTTGGACCACATTTGATTTTGCTAGTGACCTAGTTCCACCTGCATTTGTCACTGTTGCTTTCAGACACTTGACAAACTGTTTGTGGGATGGAGTTGGAATGCTGATCTGGACTATAGCAAACACATATTATATTTTATATTTACAGCTTCACTCAATGGCTACAGGGAGATAGATTGTATATACCTGACAGGTGAGAAAGTCCTGCCCAGTACTGCCTGCCCTAGACAACATTCAGCAAATAACAAGGGAGAATCACTCCATTTACTCAACAAATGATTGTCTAGTGCAATGTTGGATGGTATACTAAGAACGTAATGATAACCAAAAAAAAAAAAGCATTCTTGAGGCACTGAGCTAGAAAAGAGCTACCCTTTTAAACTCACAGAAGACCCACGAGGCTATGACATATAGAGTGAGGGACAGGATGGCCTGATTTGAGGCTGATGGGATAGGACAGGCTCAGATCATGCAGCTTTTATATTATTCCATTTAACAAATTATTACTGAGCACCCATTAGGATACTGATACTCTCCCAGGCACTGAGTAAGCAAAAGAAATACGTAGTTCCTATTCACACCTGGAGTACACAATCTAATTCTATCAGTTAGATAGGTGCCTGGTGACTAATATGAGCTTAGTAAATGTTTACTGAGTGAATATTCGTATAATGGATTCTATAGCAGTCTATACCACTTTTCTCAAGTGGTCCTGTCCTATACATCTATAATATAGATGAACATTCTTTAAAGGGAATCTTCTCAAGGATAACAAGCATAACAATTACCATGTACTTTGTCATGGGTGATGCAACACAAATGTGTACCAGACAGGATATTTGCCACAGCAGAATCCAACTCTGGAAAAACATCTGTGAAATAGCACTGATCACACATAAATATTATGAAAACGATGCTAGGCTCAAAGTTCTAGTACAGCCAGTATATTTGAGGTTTCATGTTTTAAGAGATACCAGTAAAGTCAGTTGTTAGTGAAGTTTAGTTCATAATGTGCTTAATTGCAAATAGATTGGCAGTAAGTTAATAGTTCTTTGGAGAATTTAAGAGAAGAAGGAGTAATCATAAAAGTCAGGCAAGATGGAAACTAAAAATAAAAATTAGACTCATCAAATTAGGAATTACTTGGTGTTTTACTGCATCAGTTTAAGTGGCAAGATATTGCCAAAGACTCAATTGCAAAAATACAGAAATAAATGACAAAAGAGAAGGGATGTGTGTTTGAGTATTCATAAGATACTTATGAATCCTGTGAAAGCAAAGTGGACAGAGAGAACAAAAATTTGAATGCAAGTAGAAAAAGGACACATGTGAGCCTTTAGGGGATAGTAATTTCCCAATTGTTATTCACTGTACCAAACAGTAGACTTGTTTGCCTTGGTAGTGCCATTTTTAGTGGCATGATGTTTGTGATATGATTGGAGGTGGTTTAACTTTATAAGTAAGTGCTGCTTGATACACTGTTTAACGAAGCACACAGTTTTCTACAATCTAGATTTCAGAGTAAAAATGGACTGTCAGTAACCATGTAAGAAAACTGTAAGAGACTCTGATTGCAGGAAGAAGTGATATGGCCACGTGGCCTTAGGTGATGGTAGTTTTGAAGGAGTCTGAGCATATGTATGGCCAGGCTCTGCAGAGAACTGGAACATTACTGATATGTTATTGATTATAGACCCACTAATGTGGCTTTCAGGAACCAGTAATCCTGTATTCCATTAGAAGCAGTTGTTTGCTTCTACTATGACTTTGCTGCAACTTGGAGTCAGTCACTTTTATTTTCTGCTTTTTTCTTTGTTTTATATCCCTTTGACACATCTGTTTCTCTATCATTGTACTATTTTTTTCCCTGTGCCTCATGTTCAAGATAATACAGGAGGAAAATTGATACAGTCGGTCCCCATCAATTATGTGTTATCCCTATTTGATTTCTTATGCCATCACGGATTAGAGACTACTGGGCCTGATAGCCGCTTTGGGCAAGGAAGGAGCTTCTTGGTTCAATCCAGTATGGCCAAAATAATAGAATCACCTGCCATACAAATAGACAAATAAAAAAAATCCAGGGTTGTTTTTCTCAGAAAGAGTTTATAATCATGTCAGATACTTAGTTTCAATGCAGATAAATTTCCCAAGTGTCTACGGCATGATAATATTCAAAATAGTAGCAGAATTCATAAGCAGATTTGTCTCAGAGGTAGCATGCAATTGGAGATTTTGTAATGTGTATTTGTCCCATGAGTAATGTTCAGTTTTCTTAATTTAGAAAATTCCCTCAAGGCCTGAGTAAGTGATGAAGGTCTGAGTAGACAGATCCCTCAGGCAAATGTCTCTGGCCAAACACTGAATACAAGAGATGCTGATATGCAATGAGAAGGAAGCTACACTCTTATTTTCCTTTTTCTTCTTACCTTTTTCTTTTGCTGAGATACAGTTGTGTTCATTTGGGGTTGACCATATGTCTAATTTGAACCAGAACTCAGCAGAAAGGTTGAATTTAAGGAAGTCGTGACTTTGAAATTTGATCAGCTGCTAGGAGAAATAAATATAAAATAAAATCAGAAGCCAAAGATTATTCTTTGTTTCAACTTTGCATAATTTATGTTGTGTTAATGCTGCTATAAGCTATTGATTTTACCAAATGGTATGCCATTTCTGACGAATGTTTTATGCCCATCTCTCCATTCTACCAAACTGTGTTTCACAATATGGGTTTAAATGAAATGTCTCAAGTTTTATGTTTAGCTATTTTGTGCTGAAGTATGTGATAATCTATAGGAAAAAATAATTATTTTCAATAAACTACTGTCCAGGGATGGGAAAACAATAACCCAAATATGGCACCACTTAGCTGGAGAATCTTCTTTCTCATCTGTTATTCCAGTTCAGCATGGAAGAGGCTGGACTCTTTTCTATTTCATATATATTCAATTTTACATGCTAAAAATAAAGGCTGGCATACAAATGAATTCACTTGCTAGTAAAAGAAAACTTTTATCTAAATATTCAATATTTTTTGGAAATAGTAGACAGGTAATACCAATTTAGAGAAAAGTGATGCCATTGCAAACAATTATCACAATTTCCCCATTCAATGCACTGTTGTGAAGAGCATGTCTGTGATTCAATTATAAATGCAATCTTCTCATCTAGAATTGATTTTTCTTTTTTTATGTTTTTATCTCCCACTTTTAAATTAAATCTGTTTAGCTTCCCTTACATTAGATGAACAAAGATCAAAGCCAAACTGTTCTATCTACAAATGTATTTCAGTGCTTCTTTGACTGTAAATAGCAATATTAAAAACAAAATTATATGGGATATAAGATTTTTTCACCCTGGAGACTAAATCTCATTATTTATTTTAAAACACTAAAGCTATAAAACTCCAGCCCATTGGCTATGGAAAATCATTTAGTGGCTGAGGAATTTAACACACAACCTAAATCTTCAATAGGTTTTAATTATGGTAAAAACTTCTGAAAAACTTTAATGCCAGATGCTCAGCCAATTCATATTATATGAGTATTGATTATGTATTATTCTTTATAAAAATCTGTAACACTGATTTATAGAAATAAATAAGAAGCATGCCAAAATTTTCACAAATACATAGAGTTAATTATATTAGTTTACTTAGCCTCAGGTTAATTACAGCAATTAGATTTTTGCTAGAGGCACCCTCCCATTTCAGTGATTCCTTTGGCATTCATTTTAGTTCATAAAACATTTATGGATCACCTACTAAGTGCCAGATGCTAGGTTGGGGAGTGCCAGAATGAATAAGATATATAGAAATATTCATTGAATAGTCTAGATGGAAGAAGGATGTAAAAATAAGTAAGAGCACAGTGTAAGAAGATCTACAGAAGAGTATACACTGTGAAAGTGGAAATGGATGAGGAATATTCAACACAGTATACATGGAGGGAGTCCTGGAAAGATTCTTCCCGATAATAATGTCTGAGAAACAAGTTGAAGTACAAGTAATGAGCCCAGAGAAGAAGGAATGGGAGTGTGGAGAGAGGGGAGGAAGAAGGATTGGAGTGAGGGGAAAAACTGTGTTTTCAAGGCAAGACATTAGCTTGAGCAGAAGTGGAGAGGTGGCCTGATGTAGGGGGAGCAACGTGCATCAGAGATGAAAATGCAAGTGATCTTGAGATAGGTTATTGTGGTTGATTATGGCCACCCCATAGAGGGGCCTATATCTCATGCTTGGGAGCTGAGTCTGCCCTGGTGATTGGTCACTAGAGTTTTAAGCAGTTTTAAATACATGGCCTGACATGCATTTAAGGTTGCTTCAGGAGACATGGTGGCAAAATGCATTTGAAAGTAGGCAAGACTAGAGGTCAGAGTTGCTCTAAATGTTATTAAATTGTAGAGGCCTAGGCAATAACTAGCAAGGGCCTGATACTAGGAATTAAAGTTAAAGCCACCAAGTCAAGGTGCGTTTACAAAGTAAAATCAGGACAACTTGGTGTTTGATTCAAGAGAGAGAGCAAAGGCAGAATGACAGAAGGTATCGGGAATTCATTTCTAACATAAGTGTCTAAGAGATGACCTTACCTCTGACTGATAGAGTTAGAGGAGAAGAGGTTCAGTTTAAAGCATTGGTTTAGATGTGACTATATCTATGATGAATACATATATGATAAGATAAACCTGTAATGGATTATCATCATGGCCACCTCATAGGGGGGCCTGTATCTCTACTTTCAAATGCATTTTCCCCATATTTTTCCTTAGAATATGTCAAGACCATTTTATTTCTGTTTTATTTTTAACTTCAATTGAGTTATAATATGCATGCAGAAAAGTGCACATATCATGGCTACATAATTGTTTTTCACTTTGCAGAAAACTCATTGAGTTGTAAATTCACCATTTGTACACAGCTTCAATTTTTTCCAAAGTTAACACATCTGTGTAATCAGCACCTTAGATCAAGAAGCAAAATATATTACTAGCACCCCCTCCTACCCAGAAGTCCCATTTAAGGACCTTTTATAGCTAAACCTGAGATCAACTTTCTGTAAAGATTACATTTCTCAGGCTACCCAGCATTTTTGGCAAGGAGCGAAAATTGATAAAAGTGAAATTTAAGTTGGCAGGAGTACAAAGGCGGAGGATTTATCGACATTGTTTATACTGTACATGGCAAAGAACACATCTCAAAGAAAGCAAGGGGTATGCAGGTAGTCCATGAATTGATAACAAAAGGGATCTGGTTAGCCATTTTTATGGAAGAAATATGTTACTCCTTGTCAGGTGACCACCCAAGATTCCATATTTTATCATTTTTAAAATGCATTTCTTTTACCTTATTATATCTGACATTGACATGTATTGTACAAAGAATGCTGAATTACAGCCACTATCAGCCCGGTACATGGCAGTTTTCAGTCAGATGTCTTTGCCCTCGGTGCTTGCATTTGGTTTGAGCTGTCACCTCAGTTGAGCTATGTGCATTACTGGAGCTACACATGTTGGTGCCACATGCTAAGCAGTGCCACCAAGGCAGGAGAAATTGTCAGTAAGTGATGTGACTGATTCAGCAGAACTGCTGGCAACACATCAAATAATAGGAATGTAGTTTCCTGCGACTTTGAACAGAAGTTCCTTCATTTCCAGTAGCCTGTGACTCCTTAGAGGAAGAGACAAAACCCAGTGTGATCAGGCAAGAGAGTGCTAGCATCAAAACTTGCAAAATGAGCTTGGATGAAAATTCTATAGAAAATAATGGAGCACAGACAGTGATGGTTCCTGGGGGAAAAGTGAGTGAGAAGAATGGGATCTTAAATGTGATGAAATTTTAGGGTTACCTTAACCACTTCATTTTTTTAACACTGTAGAACACACATAAAACTCATTATGTGATTAAAATGTTTCAATAAATGTAAAATAATTCTTATATAAATTCAAACCAGTTCTAAGTGATAAGAGCACATTGTGTCATAGTTTAATCACAGTGTTTTATATTGTTCCTTTATTGTCTCCCCACCCCAACTCATAAGCCATCACCAGAATCCTGTGCAAGCCCTCAATAGTATGTGAGTTCATGATGATGACTCAAGGGAAAACAGCAATTGACATTCGAGTACTTATTATTTATCTAGTATTCCGATAAGTGATTTATATGTATTATTTTTTAATGATAACATCTCTATAAATTATCTAATTATCTTCATTTTATAGATTAAGTATCTTGCCAAAGATCTGACAGATCTTCATTGCTAGAAATGGATTTTGAAACCACATTTTTTTATTCCAAATGCCCTGAATTTAGCTACTATGCATGTTGCCTCTTAGCCAGTAGATACCAGAATTATTTCTAGTCAGCTGTGCTGTAGAGCAAATTTAAGTGTCTAACTTAATGGAAAGAAAAGCTTAAAATTCTGCAAAAAAAAAATTCAGAAGTTCAAACATTCTTATAATGCTTGAATCACTAGCTCAGGTGTGAACACTGGCACAGACTCACTAGAAGTGTAACTTGCTTAACATTTTAATCTTTTAAAGAGCAACCAAGTTACCACACAGATGCAGCCCATTCTGAAGATGTCCAATTACTTTACAAACCTCACTTTAAAACCTACTTTGTTAATAATAACAATAGTAATAGTAATAATAATAATAATAATAATAATAATAAAGTCAACATCATACTCTAACCTATCCTCCAGTGTAGATAGAGTTCTTAAGCCTTGGTTTATACCTCCTGATAAAAGTAGGAGCTTTGTTCTAAAACCCAATGGAAAGAAGTTTTTAATTATAAATTATAAAATTTATAATTCATTTACGTAACATTTTTATATATAAATAAAAATGTGCACACATAGAAAATATAGTCCCCTTCTGTAAAAAGAGAGGAAGTTTTCTTTCCTCTAATAAGGCCACAAAAAGGATGATCAAGCCAATATGTTGTTTTGGTAGAAATAAAAAGAACCAGTTGATAACCTCGCTCCCATTCTGTCTCAGTTTACCTGGTCCTATTAGAATCACCACAGAACTTGCGTCTTTAGCAATGTCTAAACTCTGTGCTTTCAGGAAGCTCAGTGTATTGATAATTAGAATCAGTTTTGAGTATAAGACCCATGGTCTGGGGAAAATGTCAGAATCAGGCTTGGACCAAGTTTGATCAGTTTCTAATGACAATCTCAGGGTGATTTCTTTGCATTGCTCATTTAAGCCCCAATCTGAAATTATCACTGTCCTTAGCCCGTGTTTTTCCCTTTTCCTGATGGCTGCATGCTGTCTCCCCTTGCTTGTCTGTAAGTGGCTGTTCCCAACAAGGAAGTTGGATGAGGTAATGAAAGCCACTACTTGCTGATCACTTGCTGTGTGAACGAAGGTGATTTGCATGCACTATCTTTGTTATTATGTGACTTAATCTTGTCACTACATTCAGAAATGTGAATTCTAAATCTCCAAGCAGCTATGCCATTGATTCAAGGCCACATAGCTAGGATATGGCCCATGGGCCTATTTCAGATTTCTAAGCATGGGATGTTAACCACTATGTTATATTTTAAATAGTGTGGACTTTAGAATAGGACAGTCTTGGTTTGCAATCTGCCTCAGCTTCTTACTCTACTTTCTTGTGAAAGTTGCTTAACTGTTCTGTGCTACAATTTCCATATCTATAAAACTAGCAATAACAGACTTGTTGGAGCTTTGTTAGAAACGTTCAAAACAAGATATGCCAAACAGTTGCACCAGTGCCTAAAAATATCCTAGGTGCTCAGGACACATTAGCTTCTCTCCAAAGTCCCCTTTTTCCTGTCTGGTTTTAAGCAGAAACTTACTATCTTAAGAGCTAAGACTTTTCCCCCTCATGCCAACAATGAGTTTATAGATGGATGGTAAAGAATATTTCTAAGAGCCTTTTTTTTTTTTTTCCACGTTAGGGTCTATGAAAGGCAATAGATGATAGATAACCTCACGTCTGTTTTCCAACCTTGGGGAAGGGCTAATCTGTTAGAAATATTAGTCTTCCCTAGAGATTGCTATGGTAAGTCTTTCAGGACAGGTAGCTGTAAAGGTGTCATTCAGATCATCTAATTAAACCATGCCTGCCCCAGCTACTCAGAGAGAAAGCCCAGAAGGGCCATGAGTGATAACATCTATCTCATTCTAGATAAATTTCTGATTATTCTGAATAAATGAAAGGGTTGGTAAGAGAGAACTTGAATCTAAATGTACATGTGCCATAGGGTTAAAATGAATCTTTCAACTTCCTAGAACTATTTAGCTCTTGCAAATTAATAACATAGCATTGCTTCATTTGGGTACAAAACAGGGACCAGGAAGTTGTCTTGTTTATACATCGTCTTTTAAGTGTCTCATCATGGTTACTCTGAATACTTAGATTCTTCCAGAGGACTATTATGCAAGGCTTCTGGCAAAAAAAAAAACTGCAGGCTTTATAAGTAAGGATTTAAAGATAAGTCATGAAGCTTGTTCTCCTAGACTTGTTATCAGCATATTCCAAGGATATATACTCACTGTGTTTGATGAGGATGCTCAAAGATTGTACCAACAGAGTATAGTGATGGTAAAAATAATTTCCCTCGTTTAGAATCGGTAACTATTCTCTTGGTGACCACCAGAACAATTGCCTCTAGGGTCTGCCAGTTTTGCCATAAGCTAGAAATCCTGAATCACAGCAACCAAAGTGCAACTAACATTGATGAAAGCCTTATTATGTACCAGGCGTCCTTCTATATACTTGTCTAGTAGGCACTCTTTGAATACGAACACATACAACAACCTGTCTTCATGTTCTTATGCAGATGAGGAAACTGAGGCATAGAGAGATGCAGTTAATAAGTGGAAAAGCCACGAATCTGCATCCAGGTGGTCTGGCTCTGAAGTTTAAGTCTCTCATCACTATCTCCTATTCACTCTCTATTTATACCCTTATTTTAAAAGCTGACTGCCATTGTATATGTAAAGAAGTTATATGGTTACTTTTCTATTACAGTAAGCAATAGCTTTTAGAGCAAATAGAAAAGGAATGACTAGGAATGGTGCCAAGAAAAACACTTCTACCATAGGTACACTTTGCACACTTTGGTCATTGGAAAGAAAATCTAAACAATCTCTTTTCTTCTCTTTTAAAAATGATAAAGGTTTATTTTGCTGCAAAGGAACTTCATCAACATAACTTGATACACATACTTTGGGTACCTTTTGTAAAAAGGATTTGAGGTAAATGGATTTACCATAAATGTCTGAAATTTCAATTGCGTGTGATTATGGAAATATATGATTTGCCTTATGCAGCAGTCTTTGACTACTTGATATATAAGTTTACAGCTTGAACCTAAGTTAGAATAAAGCTTTGGCTCAGGCCATTTGATTTTTTGTATGTAAAGGTGAAACTGGAAGAAGGAAGTAGGAGTAGATGGGATACCAATAGGCATGACCATTGCTTTCAATCACATGCCAGGCAACATGATAAGTTCCGGGGATACAGAGAAAAATAAATCCCTGTCCTGAAGGAGTGGTCCAGTTAAGGAGGTGGAATAACACCACAATAACAGCCTTGCCAAGAAAAGAATAGTAGTGTTTAACTTAGTACAGTGTTGGGCAATTCCACTGAGATCTCCATCATCACATGACTCAAATGTGGAAGGAACAAGTCTAAATCAAACTGCCTGATCTTTTTCCTTTCCCTTTCTTTTCTAACAGTATTTGAAAAGAGGAAATATGAGCATGGTTCCTGTCCCAAGAGGCCCTTGGACTCAACAGAATTCTAAACCAAGGCTTTCACATTCTGCTCTGTTCTTTGGAAACATATAATAAGCCACTTGTATCCACAAAGCCATGGACCATTTAAGAAAACATCCTTTCCTTGTAGAACTTGCTCTAAGTGGAAGGTGATATTTGATTCTTTCCTCAGGGTGGCCTAAGCCCTTAAATCTACAGTCTTCCCAGATGTCAAAAGATTTGAAATTGAGTCCAACGCCTACCCCTAATTGTCCTTGTATTCCTTAATCATCTCAGTTCTTTAATCATCTCAGATCCAAAGAGGAAATAACACAATAGTTCAGATGAGAAATCCTAGTTGAGAATTCTAATTTCCACTCTTGGAGGCTGTGAAGGTGGGCAAATCCTTAGTCATTTCAGGCCTCAGTGAAGTCACTGTAAATTTGAATATTGGTGAATAGCTTATATGCTTGTGGTAAAGAGTAAATGAGATTTCTTAAAATGCTAGTCTCACAGAAATCACCTGAGTAAGTCATTTTCTTCTTTTTTTATCTAAAGTTAAAACCCTCATTTCTCACTATCTACAGACCTGTGAGACCATTTTGATTCATCTTCAATCAGATCCCAGGAGATCCTAGGCCTCATAAAACCATTAGTAAGTACAGGAGATAAACTTTACCATGTATTACAAAAATATAAGAAATATTTTGTCAAAGAGAAAGATACCTTTCTTATGAACATTTACCTATTAAAAAACATAGAGAACTTTGCCATGTATAATACCTCTTTTTTTTTTTTATTCCTTGTTGCACATTTGAATGTCGCTGTATCATACAGGCTCAAAAGATGTGCTATTTATTATATATCATGTCATCGAGAATGGGAAAGGATTTAGAGATGGTTTTTTCTTTTCCCCAGAATAGTCCACATCTACTGGTAGATTTCTTTAAATTCCGCCTCTAGGCTGGATATTGAGGCTGCTTCTCTGTGTTAAGGTGGCTGAGATTCTGGCCAGGCAATAGTGGAGTGTTCCCTTCTTACTGACGTGATTTCAGACAGGAAAGTTTCTGACAGTCTGAAGTTCAGCTGATCATAACACGTATGTCTGATAATATGAAGAAGGAGACACATGGAAGCCAGTATGAAGGGCAAAGTCAAGAATTGGGCTGAACCCATATCCGGGTGGTGGAAGAACACTGGGAGGGAGAGCGAGGCTGCAGAGGCTCCCCTGGTGCCAGACAAAGGGCTGGACAGGCAGCCACCATTGTGCCTTTGTCCGGGCCCCATATATATAACACCTCTTTGAAATAAGGAATACAATTAGTCTATCCTTTAGCCATCTCTCCCAAAATGCAAATTATAGAAAACAATTTTCTTTTGATATAGCACAGAGAGGCATTATATATGGTTAATTTGGGTGTTAAACTAGTTCAATTCTTCTAACTCCTATAGAATATAAACAAGAAAATGAAGAAAAATGGATTCCTTTTATCTAATAGTGAGATAAAAATCCCATCTTTCCATGTGGTTTTTGTGGTACCCTACCTAAAGACAGTGAGCCAGTGCCTGTGGAAACTTCCTAGAGATAGCTTTTGGCTTTTTAGATCCTAAGATACTGAGAAAAAAAAAATTATGAGTATTTTTTTTTTCAATCACAAGAACATCAACATACTTGCTTCCCAGATATTGACATATCTACATTGCATCCTACTTAGGAGGTCACACTTGGATCTTGGAAATGTAACATTTATAATCATATCTTGGCTTGATTTAAAATAATAATTACTCTCTATTTTCTCCTTTTTAAATAACTAGGAGCATTACAATTTCTTGACTTTAAAACCTAGCAACAACTTTCCTACAGAATTCTCATTTTAAAAAGTCAGTTAAATTTCCCAGGTCTTTGTCATTTATCTCTTTTTAATCCCTTATTAGAAACTGCGGTGTGTGTGTGTGTGTGTGTGTGTGTGTGTGTGTGTGTGTTCTACCAATCAGATCATCAGATCTTTCTTGCATTCCAATGCTGTATATGCTTTTGCATAATATCCTTTTAATTTTTCTTAAAAATTCCCAGTATCGTTTTCCCATATGATATATTCACATTTTTAGAGATGAATTTGTCCATAATTTCTTTTTACCTACCCAGGAACTTTCAAAGTAGGTCTCTTGAGAAATGTTGCATGATGATTTTACTGAACATGTTCTACTTCAAGTTGCACACCTGGTAGGTATAAATAAGTTCTTGCCTAGTGATGACAGTCCCTGGTGCCTTCTTAGGATTTCACATATATGATCGAACTGGTAGCACGTGTACTTTGGAAACCTCACAAAAGCTTGGCCAAAAGAAAAACAATTAACTGTCAAATATATTCTTTACAGTTTTCACCATTAGATTTTTGAGCTACAAAGCGAAATTTGGGGTGGATCAATTGAAATGTGTTTTAACATCTATAATCTGGGACGAGGTATTACCTTGTAGTCACTCATGTTATTTCAAATCCTGTACCTTAAAGGATTACCTTGATAGTTCTGTGAACTTTTCTTCTGTTCCAGATAGAATCAGGAACTAGTTCTGAAATTAGTTCTTGAATTAATTTAGAAAAAAAAAATGCAACTTGCTGTCAGAATTTAACATCATGCGTGGGAATGCCATGTTTTCTAGGATTTGACATTTTCAGCAGTCAAGAATTACCATGTTTTATAAATCGAATACAAAATGCTATAAATAGAATGATATCATTTGTTTTCAAAGACTATCGATATACTAGAGCGATGAGTAAATAATAGTAAAAGCGAGATATTTTGTGGCAAACTTTGTGGGTAAGGTTAGGACTGTAATCCGTGAGTTATCTCAGAGTAAATAATGCTGTAGCTGCAAGCACTGCTGCTGAGTATTCTCAGGACAAACAGGAAATGTGTTAAGTGTTTATATACTAACAGTTTCATTATTTTATATTCAGATTAGATTTATTCCAAGTAGAGCAAAATCAGGTCAATATCATAGAAGATGGTGTCAACTCACATTTCAAAATTATGGGTGCTTCCGTTTTACCTAGCTCATTTCCTCCCATTGTAAAATTATTTACATGACATTTGTCTTGCTTTGGTTTAATATGGTTTTTCCTTGTAAGGTTTTCTAAAGAGGACAATCTTTCATGAAGGTAGCAAATTATGACTTTTTTTTTCACAATCCTGCAAATAAATCCTAAGAGACTGAGAGATAAAGTAAACAAGCAAAAAGTCTCTCATAATATTTAAGAACACTGAAGACCTTTGAGATATTTGGCTCTGGAGGAAAATTAGAAAAAAAAAGCTGTAACCAAATCACTAGGGCTACAAAAAGCTGATATACATGGTGACTGAAATATTTATGTACCAGAAAGCCTATAATGAAAACAAAAATTTCCTAGTCAAGTGTAGAAAAATTGAGATTTTTGTATAGGAGAGTTCTGTACATCTAAAATCTCAAGCTCCCAAATTCATACTTGACTGGTATGTAGTTGTCTGGCTCCACCTTAATTTATATAACAGGTTAGGGAGTGAAAAGCTAGAAAGATTTTGGTACTCACTCTCTATCATAATTATAGTCAGTATTAATGTTAATGTTTCCCAGAGGATTATGCAACATACTTCTCTTGCTATAGAAGTGACTAATACCCTCAGGTACTAAACATTTTCTATCAGGCTTTTATCGTTTTGTAAGAACATGATAAGATCTGAGCAACAATCAACTTCATGAGCAGATTCTACAAGATTATACCAGGATTCCATGGCATGTATTTAAATATATTGCAACATAATTATATTTAAATTAAATTTGCAAACATTTTAACAACATATGTGGACCAAAGTCTATTTTTCATTTTTAAAACCAACCCACATCTCAAATTCATAAACTTCTTGTATCAAAAGTACTTATTTGATCTATAACAATAAAACTTTCAAAGTATTCTTTATGTCTAGAACTAGTTTCACACTTAGGCAGCAATAAGGTGACATTTATAACTTTCTAGAGAAGAGTTTGTATTTGTTAGGACAGTGGATTATAAAATTCAAGTAGAGGGAACTTTAAATTATCACAAAGCTTTGTCACAGCTTATGTGTCCTCCACTTTGCCCCATTAACATCTTGTGCTTGCTTTGTTATTATGACTTTTTATTCTTCTCTCTCCAAATCCATATATTCACACCCTTAGCCATCACATGCTCCAAGCTCTAGCAGTATTCCTCACACAAATACATCTTAATAAATATTTACCATGTTGAACTATAGGTGAAAGAGTATTATTGTAAAGTTCTTCTGCTACTGCCAATATCATTTATTTGGACTTGGTGCAAGAACTCAATGCACCTATAGCAGATTTCATTAAAAGGATGTGACTAAATGACCATGAGTCCCAACTGCACAAATAGAAATCAAGACCATTTGACCTTTGTTGTAGTTTTAGACTCTGTGTGTGTGTGTGTGTGTGTGTGTGTTTCTATTCATCCATCCATTCATTCATTTTAAAGAATATGTTGACAGTACTTTGCCTGTCACATAATAGATTTGTTAATGAATGTATACATATCTTCTTGAAGTCATTATGATTTACTTTTTCTTATACCTGTACCGCACTCTAGTGTATTTAAGTACCGTCTTGGTTTGTTTGGGCTGCTATAATAGAATACCATAAACTATGTGGCTTACAAATAATAAAAACTTATTTCTAACAATTTTGGAGACTGAGAAGTCCCAGATCAAGGTGCTAGCAGATTTAGTGTGTGGCAAGGGCCCATCTGGTTTATTCACAGACTGCTGACTTCTTGCTGTGTCATCGCATGACGGAAGAGGCAAGGGAGCTTTCTGAGGTCTCTTTTACAAGGGCACTTATTCCATGAAGGCTCTGCCTTCAAGACCTAATCACCTCCCCGAAGTCCAAATGCTTCATACCATCATATTGGGGCCAAGGGTTTCAACATATGACTTTTGGTGGGGGACACAAACATTTATTCTTTAGAAAGTATTCAGGTATAGATTTAGCTTCCCAGAGACTCTTACAACAAAGACTTCAACATGACCCACTCTTCCTCCTGCTTCTGATTCTTTCCTACCTCCCACCCATTCTCAATGAAAGGATAATTTATCTCAGAGAGTGACTAAATATACACTAAATGTCTATGCACATAAAGGCACCTGGAACTACTATAGTGTAAAGATCAATGAGGGAGCAGAGATGGAATTTATGATAATACTGAAAACAATACCAATATGTAGTGATCAAACCTCAGCTTGATGAGAAATGTGTCACATATAGCTGTTGGTGTACATGGCTGGGAAGGTGAGGTGTAGCATTCATCTTGGCAGATATTTCCTATACGATCCTACATTTGCTACATTTTACCCAACATGATTAGCTATTTATCTTGAAGTAAAAAGTCATAAAAAACAGAATGCTGTGCAAAGATTAAACCATGATTTAAAATGAGCTGAATACTATATATAATAAATTTATAAGTTTTCAAAGCAAATTTAAAAAGAAAGAAACCCTTATTCTAAAAGATAAAATGACTGATGAGATAGATATTAAGGGTTAATCAAAATATTATCTATGTTTTAATATGATCCACTGTTCAAACTGTATAAACTAATTTTGTAAAACTGTATATTTTACCAGAATGACTTTTATAGAAAATGGTGGTAAATGCTTTGAAAACTGTGACTGACTTATCAGTCATTATCTAACTTTTATTCTACTTTGAAAATACTCGTGAGCAAAATATATTTCAGTGCTAACATTTTATATTATTGAAAATAGTAAGAGAACATTTTCTTCATCTAGCACATGTTATTTAGCAAACATCTGTCAGGATAGATACCTGTCATTAGGTACAAATTACTCTTCAAAAGTAATAGTTAACTGTTAAGTCTAAGATAATTCAAATAGTGAAAGCAACTAATAAGCTTTTAGCGAAACTTTTATTGTGTGGACAGGCATCTGTGTAAGCTTGAATATCAGCAGTAGGAACAACTTGGTAGCTATAAAAAAACATCCCTGGCAAGTTTTGAAAAAGTCTCATTTTCTCTGTTGAGACACATAAAAATTAGGCACAATGTGAAACTGGCAAATAAAAATCACTATAACCAGAAACTTCTCATCTTTGAGTATGTCAGTGATGAGTACACAACTTAAACGAGTGATTTGCTCATCTTGTGTTGTTTTCCTCTTCCTCCTCTATTAAAATTGCTTTGTATTTATCATGACAGTAATGTTTTCCAAGAATTTTAAACACATTCTTCTTTCTTTTAGCTACTTAGATGAGGATTACCAACAATTTAGGGAAGTTGGCCAATTTGAATGGTGGTGTGCCCACGGATTACACTACTTGAATGGCTGTCATGTGCTCTTCTTAAGGAAGTTGGTGCCTGGTTATTCTGGAATATACTACATTAGGGATTCTCTTACTGACTCATTCACTACCCACTCCACTGGGGACTTCTCAATAATTTTATCATCAGCCTTGGGAGTCAATGCTTCCTGGATCGGCCTGTGCCTCTAAGTGAACGATATAAATGCCTTTGGATTGAGGCCTCCCTTTGCGTCATTGAAAAAAATTTTCTTGGCCACTTAAATCTTGTCTGCTTTGGTCTAGTCATCAATTCCTTCAGATCAATTTGCTATCCAGCCCCACTGTTCCTGAGTTTGGGGGTCTGCATTTCAATCATTTCTGTTTTGTATATTTTCCTGTTCCATTCAAATTGGATTGTGTCCTGGACCTAATTCTATTCCCTGCCCTTATCATGACCTATTGTCTGTTCTTATCTAGGAATTGTGTGTTTATTTCTCCCTTTATTACCACTGCTTATTTCCAAGTGTAATACATAATCACTATGATGGAGCTGCCATGTATACAATTGTTTTAATGATATGTTAAGGGTATTTGAAGCAAAAAAAAAAAAATTAAATCAGAAGTTATAAACTCTGACCAGTAACAGTACTCTCTGATTCTGACAAAATTGTGATTAAAGAAGTTATTCCAATTTTAGGAAAACTAAAATGTGATGTATAGAATGCTTAGATTTGAAGAAATGTGGTGTGCAGTGCCTTTTACCACTGAAGAGGATAGCTATAGATAATTTAGAATAATATGGAAAAAAATCAAGACTTAGGGAAGCCGAAAACAATTGGTTAACTCAGAATAATTTTGATTACAATTAACTAATAATTGATAAAATATTCATCACTTTGCCAGGGTAAATATAAGCAAAACTTAGCTCTTTTCAATCTCTCAGATCACATCAACTATACTTTTCCTTAGTAGCAGGAAGATGGTTCAGTCATTTATTGAGAGACCCACTTTTATCCAAGGCTTTTTTCCCTCAAAATGAACAACTTTTGTGAAGAGAAAGAAAATAGATTCAAGGGAAACATAATATTTTAAGATAGTTAAATATATTCATGTTACAGTCCTACAGACTAATGATGCCTTTTGTATCAAAACATACAAAGGTAGCCTAAGATTAATATTCTTTTTTAGTTCTAATATTCCTTTTTTTTTTATCACATCACACTCCTTGCATATGTGTTCCACTCTCTAGGTTTTTCATAGACCATGTGTAAAATAAAGATTGCTTGTTGTGGGAAAAATTAATCTGAGATTAAAAAAAAAATCTTTGGCTAACAGATTTTTAGAGCCTGCCTACAAATGACTAAAGATAAGAAGGTTATAACCTCTCATTAATCCATTCTGAGCTTAAGTCTCATACCCAGGCTGGGCTGTATAAATATTCCTACCACAAGCTGCACATTCGCTTACTTTCTGCCTTTGGAACACTGGCACTCATTTATGTCTGAGTGCCCTCCCTATTGGACTGCATTCAGCATGCTGACATGACAGCTTTTAGTTAGCCTTCTAAGGGGTGCTTTGCAAAATGGCTGTTTCACATTACTCCGTACCATATTGGAGACTTGTTGGCAGTGAACATATTTACAGTGAGAGGGCTCCTTTTTGTTGTTCACATTTTCAGTTGTTGTAGTTGCTGTCATCTTCGTGATTGCTTCCTTCTCAGGGCAGTGAACCAGCTAACAACAGTATCCCCTAAGTATCTATTTTGAGGGCAAGAGGCTCGCCTTGCCTGTGTTGATAGAAATAGGATTTATCCATGAAAATTGACAACTGAGTTGTCACCTTCCCCTCAGGTGGTTTCCTAATTTTAATTTGTTCTGTGCAGTGTCAGGAAATAGAAGAAAAGAAAAAAATGGAATCTCTTTGCTGCTGCAAAGCAAACAGGATCAGGACAGACTGGGAGCCAAGGAAAGTCAGACTAGAAATAGCTCAAAGGTGCTGGCCGATTGTGAAGATGTGTTAGTTAGAAAGATTACTCAGTGGTTCAAATTGCCTCTAACCTTAAATGAACTTGACTAACGATGGGCTCAGTGATTTCTATCCCAAAATAGGGTGGTGCTCTGGCACTTTGTTAAATCTAAAATTACCTTTCTGAAAGTGCCATCTATTATCGTAACTCTGCACTCAAACTCCCACTTTTAAGTAGTCACTGGAGGTCAAATGTACAGCACTCAGACATAGAGCAATGAACTGAAAATCACCCCTGATGTTTTAATTGCTATGCTCTGGACAATATAGCTTATTTTAAATGACTGTGGGAAACTGCTAGTCATATATGTAACTCTGACAGTTTGTCAGCTTTGATGGGGGCATGGTTCAGTGGTTGAAATAATGACTAGGCTTGAAAATACCTGGGCATCTTGCTTGTCAGTGTTTTGTTTCATATATATCCTTTCACTGTTTCCAAGATAATGTGGGATTTGGAAGGGAACTGAGTTAAGTACTATTTACTTAAAAGGATCCTTAATTCACTAAGATAAAAAGTGTTGTCTTTTTAAAAAGATATTTGGGGTACCCCTCTCCTCTGCTGTATTTCTTTCTCTTTCTGTCTCTCTTTCCCTCTGTCCTTTTAAAAAACCTTTTGTTAATCTCATTTTCCACTGTCAGTGTATATCTCTACTATCACTGCTGTGACTTCTCTCCATTTTTTTTTTTTTTATGATGGCCAGGGAACTTGTAATTTGTTAAAAAAAAAAAAATTGCATTTTGACACCATCTCTTTGAGATATTGGGAGCAAGACACACACAGTCCTTTTTTATTTTTTTTTAACAGGTTGAGCAAACCTCAGTGATCTAAATATTCTACTTCAAAGAAGTTATACATAGGTAGTAATAGTCAGAAGCCACAGACTACTCAAAATTGGCATGATGGCTATCTTAAAAGAGTTCATCATCCCACTGAAAGTGGTATCACTCTGGCATTCTAGTAGGCAGGTAGAAGGAAATATTTGGAGAGGTATTCTCTTATTTGCAATTCTAGACAGCAGCCACTTTTACTTTATATTTATATGCTCACAGCTCTCTCTAAAGTGCTTGAAGAGAGATCACATCTCTTTGTGTCCCTAAAATCTTCCACAGGATGGCTCCATTAACATGTTAGGGAACAGAAATGATCAGAGAGAGAATCAGACCAGTCAATGTGGCTAGATTCACCACTACTACAAAGAAAATGGATCAGAGAATCTAACCGTAATGACAGTGCTGTATGTTCTCCTATAAATTACAGTTAGTGTTTCAGCATCCATTTTCCTTATCACCAATAACTGCTAAATTCAAGGTAGCAGCCGTCTGCTCCCGTGTCAGTGATCTTCAGAAAAATTTCTAGTTAGAATACTCCTTAGGGTATATAAGGTTTTTAGGTTTATTTTTCTTAATGCTGATTAGGGATATGTATCCTTTAAATTATATATAATATATGCACTATTTGTCATTAGTAATATATACTATATAATAATAGTAAACAGTATGAAAATAGTACAGTTTAAAATTGTAAATAGCAAATAGTAAAACAGTAAATGATAATATATTATACCACACAGACACATCAATGGGATATATATATTTTAGAACGTAGAAGAAACTACTTTGGAATTTTCTGACATTTTTTTGACTTTTAATATTGTTTGCCTAACCCAAATGGTCAATTTCAAATTTGGAACATTTTAGGTGAATTCTCTGTTAGAAGTGGAGAATTCAGAGTTCCTTAATATGTTTATTGATTTTACTGTGGCAACAGATTAAGATCAGAATGAAAAGTAGCCCCTTTTCTCTGAGGTATAATAGTGCCAGCCTGAGTAAATGGGATTATTTTAAGTAGTAAGCACACACGATATAATTTTAGAGATATAAAGGTGAATGATGGCTAAGGGAAGACTAGAAGAGTTCAAAATTAAATATTTGTATGGGATCCTTTGCTTAAAAAATCTGGCAGATATAAAATAAGAGGACAACTATTGTGTAGAAATTAGAAGAAATTATTTACTTGACATAGCCGTTCTTCGATGTTCAAGAAAAATTATTTAAAGTATTGATTTCCTTGAGACTATTTAAAATTAAATTGTGACTTTTTTTGGAGTATATCCATTCACTGTAAGAAATAAAATGCACCTTCATCACTTTGCTTGACATGTTAGCTGGGAAATTATTTTTTCATTCTATTTTATTTTTTATGCATGAATATAAAGGTGACTTAAGTCTGACTGTTAGAAATTAGACATCTAATATCCATGGTAAATTGCTCTAGGAAGCATGGGCTGATCATCATGACATTTGAATCTCATAGGTTCTTCATTTGAGATGATAGTTTATAGATTTAGGTGTCTTCTTGACCTTGGTAGCAGAGAAATAAAAAATTGTTACTTCTTAATTGCTCAAGGTGGAGTAGGTTATCTTTCCAATCCATGGAAAGACATTATGGCTGAAAAGAACTCAGAAACCTGAATAAACTATCACAAAGTTGGCTTTTAGCTGAAATTGGAAGAAAAAAATTGAATGAATAATAAACTTGCCCACATTAAAAATATGGGGGCAGTTCTTGGGTTAACTTTCATGGATGTTCATAGAAGAACTGGGAAGTTATAAAGGCCATGTCATTAGAAGCATGCCAATTTAGTGCCTGGAGCGTTTTCATGTAAATAGGAGTACTGTTTGCGTTCCATTATAGGATAATCCTAATGAAAGGGTACTCCCGACATCATTTATCATCTGTAGTCTAC
The DNA here is from genome assembly GCF_902729225.1 of Pteropus medius. Taxonomy (NCBI): domain Eukaryota; kingdom Metazoa; phylum Chordata; class Mammalia; order Chiroptera; family Pteropodidae; genus Pteropus; species Pteropus medius. The sequence continues at coordinate 5,431,128 of NW_024343578.1, forward strand.
ATATGGTTAATATCCTATTAGAGAATTATTGATCACTGACTATATCTTCTTAGCTTTGTATATAATTATTTTAAAGATTGATTTAATCAGACCTAAATTGGCAACTGTATCTACTTACCCATTCCCTGGCCTAGAGATGTATATGGCCAACTCTTATCCATCCTTCAAGATTATGGTAGGTGATGGCCACTGTTTCTATTTCTTCCTCTTCTTTTTTTACTTTCTAACATTTTTATTTATTTTTTATTATTTTTTTTCTTCCTCTTTTTTAGTAGTAGACCTCAGTTTTGTTGGAAGGCAATGATGTACATGAATAAAAAAAAATACATTTTTTAAAAATCTTTTATTAAAACTGGGTGTGATCATGAGATTATTTTGGATAATGATAGGTGGAAATGTTGTGTACAAAGCTGGGAAGGTGTCTTGAAAAGACTTCACTCAACTGGAAAACATGTCTCTTTGTTTTTTTCCACATATCCTATCTGTTGCCTGGAATGGGTCCATAATTGCTGGAGCTGCAGCAGCATCTGGACCCCAAGTGACATTGGAGATGGAATTGACATGCTAAAATGATAGAGCAGACAAATATAAAAAGCCTGGATCTCTGGTAACCATGAGACTTCCATGCCAGCTCTGGACTGTTTACTTATCAATTAAATCTATTTTTGAGCAACTATTATTTTGAGTTTTCTATTTTTACAACCAAACTAATTTATAATTGATACTGTTTAAGACTCAAAATGAGTCTAATTTTGAAATATACAGAGGAACTGAACACTTAAGACACTATGGATTTTTGGAGGCATTGCTGTAAGACCTAGTCAAAAAATGTGATTCTAGTCATTTCTCAGTAATGCTATGGCAATATGACTTTTGGTAAATTACTTTGCCTCTCTCAATATTGTTTTCCTCTATAAAAGTAGAGCTGTAACTCCATTGACACTAACATTCCATCCTTGACCATTTGAGATAACCTCATCCTTGCAGCCTGGCATCTAAAGGACAAGGTTAGAGAGGGAAAATGCCCAAGTCTAGCCAAGACTTGCCTCTGATAGGATCCAGATCATAATGCGTAATCCATGCATTATGGAGGGGTTTAGCAGCTCCATCTCAAAGTCTTTTCTGAAGCAACCTTGTTAAAATACAGTTAATAGAAAAAAATAAAAATAAAAAAATAAAATAAAATCCAGCTAATGGTGCTGCCATTGATGACATTCACTCTCCTCCTCAATCTCCACAGAAAGAAGTCAACCTAAACTGTAATTACATGTAAAAAAAAAGGAATCACAGTAATTGGAAGATAATATGGTAGTGGCAGGTGATATGATAGCAGAAGTTGTAGGATATAGGAAAGGAATATTAAAAATGGTAAATTCTAGAACAAGTCAATATTTCCAACAATGTACAATGATGAGAATCTACCAGGTTCCTTCAACTGGAAAATATTTTGGCAATTTTGCAGAAGGTATTTTCTTACACACATACTTAACTGAGGAACTGTTTCCATATTCTATGTCCCAAACACTGCAGCTAAAATAGAGATGGATAAAATAACTTTCTTTCATTGTGGGGCAAGGGGCATCTGAGCCAATGAAAGACATGACTTCAGAAGGCAGTACAAACTCCACTGGATTACACTCTATAGTTCTGCTTAATGTAAATTTAAATATTTCACAACAATTGCATCAAGATCTATTAACCCTGGATGAACTTCACTAATATTTTAAATCTCTGGCTAAGACTTTACCCATCCAAAATCTTTACCATTTGCAGAAGGTTTTTCCTTTCCTATTCTATGCCTATCAAGGAACTAGGGAGAATCAGACAAATGCTCAGCCAGTCCCTGCGATCTTGATATCAAAGAGAGCAAATTCCTGACTCTCTCTAACAGCAGGGAATAGCCTACTTCAGATGCCAGATGAAACCATGAAAACCTTTTGTCACAGAGATCCTGTTGAAGAATCAATGACACTTTGGCTAATTAAATCGTTGAGTGATGCTGGTATCTGAGCGAAGAAGCCTCTTCATTAGTTATTCCTCAGGAAGAATTTGGGACTTAGTAATTCTTAGGATTTCTGATTGAGTATCACTTTACTTCCAATAGTGCAGTAATGGATATTAGAAAGATTTTGTATATTAGTCTGCTTGAGTAATTATGTGAGAAGAAACAAAATTAATTTCGATAGGTATTAATATTATTTCATCATTTTTCCCTATCCTTTTCTCTAGCTGTAAATCAAGTGGAATTATGGATAATGCCCTCAAGCCATAAACATTTCTCCAATTTCTTCAACAGAACCTGTCATCTTGGTGGTTATGCTATACATTTGTTTTCACTGTTCTCTTCCCCAGGAAAGACTTTCCTTTGGTTCTTTGCTAGAGGGTATCTGCTTCCTGTCCTCTAACTAGCTTAAGCAACACCTCTTGGTCATATCTTCTCTAAACTTCCAGTTTTATATAGTTGTTTTCTCCTTGGTGACATTTTAGTAATTTATTTAGACCAGTTTCCCCCACCCAAGTGGTTTCTGGGGAACAGTAATCATATAAGACTAAAATAAATATTCTGGGGGAAAAAGGATTGTGGATCAAATATATTTTGTAAAACTACATATATGCCCCTTATTTGGCTAGTAACAATGCATTGGCACACTCATGGATTTTTCTTTATGTATTCTTTAAATAATTTTTAGATGCCTCCAAGCATGTTACACTCATATTAACTTGAAATGGTGTCTATATAGTTGCCATGGGATAGACACAGTTACTTGTCTGCCAAATATTTACTTACCTGTCTTCTCTCCAAGAGAACCCCCTAGCAACCAGGAATCTATCCTCAGAGGTTGAATCATAAACTAATCATGACAATCTTGTTTATTTTTGCCAGCATTTGGAGAAGGGGAGATAATGTGACACAGATCCAACCAATGAGATATAAGGAAAATATTGTGAGGAGGGAAACATCAGAAAAAAAAAAATCCTTCTTGTTCAAAAGCCAAATAGATTAAAAAAAAAAAAAGACTTTGTTTACCAGAGTGTTCCTCTTCCCTTTTTAATGATGGCCTGTAAAGCATGATTACAAAGCACCTTATGAATGACCTTAAGGAATGACCTTATGAGTCTGAGAAAAGAGCTAAGAGAATTAAGAGAAACTAAATTAAGAGAAACTAATTCATTGTTGAGTCACTAAACTGATCTGGAAACCAGTTACATCCAGACTTATTTTGTGATTTTATTATCTAACACTATTAATTGTGTAATGTTACAGCTAAAATTATCCTTACAATTTTCAAATACCAATACAATTCCAACATTTACAGAGATCTACAATGTACATGGTGTGATCTGATGAGATACATAAAAGAAAACTTTGATATAGTTTCTTTCTCAAGGAGTCTGGTAGCACACGCTCACTGGTAATATAACAATGAGATGAAAGCTGAGTAACAAACAACAAAGAGTGATTAGGAGCAGGAAGAGAGCAGGACACTTTGCTTAGCAAGAGAGAATCAGGGTAGATTCATAAAAGCGGTTTGCATATAATCAATCTGGATCCCGAAGAAGTATTACTAGAATTTAAATAAGCAAAAATATGAAGCAGGTATTTCAGAACTGTACAAAAATAAGAAAAGTCCATGGAGAAGTAAATATGTTTGTCCTATAAAATGGAGGCTGGTCTGATAAATTTGATTACAGATATGTTTTGAAATAAGTTGAATGTTTTTTGAGTGTATGGGCTTTAGAACTTTTGGAGCCTTTAAAGTACTAATTTACACTTAACTCAAATTTTACTTGATATATTATTGGCAGTACCACCTAAATCATTCTCTTATTGAACTGTTTTATTTTCTTTATGGTATCTGTCAGTCTATCTATCTGTGCATGTGTGTGTATGTGTATATACATGTATCAGATTGTCACATCCTCTAAAGCTGATCTATCACATTGATTATTTTATCCGCAGTTCCTAAATGTTATAGATTTGAAAAAACTGGTCATGTACTACTGATGTAATATTGTATTATCTGAATTAAATTACAGAGAATTATTTTTTCTGCAGTAATCTTATGAATCACCATTTTTGCATTAGCAAATGGTCACTAAATATGTGTTTACTTGAAACACAAGTCATATAAAAGCTAAAATAAACAGCATAGCTTTCCTTTTTTTTTTTATAAGGGAAAAAAGTAAATAAGGAATTTTTGTTAAGTAAGCTTCTTTCAGGGAATCAAAGGATCAGCTCAGATTTAAGTTCACCTTCTGGAACATCTACATTTATAGTCTTATACAATGAGAATTAATGTGCCCCACAGCACATTAATGTGCCAGACCCTGAAAATGGTGTCTGAATCATTAAGCTAAGATTGCATCATGTTCAGTAGCCTTTCTGTTAAGTCCACTTTATTGTGCTCTAAATTTTTGAAAAATTGGAATTCACATAAAGCATAGCACATAGTTTAATATAATATTTGAATAACTATGATACTCTGTTTTAAACAATCCTGAATAATCAAGATATTTGTACTGTAGCGATAGTTCTCAGAGAAAAAATAAGTTTAGATTTAATTTCATTTTCTCCTGAAAAAGACTTTCTTCTCTTCAAGAAGTTCCTGCTTGTCTCCATGTAAAGGACTGAACATTTAGGCAGCATCGTTGTTGTGCATTCTACTGAAGACCAGATGATTGAAGGTGACTGGGAAACACACAGAGCTTTGATAACTGGGAAAGATTGTCAAGTAGAAAGGAAAATATGTAAAGTAGAGAGAGTCTACAAGATATTAAAAATATCTCCTCCTTTTATTGTCACTTTGCGACCACAGTTATGACTACAGTTGTCCTTTTGAACAGATAAACCTCTAGCCCAGTGGTTCTCAAAGCTGGGAATTTCGAACTGACTGCCCCATCCCCCACGGCCATTTTGCATTGTCCGCAGTAATTTTGATTGTGACAACTGCAGGATGTGCTGCTGGCATCTAGTGACAGAAGTCAGGGGAGCTGCTAACCATACTACACAGCACAGGATGGCCGCTCTCCCCCCACAGCAGAGAATTATCTGGCTCCAGATGTCACAGTAGTACCAAGGCCAAGAAACCCTGCTCTACAGAGATTCGACATTTTTGTTGCTAGCAGAAAACTTCGAAAGTCAGCCTTTAGCGTTTGATAAACCAAATCTCAAGGCATGAGACTTTGGCCCTTGGGACCTAAAAGAGATCTAGGATCATATCTAATAAATATCAGAAATGTTAAAGAAATACTTACTTTGATTACTTTTTGTTTTTCAATGTATGGTGGTTTACAGGGATACTGGTCAGAGATAATTCATTGACATGCAGGATTAGGAAGGACTCTGAAAGGTCATTTTCCTTCTTTTCTTCTTTTCATTCTTCTAGTAAAGTTCATGATTTCTGTAGTCCCATATGAGAGGGCAGAATCTCTATTGTACTTTGTCATTGAATTCTGTGGAGATGTGGGTGGAATTACTTCTCCAATCTACGGAAGGCCTCAGAGTGCCTATATTACAAACACATATAAATAAAAGGGCAAAGAAAAAAAGAAGTGTAATACTTGATGACAATCTTTGTCATGATTAATTTAAAGTTGAGTGAAACTCCAGTTTAAACTAATTGAAAATCATTAGTCAGTACTTTGAAATAAATAAATACTACCAAAAATCAGAATTAAAGTCCAATCATCCTAATATGAGCAGAGATGTTATCTAGGAAACAGATAAGTATAAATCAAAGAGAATGATGCTTCAAAGAATGAGCCTGAAAGGATTGTTCAACCAATTTCCCTTTTTAAGGATCCATATCAATAAAGCTTAATAAGAACTAAGAGTAAAATTACTGCTAACTGTGAACTTAATAATGCCCCACTGGGAGTTCATTAATATCTCAACAGGTACACCGAAGCATTATCTTAATTGCACATGATACTTCAAAAAATTGTCTTTTACAAGTTTTGTAGAAACTGCCCTCTGAAACAAGTGTTAGTACTTTTTGTGTTCCTTTTCTCTGCTGTGCAAATTTCCCAGAAACGTGGAACTATAGCCCTCATTGACCTTTCTTTCCAGAAATAAGACATTCTCAAATGACCATCCAGATCATAGGCACGACTCTGGTAATCCAAAGAGGAAAAAGCTCAAAGTGCATGAAACCAATTTCAGATTTTTCACTTTTTCTAGATAAATAAAATGGCTTCTTCATTTCTATAAATATTTATAAATTTATTTTGACAAGAATCAAGTTCATGTAGGAGTAGTAGTGGCAATTAAGATTTAAAAAATTTTTGTATTAATGTAATCTCATCCACATCTGGACTTAGGTCTTCAGTTATTTTGACAGAGTGATGCTAAGATGATCCCTAAAGGGGTGTGTTTCCAAGCCCATCACTGTAGTGTTTGACCATAGTGATTATAAGATTAAATTTAGAAGAGATATTTGATTTCATATGTATTAGAAATGATGTAGAATTATTTTCTCTAGTTTTTGCTTAATATGCTACTTCTTTTCTTTCTTTCTTTTTCTTTCTTTCTTTTTTTTTTTTCTGTTTTGATTTGGTATTGGCAATGTTGACATAAAGTATAGGCATTTAACTGGAACCGAGGACTCTAATTCCTTCTTGCATCTGATAGCCAAGCCTAGTTCCAAAAGGGAGAAAGCTAAGGAGACAGCAAGGCAGAATCACTCCGTTTAAAATTATAAATCCAAGTATGTCTTGAAGAGTTAGAATGAACTCCGGGCACTGCGATATATGTTGCCTGGAATTGTCAGGTCTCAGGCCTAAGAGAAAAAAGCAGTGAAGCAGTATAAATGACTCCCTAGATCCCTTTACCTTTGAAGCTCCATCCAATGTCAACTTCTCCTACATTCCGATGATGAGGAAGGAAATCCCAGGGGAAAGTATGCCAAGAAAAAGAAAGGGTGAAAAAAAGTGTTCGCTACCATCTAAAGCCGCCTGTCACAGATGCCCAGGGCAGGGGTAACTCCAAGTGCTGCGGAAGCCACAACAACCATGTGAATGAGAGATCCTGTTCTCTCATGATCATTCCATTCATTCATTTACTGACTCACTTGTTCATTCAACAAATACTGATCAGGTTTCTATTCTGTCCTGGATACAATGCTATCCAGTGATGGTAAAATAATGAACAAGGTCCTTGCCCTCCATGAGGGTAAGTACTCTCCCAGATAGAAGAGAATAATGAGCAGATAATTAATTGTACAGATAATTGTTTAGTGAAAGTTGTGATACTTGTTACCAAAGAAAACTACAGTGTTCCAAAAGAACTCATCAGCTGACATTTCTATAAACTCATGCTTTCCAGGGTAAACATTAGAGAGAGGTTAGGAGAAAGCCTTGAGCTCCTCCTAGTGATTGGTGTGTGCCACCAATTCGATAAAATTTTACTTTTGATTATTCTTTTAGCCCACCCAAAAAATTCAGTCGCCACAATCACTTGTATTGCTAAGATATGAATATTGATGACTTGAAAGTTTTTATAAGGTATAGAAGGTGTAAGTTACTTAGATGTCCATTTTAATGTTTCCTGAAATTAGTTTTCCCCTAGTCTTCTTTCTTATAAGTTTACAGGAATTCTTAGAACCCAAAATGTACATAAATATTTTAAAAGTTAAATTAGAAGCAGAGCGAATTGGGCTTTTTTCTTTTCTATTTTTAAGAGTAAGGTACAGGTTTGGCAAATGTTGCATCCCATAACTCAAATAATAATATTTTTGGTTTTTTTATTGCTTTTTTTTATTGTTTGTTTTTCGATATTTTAAAAGGGGTCAAGAAACTTGACTGCTACATAAATTTTAAATGATAACTTTGAGGTGTGAAAACTACTCTTTCTCAAAAACTTGGTTTCTTGAAACTGGTTTTCTATCTTGCGATTAGTGTCACCCGATTCATGTCTTGAGAAAAATAATTGGAGAAACTAGAGAGATTTTCTTTTGCCAGAGAGAATTTTTAGAGGGGAATATTTTTTCAAATATTTGAAGACATTCATGGTACTATGAGTTATAGCTAAGATTGTATTTTGGAAAAATGAAATTTTAACTGGTTATCTTATTTATTCATTTGACTATACATTTTTCAAGATAAGAAATTAAAATAAATGCTAGTTGATTTTAAATGCTCTCTGTGGAGAAATAGGAAAAAGATAAGCTATTTCCACCAATATCATTTTTGTTTTCCTAGAAATTATAGTTGATATAATTAGAAAGGAAAATTAAATAAATTCTTATAATGTGACTCGCTTACCTAGAAATCCCAAGAAAATAAACTGAAAGCTATTAGACTATTATGAATTTTAACAAGGGTATAAGTCACAAAGTAAAAATACAAAATTAATAGATTCCTATATACCAGCAAATAAAATGAAAATGTTATGTCATTCATAATGTAATAAAAATAATTATCTAGAAATAAAATTAACAATTTTTAAAGCCTACATGGAGACAATTGTAAACTTTTACTAAGAGAAAGGACTGAATAACAGAATGGATGAAAATAGATATTTTCTCAAAGGGGAAAATAAATATAAATATAACATATCTATTCTTCGCAAATTAATTTATAAATATAATTCTCATCATAATCTTAATGGAACTTTATTGTGAACTTGAAAAACTTATACTAAAGTTCAACTAGAAAATTAAATATGTGTGATTATCCATGGTCCTTTTTATTTATTTATTTTCTAATATTTATTTTTCAATTAGAGTTGACATTCAATATTATTATATATTAATTTCAGGTATAAAGCATAGTGGTTACATATTTATATAATTTACAAAGCGATCCCCCTGATTAGTCTAGTACCCACATGGTACTATACATAATTAATACAACATTATTGACTATATTCCCTATATTTCACATCCCCATGACTATTTTATAACTACCATTTTAGGCCTGTGGTCCTTTTTAAAAGAACAGTTATAAAGAGAGAATATGTTTCAACTAATATAGCCCTAAAAAACTCTAAGTTTATAATAATGAAAATAGTAAAACACTCCGAATACAGAAATAGTAGAGAATACACCCCACACTCAAGAGTAGTTAAGAACTTAATGTGACAAAAGGTGATCTTTCTTATTAGTAAAGAATGAGGAATTATTTACTATATGATACTAGGGTAAGTGGTTAACCATTTGAGAGGACAAAGTATAGATTATTGGTTTACCTTCTAAAACAGGTCCAGGCAATTTCCATAAAGAGAAATATTTAAATGTAAATGTCAAATAGTTCTATCACTTTTGTGGGGGAAGAACTTGACCAGTAATCTAAGAAAATACTCATGGATGTCTACAACAACTTGAATTAGCTGTCAGGATTTTTTTTTTTCTAATTTCTAGTGTTAGTGAAAACTCGAAAAATGTTTGAACATTTAACTATAAAGGTTAGGTCCAGGTTAGGCTTAGTTTAATAGAATATTATGCAACCAGAAAGAGAGAGAAAGAGAAATGAAAGGGGAGACAGAAGGAAAAAGAGATTAAGACTCATATTTTTGTAATTAGTAATATGTATATATGCATCCTCTCAAGCACACACAAAAATGATAGAGAGGGATAACAAATTGTTAACATGAATCAAGGCATTAAAGTAATTTTCTTGTTTTCTCTTTTTCGTTAATAATATATATAATTAGTTTTCTAAGAAAAAGTACAAACTACATTCTAAATAAATAAGATAGCTTATAGATGTTTGTAATTCTATTTGCTACTTATCAATAACAAAACCATTTTTGTGTGATAGGCAAATTTTTATAAAATAAAATTAAAGAATAATAAAATGAGAAGTTTAGTCCTATGATAAAGATTAAAAGTATTTCTGTTTTTTAAATTGCAGAAAGGAACTAAGTTGTCTTCATCAAAAGATCGATTCTGCATTACCGTAGGAGACTGGCAAGAGGGGAGGGTTTCAGGAGCAGAAAAAGTAACTATAGCTAGATATCAAGGAGAGTGTGGAAGTTAATCCCTAAAGATGACTAATAATAATTTGGTCAGTTGTAGGTACCAGTTATAACACACACTTCAAAATTCTTACTTTGTAGGCTTAAACATAAGTTTGAAAACAAGTAGCTAAATATACAGCCTAATAGCTAAATAAGTATACAGCATCATATTTTATAGATTACATAAATTCTTCCAGCTCTTCATCTCTTATTGCTAGGAGGGTTATTCTTATATAGCTGTAATTTTATCTCAGAAATGAAATCCATTTGTCCTTTCATTCCTTATTCTAGCATCATTATAGGCATAGTGTAGAAATGTGGCATTGGATAAAGGATGTGTGTATGACCCTAAAGGGACATATGAGTCTCAAGCCAGGAGATATTTCTTGTTTATAGTGGAAAGGATAGATCATAGATCTCAACTGTTTTCAAAGGGTGAATGGTTGAAGAAAGAAATCTGCTTCACCAGGATTTTTATTACTAAAATTTGGGGTACAGTTTAAAAATGTATTGGGGTGCTTCACTATTCTAATATTTTACAGCAGCTACATAAATGCAAATTCAAGTAGAGGGCTGGATATACCTTTATTAACACTTGTTCAAAGGTAGAAAGGGATTTTGGCAAGGAAGACATTTGTGCAATAGCATAAAGGTTTTACATTTCCACAAGTTGAAATTGATGTAAATTTCTTGACATGCTTGGCTTCTTCCTTTTTTATTTCTTGTAAGTAAAGGCCTCTTCCCTACCCCACCCTCAATGCCCCTCTGCATCTCCCTTTCTCCCCTGCCTCCTTCCTTTTATTGTTTGGCCCAAAGCCTTTATTCAGTTGATATTTTTCTTACCTAAAATTTATAACCTCAGAACTACAAATGAAACAGAGAGAACTCATTCTGTTAATACATTTGTATAAGCTTTAAAAAAACATTTAAATAAAATATGTGAACAAGAGCCTTAACTTTTAGTATGTCAGTGGTCAGTGCTGTGGACAGAAATTGGCCTGGACTTTATTAGTCTACTGTCCTTCCTTTATATGTATTATTGAAATGTTTTAGCAACAATTTAGCAAAAGAGTTCCGAAATTAAGAGTTCAGAAATTTTCATTGGGCAGTTCCAGATTTAAGTGCTACTGTCTGTCCTACAACATTGTGACCTGAGGTAAGGTCATATTCTACTTTCAGGTCTCGATTTACTCTTTTGTAAAATGAGTTAATAATAGTATAGAATAGTAAAGAATATTTACTGATTGTTAGATAAGGTAATGCATATAAAACTTTTAGAATATGATTGGCACATAATAAAAAGTTGAATAAATAGTAGATATTTCTTTCAAAAGCAATAATGATAGAAATATGTAAACATATTTTCTTAGGATATTGAGGGGAATGTTTGTGATAGCATGTCACATAGAATTTGCAAAGTCAAATGTGGGAAATGGGTGAGCTTAATAAGAAAACGCATACTGTTTTCTATTTTGATCATCATCATGCCCATGTACTAAGTGTCCACTTATCCCAAGCATTATGCTAAGCAATGCACATTCATATTCCCACTCCACAAAACAATCTTATACTAATGACACAACCAATATATTGAAGTGAAATAACTTTACCAAAATAAACACTAGTGAACAGAAACATCAGGCTCTGATTCCTGATCTTGTCAAGAGAAAATCCCATTTTATTCCCAGTCTACCTCACTACCCCTCTTGAGGAATTATTCAGGTAAAGATCTATCAGGAGACTTAAGCCTTTACTACGCTGGCTTTGGACTTTGAGTCAGGGACAGAGAGCCTGCTCCTACTGGTCATAGAGCAGAATTGCATTAGAGGTGGGCTGCACGGACTTGACTGTAATGCTGACCCTAGAAAGGTTGGTGGAGAAATGAGCATTAAAGAAGTGGTAACTAGCTTTAAACAATGGTAAATAAGTAAACTTTAAGCAAATTGTACTGGAAGAATTTTCAGAGCTCAAAGGCTCAACTTGAGTGTAGCTTTGACTTCTTTGGGATAAAGAGTTAGAATTTTGGGCTTTGAGTAGAGATGAAACCTAGGAAACCCTTAGGATAAAGCAGAGGTCAGTCTGGGAGAGTTTGCAAGCAGAATTTTGTAGGAGTTGGTCATCTTTACAGGATGATTAACTGTACCAATCATAGCCTACTAAATGCCAGTGTTAAGAGAAAGAACTAGGGGGCAGTGCATTATAAAAGTAACTAGCTTAGTGATCCTGAAGTTAGGCCCTAAGCCAGGTTCCTCATTTATGGCTACTTTAGAGCTTCCTTTAGGGTATTTGGGATCCCAGGCAAACATTCTTTTCAGAGCCTCTTTCTATATACATAATTTGATTTTGCTAAAATCAGCATGTTTGGATTATTCAAGTAGTCTAATCTCACACAATTCTAAGAAATAAATACTGCACTAGCCAAGGGGAGTACTCTGCTTGTTAGGCTGCCTTCCTGAAACGTAGGATGATCCCCATAAAAACAAATTCTAGAACTCCTTGGGACATCTGGTTAATCCCATGTGAAGCAAAGGGTCAGAGAGTTCTCTAAATGGAAAATTGGGAATCAGAAGCCCAGGTGGCTTCTCCCAGGCAGAGCTGCCAGCCCCTTCCCAGGATCCAAAGGAGAACTTAGAATGTTTGGAGAAAAGTCCTCTAAAGTGCCAGGGCTACTGAAGTGAAGGCCTTGGGGAAGGGAACCCCATTGCCTGGGTTTAAGGATGTTACTGAGCTACTTCACAATGTTCTTATGAATAATAAATTAAGTAATGCATGTAGCTTGCTTAGATAATTCTTCACAAGTGATCAGCTCTCAAGTCATCGTGAGATGGCTAATAACGGTCACAAAATAATATTTATGAGTTGTGTGAACTAAACCATTCTCTATACAAACTCCAATTAGGCCGTTGTGTTTTTTGTTTCTATTTTTTCATAAGAAGTGCAGCATGATTCACAATGTTAGCCAGAATGATTACACATTCTTTTCTCCTAACCACCATGACACATAATTCCCATGCCATCCTTATTTCTTCTTCCTAAGAGAAGAAAGCAAAAGGCCAAAACACAAAGGTAGATGCCTTTGTGCTGTTAAGAAATGGTTGGTTGCATTTTTTTTTTTTAGGTCGTTTGCAGTTACCTATAGTGTTTGACAAAACACATCTTTGGAACTCAAGTCTTGTATTTTGAATAAATTGTCATAAGCATAAATGAGTCTCTTTATCCTGATGTCCTCTCATGTGGTCCTTTCTTGTCTTTTCAGATCCCCCAGATTAGTTATGCCTCAACGGCACCTGAGTTAAGTGATGACCGGCGCTATGACTTCTTCTCTCGTGTGGTCCCACCTGATTCCTTCCAAGCTCAGGCCATGGTAGACATTGTAAAGATCCTAGGCTGGAATTACGTATCCACTCTCGCATCTGAGGGAAGCTACGGAGAGAAAGGTGTGGAATCCTTCATGCAGATTTCCAAAGAGGCAGGTAGGAAGAGACTGCCATGATCAAGATGACCCTCTCCAAATGTCTGTGGCTCATAGGGTTCTTTTCAGACTTTATTAAACAGGTCACCATAGACCTGCTCTAACATTTCCCACTGCTCATGGAGTAGTCTGTAAAGTCTTTATTTATAATACTTTGTTGTTTTTGAAGAGAATATTTTCAAAAGTGTGCAATTGAAGTCCCTTAAAGTGTTAATGAAAAAAATGAAGAGAAGAAAATATGTTCTAAAATTGAAATTTCACTTCTGTGTAATGGATAGTACTGTGGATTACTGCTTACATATAAAAACTGGAAAAAGCGTGGCTTAAATGTGCTTCTGAATGCTTTTTCTCCATTTCTCTGTAATATGTGGAGAATTATTTAGAATTATGAGAACCCAATCGCAGTGGAAATTTGCTTTGAAGAGGAGTAACAGTGATGGCTCTGACTCCCCTGGCCAAAACAAAAGTAAATAAATTGTTCAGGCAGTAGAATGTATTTAGACAAATAGTCTATGAAACTTTAGGTTATTTTGAGAAAGACAGTTCTAATAAGTGGCACTCGAAGATTTTTTTTTTTTTGCTTGTTTATTAACTCAAATTGGAAGTAGTGGGTTCAAGCATGTGGCCAGCAGTCTTCCATTGGGCAGATTTTGAAAAATGAAACAAATTCTTTACACTTATGAATCCCGATGATAAGTACTCAGGCTTCCTCCTATAGAGATGTCGGATATAGTAAACATGTTATAAAATGTGTGCTTGGATATTCTTATACAGCTCTTACGCTAAAGCCAGGTCCTTAGTTTTGTTTGTAAGGATTTTATCTAATCCAAATTGTTATTGGTCAGAATAGTTAACTAACAGTAAAGATGGATAAGCAAGGCAATAGAAACAGAGGTCCTTTTCATGAGAAAAAAATGTCATAAATCCTGAAGACAGGGCTGTATTTGACTTTTGGACTACAGAAATGTTTTTACACATATAATGGTTAAGTATATAGATGGTATATCTGTACATTTATACTGAAAGAGGGAAGCCAGGACTTTCTTGTAAATACCATGATTTTAACTCAGTGTCTCATCATTAGTTCTAATTTCAGAAATTTACTAGAGAGTTGGGCCACTCATACTTCCTTCTTACTGAAATGCTCTCATTCTTAACAACGTTGACAAGATAGCTCCTAATCATGAACAGGTCTCATCATAAAAGCCATTTCTAGATTTTCACTCACGCACACACACACAAATTCCTTGGTTCCATTGGCATGTCTTGGTGCTTCCTGTGTCTTCTCTCTCAGCACTTATCGCATGTTAGTATAACTTGCTGATGTTGTTTTCTCTCTTGTTCCCTGGACTCTAGAGAATATCATGCCTGGCTCATTTACTAATGTAGTCCCAGCTGCTGTGTTTCTAAGGGAAATATTTTTGTATAATTCAGTTAGAAACTTACAGATTAAAAAAGAAATCCTAACTCTGGCCTAGTGTTATGCTCAGATTTGTAGCACTCATTAACATTTGCCTTCGTGAATCCTTAAAGAGGTATCTAATCATTTTTGATAACTATTTTTTAAATTTCTTTATTTGTTTCTTTGAATCTTGCTTTGACTGAAATAAGGCTAGAGGTTGACTTAGACAAATATATAAAATAAGAATGTAAAAGAAAATAGGTAAGACATGAAAAAGGGAAAATAATAATCTAAAGCTCAGAGGTAAACTTCTAATACCTTCTTGCTCTATTGCTACAAATAGGTCTCCAGTTTAATGCTGAACTGTGTGCTGGATAAAGCAAAGAGCAGTACCCATTATGTTACAAAATTTACAATGTTTATAAGATCAAAATTATGTTGATTGTTTATTAAAGCACAGGATCAAGACAAATGTTTGCTCTATGTCTTTTATAAAAGACCAATATAGACTTGTCTATAGACAGGTCAGTGGTGAGTTTCATATATTTTCTTTTTTTCTTGATGTCACTTGGTGAAAACTTAAAATGTATTATCAGAGTCTGCTATATAAGGACTCTGCAAAAAGAACAACGACCTCGTAATGAGGTCTGAACTCCCTAGCTCATATTTTTAGCTAATCCTATATTGAAATGAAGCAGCTCAAAAATATTGTATCATTGGCTGCCATTTTGGATAAAAGCTTTCAGTCTGAGAGGCTTTCCACTTGAGGATGAGAATTACTAAGATGCCAGCAGTGGGAATGCAAAATGTTGAGGATTCAGGTAACGTCTAGCAGATCAACTCCTCTTCTCCTATAAGCGTTATGATGCTTGACATGTATTTATAATAAATTTCATTAGAATCATATCATATATGCAGTTAATTCAAGTGAATTCACTTAAAGTGCTTAGCAAACACCCCTGTGTCCCCCACCCCACTGGTGCATAGTAAGTCTACTCACTCAATGTGTGTATTACTTAGAAAAAAACCTGAGATAGAAAACGTGATTTCATTGTTTCTTTAGTCAGTTTCACTTCTGTGGGGCTCTCATAATGTGAACATCTTGCTACCCCAAGGGTGATTCCAATATATACAGATATATATTCGTATTCCCTACCTCTAAATAGAATTTGATTACTTCCTATGATGTTCGATCAAAGAAACAGCAATATATTCTATTCAGAGTAAAAGAAAAATAATTAAAAAAGAAAAGAAAAATTTGTTTTATTGAAATTTCAGGGCAGTATACATGCTTAAAGAATTTTAGGAATTTTCAAGGGTAATTTTAAATGTTCACTTTTTTCCTAAATCTAGAACCTGGTCATCAAGAAAGATACAATCGCATGTGTATGTGTAGGAAAGGCAGTATGGCACAAAGATAAACAAACATTATGGTGTCAAAAAACCTGGATTTGATTAATGGGTTCCACTACTTCTGTGCTGTAAAAATTTTGACACATGATTTTACTTTTCAAGCCTCAGATTCCTCATTTAGAGACTGAGATTAATGATGCCTACTTCATCAGGTTGGTAAAATAAGTAAGATCATATATGGGGAAGTACTTAATACCCAGTGATAATGGATTATTAGTGCATCATACTAGTTCCCTATAAATCAGTAGAGTTATTGTTTAAGTTTGCAAAGTTTGAACATAGCTCGACGGATGATTGACATTTGCTTTTACTTATAACTACAAGATTATATATAATTGCAAAGTATATATAATATACATATAATAGCCAAGTTGCTATTTTTACTAATATGCTTTTATCATATAAGAACCGTAAGAAAAGAAAGTGAGCTATTCATGTTGTCCTATGTATGTTGTGTGTGTGTGTGTGAGATAGAATGAGAGAGAAAGAGAGAGAGAGAATAAACTAGATGATTTGGTGATGTTTCTATACAAGCTTCACCCTTTTAAAATACTTTAATTCCAAAATTTACTTTAGACTTAAGTCCTCAACTAAAGGCTACTTGTAAAACCAGAGGCTAAAGTATCTCCACCAAGAACATAGTCACAGAACATGGGGTGAGCTCTCCTTTATCATCATTGCGATAGAACAAATCAAGACATGATATCAGAAAAAAAAAAAATCTATCCTTCAACAAGGAGCCTTCTAATTTGTGGAAGATGAGGGCCTACATACAATTTCTCTAAACTGTCAAAGAAAACATCAATAATTCTCTCATGTATAATCATGGAAGATTTAAATAAGCAAGAATGCTGCTTTTTGTTGAACTTGCAGAGAAGACTGTAACGTGATTTTCTCAGATGATGAGATTTTTGTAAAACAGTTATATTTGCATAAATTGCCCTGTTTATTTTAATGGATGCATATGCAATATTACCAAAACCAATTTATTACTTAATATTGCAGAGAATGAGAGAATATTCACTCCCAACATGCTTTAAATTCAAGTCAAGAGAATAACCTAAATAGTCTAAATTAGAAATGAAGACTCTTTTTTCTAAGTGAGGGTCAAAATAAATGCTATGATAGCATATGGCACTAAAATATTCCAGGTCTTTTGAACCAAACTGAGTTCAAGGATTATAATAGTAAGGACATTACATATGACTCAGTGTTTGCTAGATAATTTTCAGGAGACTCCCATGAATATTGCTTCACAGTATGACACAAATAGTAATGATTTGTTACTTCCATGGTATCATGACACATGTCAACTTTTCAAAACCTGAAAGAAAAGTTGAACTATCCTTTTGGTATTAAATGCCAATCACTTAATATAGTTATTTCAATTGATCTTATAAAGGAATGTTTATTATTATTCAGATAAAGTCTAGAATGTCTTTTTATTAAATATTTTATCTTGACCTAGAATACTCTTTCCTAGAATAATTAGGCGAAGACTTAATTAACTATTAGTAACTATTATTCAGCCTCAGTTTCTCAGACCTCAAGAATTAGTTAGAATTTCTCATCACGGGATTCTATTCTTATTGAAGTGTTCTGTGCTTTTCTCTCCTTCCCAGATGCAATGTTCTCTTTCATTGTGCTAAATGACAGTCTTCCTTGCCTTACTATAACCTCTACGAGGTCAAAGATGTTGCCTTGTGACTGTCATTTAGCCTAATTTTGGGCATATAGAAGTCATTTGATAAATATATGCTAAAGAGAGAGAGAAAAAAGAATTGAATTTTTCCTTCACTTTTTAGAAGGAAAAAGAGCCTGTAGTGGAAGTACTTATGAGATATAATTTTTTATGATATATAATATTGTGGTTTATTGCTCAAAAAACATTATATCCAATACCTGTTTGCTGTGATTTATTACAATTGCCTTCACCCTGAATCTACTCCATTCTTGCCTCTTACCATCCCTATACAAAACTAAGAATATGATGCAAGGCTTTAATTCCCAATACTGCCATCTATATTGAATTTGAGGAATTTCCCTTTTTTTTTTGTCTCTGTCTGTGTCATGGTGAATATAGAAAACTATGAGATTTTAATATGTAGCAGGAGTATTTCTTTAATGAAGTGTCCAGTGGTCCTAGTTTATATACAGGTATTAAACAGTCAAGGACTTAATTTCAAAACACAAAATTAGAATAATTCTCATGACATCATTTACCTTCACTTGTGTTTAAACTAAACTGTAAGTTCCTCAAGAAAAGGTATTGTATTTCATTTTATTTTTTTAACCCTCGGTGATTAGCACATTTTAGATTTTAACCTATATGCAATTTGTCAGCACATATTAAGTATGCCCCCTTATCCCTATCATCATTCCAGTTACTTTAGTTACAATTTTCCATGCCTCTAAATTAGTCCCTCTCACATGGTGTCCATTCAGCTATGATGATAATCTTTCTAAAATACAAATAAAGCCATTTCATCATCTGTTTCTAGTTTCTCTTTCCCCAGAGGATTAAGTAAAAGATGTCTAGCATGGAATATAGGTCCTTTCTGATCCAGTGTCTGCTTTAATCACCAGTCTCATTCCCATACTATCTCTATTCTCTTTAATCCCCACCTCAAGCCCCCCTACATACACTCTATACCCCACCACAGTCAACCTTCTGTGGGCATCAGAATATTCTGTGCCTTTGCAAAGGCTTTGCTCTCTGCCTAGACTGCCAGCTAACTCCAATTTATTTTTTCAAAGCATAACACATTGGAAAAAGCTATTCCTGACTTATTCTTCCTTCAAGTCTAATTTTGGATTGTGGCGAGTACATTTGTCTTTATTAACAGCACATTTTTAGTCTATCTCTGTGAATTAATTCATAGAGAATGACCAGTTTCACAACTCTTGATGAGAGAATAAGTCTGCTTATCAGCGTAAAGTTAAAAGGGCCAGATAGTCATGTTCCCATCCTCCCTTGAAGTGAGGGCAAGGCCGTATAATCCAGTTGTGGTGAATAAAAACATCTACCATGGGTGGATCGAGAGCTGGGGACACAAGAAGCAGGAGCAATGGAAAACCCATTTCATTCACAGCGGTGGCAATCATGTCCATATTTCAGAGTTGCCAGCAGTACTACGATCTCCAACTTCCCATTTCTAGGAGTAGCAGTGGCAGTGCCCCCAGCTGACTTGGTTCTGTGGCACTTATTTTTGGCTTTAATTATGAAAGCCTAGTCATCCTTTGTTTTAGGTCATTTTCTGACTTTGGTTCTCTAGTCTCTGCCGTGATTCTGTGAATTATACAGCATAGTTTAAATAAATTATTTTTCTACTTAATCCAGACAGATTTTACTTCAATTGTTTGACTTTTATCCTCATTAATATAATTGGAAGTGTCACTTTTATGAGTCTGTAGCACTTTGTGCATAACTCTATCATAGAATTTCTTGCATATCATTGTCATTATTAGAATATAATTATCCTCTTCCATTATAATGTATGTTTATGGAGGACAGGCATTATGTCATATTTGACTTTCAACACTCTATACCTAGTATAATGTTCAACATAGATTAGGTTCAATAAATGCACACTGAATTTTAAAATAGTCTATAATAATATGAGAAGTGATGATTCCAAGGCTTTAGTTGGTACAGTAAAGCTGTTGGAATGTTTTTTAGTTTTGATTTTCTACATTTATCATGAATCTGCTATAATGAACTGACTTTATGGAAGGAAAAAATGAGATAAGAAATCTGGCGATAGACCTTATACTCAGGCAATGCATTTCTGAGTACTTAATTTGTGTTATATACTGTTCCTGGGAAGAAGTACTGATAGTTTCTGCTATCAACAAGACAGAAAGTGGTCTCTGCTTTAAATAGAGCAGTAAACACAACTGTTGGGGCATGCTGAAAGGAAAGACTATAGAATAAAGTAGATGCTTAGCTAGGCACCAAAGATAAGTAGGAGTGAGCAGACAAGGCTGACCTAAATTTTAGGATTATTTTTTTCTATTGCTGTGGGTTTAGGCAGTATAGATATTTTAACAATATTAATTATTCTGATCCATGAACATGGGAAATCTTTTCATTTATCTATGTCTTTTTCTATTTCTTTTATCAAAGTCTAATGGTTTTCAGCATACAAAACTTTCACCTCTTTGGTTAAATTTATTCCTTAGTATTTTATTGTTTTTGATGTTATTGTGAATGGGGTCATTTTCCTTATTTGTTTTTCAGATATTTTGTTGTTTGTGTATAGAAATACACTGCTTTCTATTTGTTGATTTTGTATCCTCCAACTTTACTGTATTTATTAGTTCTATCAGAACTTTACTGTATTGATTGGTTCTATCAGGATTTTTTGGTGGTGTCTTCAGGATTTTTCATATATAAAATCATGTAATCTATAAACAAAGACAATTTTTCTTCTGTTCTAATTTGAATTTCTTTTGTTTCTTTTTCTTGCCTGATTGCTCTGGCTAAGACCTCCAGTACCATGTTGAGTAGAAGTGGTGAGAATAGGCTCCCTTGTCTTGTTTCTGATTGTAGAGGAGAAGCTTTCAACTTTTACCGTTGAGTATGATGTTAGCTGTGGCCTTATCATATTTGGCCTTTATTATGTTGAGGTATATGCCTTCTATACTCAATCTATTGAGAATTTTTATTATGAAAGGATGTGATATTTTGTCAAATGCTTTTTCTGCATCTCTTGAAGTGCTCATGACTTTTTCTCTTTAATTCTGTTAATGTACTATATCATATTCATTAATATGCGTGTGTTGAATCATTCTTGCATTTCAGGGAAAAATCCAATAATTGCCATAGACAATCCTTTTAATGTGCTGTTAAATTTAGCTTGCTAATATTTTGTTGAGGATTTTTTTTATTCTATATTCATCAGGAATATTGGGGGGGGGTTGTAGTTTTCTTGTAGTATATTTATCTTGCTTCGATAGCAGGGTAATGCTGGCCTCATAAAATGAGTTTGAGAGTATTTTCTCCTCTTCAATTTTTTAGAAGAATTTGGGAAGGATTGGCATTAATTCTTGAGTAAGCGTTTGGTAGAATTTACCACGGGAACCATTTGGTTCTGGGTTTTTCTTTGCTGGGATATTTTTGATTAATGATTTAATCCCCTTACTCATTAGTCTGTTCAATTTTCTATTTCTTCATGATTCAGTCTTGGTAGGTTGTATGTTTCTAGAAATTTACTCATTTCTTCTAGATTACCTAATTTGTTGGTGCATTTATTATTCACAGTAATCTGTAATTATCTTTTATTATTTTTATGGTATTAGTGGTAATGTCTCCTCTTTTATGTCTGATTTTATTTTTCTCTCTCTTTTTTCTCTTGTCTATATTGTCAGATAAAAGTATTGTAATCCCTGTTCTCTTTTGGTTTCCATCTGCATGGAATACCTTTTTCCATCTCTTCACTTTGAGCCTATGTGTGTTATTAAAGCTGAAATGAATCTCTTGTCAACAGCATATAGTTGGGTCTTATTTAATTATTTATTTTAATCTAACCACTCTATGCCTTTTGATAGAATAATTTAATCTATTTACATTGAGCAATTATTGATAAGTAAAGACTACTAATGTCATTTTATTAATCGCTTTTGGCTGTTTCACGTTTCTCTTTTTCCTTTCTCCTTCTCTTGCTGCCTTCCTTTGTGAAATGATGATTTTTTGTAGTGGTATGCTTTGATTTTCTTTTCTTTGTATATTATGGATTTTTTGTTTTGCAATTACTATGAGGCTTACGTAAAACATCTTATAAATTTAATAGTCTTTTTTAGGCTGATAATTTAACTTAAGTTGCATGCAAAAACTACCCTTTTTCTCCCCCACTCTTTTACATTTTTGATGTTACAATTTATCTCTTTTCATGTTGTGTATTCCTTAACCTATTATTGTGGCTGTGGTTTTTCTTAATACTTAAAAAAAAAAAAAATCAACCTTAATACTAGAGTTATGAGATTAACATACTACCGTATTACAGTAGTAGAGTATTCTGAATTTGACTACATATTTACCTTTACCAGTGTGTTATATATTTTCATGTAATCATGTTGCTAATTAGCTTTCATTTCAGGTTGAAGAACTCCTTTTAGCATTTTATTAAGGCAGATTCAGTGGTGATGAACTCTTTAAACTTTGGTTACTTGGGAAAGTCCCTTGTCATCATTTCTGAAAGACAGCATCACCAGATAGAACACTCTTGGTTGGCATTTTATGTTTTCTTCTCTCATCACTTTAAATATATTTTCCCACTCTCTTTTGGCCTCTATGATTTCTGCTGAGGAATCTGCTGCTAGCCTTATGGGTGTTCCCTTATAAGTTACAAAGTTACAAGCTTTATTTTTTTCTCTCACTGCATTTAAGATTCTCTCTTTGTCATTGATTTTTGACAGTTTTATTATTATGTGTGTATTGGAGAAGATCTCTTTAAAGTGAGTTTGCTTGATGAACTATGAGCTTCATGGAATTGAATACCTAAATCCTCAGATTTAGGAAATTCTTGGCCATTATTTCTTTAAATAAGCTTTCTGCTCTTTTCCATATCCCTTTGCCTTCTGATACTCTGATAATTCATAGATTACTTCTTTTGATGCTATTGGATAGATCACATAAGCTTTCTTTACACTTTCTCATTCTTTTTTCTTTGTTTTCCTATGACTGGATAATTTCAAATTTCTTGCTTCTAATCTATAGAATTTTTTCTTCTGCTTAATCCATTCTGCTATTGATGCTCTCTGTTGATTTTTTAAAATTCATTTTATTTCTTAGCTCTAGAATTTCTGTTTGGTTCTTTTTTTAAAATAATTTCTATCTTTTTGTTAAGCCTCTCATTTCATTCATGTATTATTTTCCTGATTTCATTGAATTGTCTTTGAGTTTTCTTGTAGCTCATTGAACTTCTTCAAAATAGCTATATTCTGATTTTTTATTATATAAATTGCAGATCTCTATGTCTTTTGATTGATAAGTGGAAGATTATTGTGATATTCTGGTAGTGCCTTGATTGTTCATGTTCCTTGAAGTCTTGTAGTGCCTTCTTTGCATTTGCAGCAGCAGTCACCTCCTCTAGTCATTACTAACTTACTTCAGAAGAGAAATACCTTCCATCAGTCCAGATAGGGAGCCTGAGGTTTTATTAGTCCTTCTATCGATATGCCTGCTCCATCCTCCTTGCTCCCTCTTATGTCAGAATTTTTAAGCTTCCATGTCTTTTTCTTTTTTTCTTTTTTTTTTATCCTTTGGTGTACCATGTCAGGTTCTGAAAGCCTCCCTTTTGCTTTCTTAAGGGTGAGATAAAGCTCAAGTGTGTGGCCTCTCCCTGGCCCATAGATTTGTGTTGGTTTTCTGTGAATGTTCACTAAATGGTTGCCAAAGCTCATGATTGCCACCATCATGAGAATGCATACAGATCTAGTCACAGGTGGGGTGGGTATGTGTGTGGGCGAGGTGCACAGAGCATTGAAGGTGTCCATGAGCCAGTCAAGGGAAACTGTGGGCAAGGTGTCCCCAGAAGCTCAAGGGCGGGCTTCTTGATGAAGTCTATGATGCAGTTAGTAAGATCTGCATTTAATGCCTTCTGAGAGTTCTATCTGCCTCTGTCCTAGATTCTTCCCACTCCCAGTCACACAGCTCATGACTGAGAACTCTGGATGGAGCAAGATAGAACTGAGCCTTTTTGGCAATGTTCCACACAGGTTGAGAAGCTTGATGCTCCTTCCTATGCCTCTCTTTTCTCCCAAAGGAAATCACAGGCCAAAAAATTCTCATCTGGCATTGAATTATACCTCTTTGAAGGAGAGGTGACATAACTGAAGTCAAACTGTTCTTCTTACAAATGTGTACAAATTTACACACACACACACACACACACACACACACACACACACACACACACACATTTTTTTTCCTCCCAATGGTATGTTGGAACTTCTCCTCTGGAAACCCGAACTTCCACAAGAGCCCCTCGTCTGTGGATGATTTCTAAGACAGTGATCTCCAGGGGCTCATGATCCATGGCCAAGAGGGGTTAAGTCGGGTTAATGGGCCACTCTGGGGTCCATGACTGAGTTTTGTATGCCTATTACCAGATAAATGGTGAGTAAGACTCCTCCTGGGTCCTTTGGTGAATGGTGTTGGATTCCACACTTTCACAATGGCACTTTTTCTGTGGATGGATGCCAAATTATTGTTGTCGTGTGAGGGATAAGACAAGGGATGTCTTATTCAGCCATGTTGCTAATGTCATTCCTCTCACAGTATTTTTAAATGATAGAATATGAGTCATATCTGAGCATACTAAATCTAAATTGGAAGAAAAGGAATATAGAACAAGCATATTTTGTAATTAAATATGTATGTTAACTAAGTAATTGCCTTTTTAAAGAATTGGACTGTATCAGCTTCAGCATATTTCACTATTTTTCTGTAAGTTTTGCTAAATCAGTATAAGACACTCACCAAATGGTAATACTCTATCCCAGACATTTCTAAACTGCTAAGTAGAATATCTTGAGAAGATAAAAGAGCAGACAGAGATGCTGGTTGGCGACTAACATTAGTGGTGAAAGTTACTAGAATAGAATCAAGGTCATGGGATACTAAGAATGAGGGGTCGGGGAGGCCATAGGGCAGAGAATAATCAGGAGATGAGGGTTTCTTGTTATGAACTTCTTTACAAAATTTCTTTGAATTATAACACTTTCCAAGGTGCTCTCTTAATGTTATTGAACAATGTAAAGTTTTCATTTTCTTAGACAGTGTGAACTAAGGTTTAACTATAGCTTATTTTCTATGGAAAAGCTCACTCAGCCTTAGATTATTGCATTCACATTAGAGTAATGGCTTTGAGTGGCACCCTGGATCAATAACATAAAACACTTCTAACAAGCTGTCTGATTCCCAGTTTAAAGACTTTTAGCTGTTAATTATTATGTACTACTTGACTTGCGTCCACTTCTTTTAAAGTGGGAAAAAACTTATTTACATTTGAGTGTGTACATAAAACAACTCTAGCCTTAAAGTCATGCATTAGTTAACAGTGAAATTAAGACTACATATATGTTTATATCATGACTTTGTCTTATGCCCTAAAAGAGCAGAACTTGTACCATGAATTATGATAAGAGAATTTCTAGTTATTTTGGAAGTTTTTTTTAAATCATTGTGGTTTTATTGTTGTTTTATTTATTTAGTCTTTAATAGATATTTAAATAATTTGGTCAAAAAAATTTAAGAATTACCAAAAAAAGAAAAAAAAAAGAGTTTAACCAGCATAAATCAACTACAGGAGCTTAAGGAAAACAAAATAAATGACAATAAGAAAAAAAACTTTTTCGTAAGCTTATAATGCAACTCAAGGAACTAGAGGCCTGACTAAGGACCTACACTTGGAATAGACCAAAAAGAAAAAAAAAAAGCTATTTGAATACTCTATTAATCTAGGAAGCAAGAAAGGAAGAGCTGTCACTTCAATGAACCACTGACAGGACAAGTCAGCTCCAGTTTCAGGCCTTCAGTTTTATGCTCCAGACTCAAAATCTAGTGAGAAAGCACCCCATGCTCTGTCATAAATCATGTGCTCATCCCTTGACAATTGATTGACAAGTCTACCAGTTTTTTTGGAACTCTTGTAGACATCTAAGATAAACATCAAATCTTAATATCCAAAATGTAACAAGTAGGAGAAACTGGTGCTAGTGACAAACATGTACTACTAAATGCAATATAGTAGATTTTCTTCTTTATCCTGTAATGTATTTCTATGCACATTTGAAGAAAAGGAAGAAGTAATAGCAATATAAAATGTTCTAGTTGAAGCAGTTCTGTTATATTTCTGAAGTAAGAATATTTTTATTTTTCCTCTAGCGAGATCATCAAAAGAAACCACTATCACTTTAAATACTTGTAGAAAATCTCCCAAACCACTGGCTTTCTAAAGAGACAAGGAATGTAACTTTCCAAGTTTTACATCTGTGAAAAGTATTCATTAAGAATCAGATTTTAATCATCAGGTGATAGTGAGGTAGCTCTTCCTTACCTCATTATTTGAGATACAAGGAATGAGAGTTGGGGGGAATTTATCATCACTACTAGAAAATTCCACAGTATCTGAGCACAGTGATAGAAGGTCAACTATATGATTTTTACATGATAAGAATGGCTTTGGCTCATTTGTGCTGAGCAGTTTGGAAAAATAAATGCTATTTCACTTTTTTAGAATCCCAGAATTCCTCCAAATCAACCTCTGTGGTGGTGGGTTTTGATGAATAAACAAACTTTCTTTGGAATATAGAAGTGGCAGTAGACAGGCCTTGTTCCTGAATTCATCCCGGTAGGGGTATGAGCTAAATAACATTCTATATTTAAACCCAGGAGAAATGAGACTCCTTGAGAATGAAAATGACAGAGACTCATTGCATGCTGGGACAGGGATGAAAAGCTTCTGGTTGTGTTTGCCATGGGGCCTAATAAAACACTTTCACAAACTGTGGGAGACCATTGCAGACAGAAAAATTTCTAGTAAAATCAGCATTATAGAGCCTGTCAGTTGTTCAATTGGGAAATGCTAACTGTGTTAAATAGGAATATTTAACACATCTATCCACTCGTCCAGGATGAGAATAATTATAAGTATATAAAGTATAGAAGTGAAACACAAATACTTAATGTAGGTTTTTATTCTGTTATGAAAGGAAGTCCAATGAGTAGGCTAACACAAAGAGAATTGAGGACTCTTTATTCTGGTTTAAATCTATTTTCCTTTCTTTTAGCTTCTGTTTGACCACTTGGTGAGTTTCCTTTGTCCTACATTTTTTTTTGGACAAACCAGTCTACAAACATCAAACATTGCTCCACACCAGCCTCCCCATCCCCCTGCCACCCCAGGCTTTTACTCAACTTGTTTCCTGTGTCTGGAATTTTCCCTTCTAAGCTCAGTTGCCTGTCAAACTCCTCCCTTAGTGAAGTTTCTCCGGTATCTTCTTTTCTCTTCATTACCACTCCTGTGTATTGTTCCTGGTACTTATGCATATATCTGTGACAATTCTTATTTCATTTTGTCACTGTTATGACATGAAATATTGTGAACTCCTTAATGGCAGATATTAAAAATGGTGAAAGGAACCTGAAAATCTTGGACATTTTCGAAATTTAGACATTGGCTATAGCTTATAACACAGTCTCATGCAATATTATTAAACACTAAATAAACATTTATTTATATAGTAAAATTCTGGAATCTAAAATCCATAAATCTATTTGCCTTTTTCATTCAAAATGTTTTGTAAATCACACATCTCCAGAGAGTCTTTCATCTCACTCTATAATACTAAGCACAAACTACTGTAGCAATGTGATGGAGACACAGGTATTTCCATTTCTTAAAGTTGGTCTAGTTGTGAGTTTACGGTGGATTAGAAAATTTATACAATGTTAACACTATGTTTAACATTGTAAAATTAGTGATTTTTTTTGTCAATGCTATTTAGTTTGTTAAAGCAAAACCTAATTATGTTTTTAAATTGAAAGTTAAACTAATTTTGTCCATACATTAAAGGGTTCATTTTAAGCATCTAATGCATAAAGTAGATTTCATAGATTTTTTTTTGTGTATGTAAAAAAAGATTAAAATTAAAATAGAGAGATAACTGATACATGGTTAGAATTTTAAAATTAAAGACAAATTGGTTCTATTGAGTTGGAAGATCAAAAAATGAGCCTGTTTTCCCCCTAAATCAAGAAGAGCTAGGTGACTACAAGAAACAATAACCCACTAAATTTCAGATGAAATATATTTTCCATAGGGCAGGACTACTACCTGGTTTAAGGTCAACTTGCTTTTGCTTTTGTATCATTCAAGTTCTGAATAGATTTATCAGAAGAGGGAAGAGTAATACTAACTTCCTTTTTCTTATTTTACCCCAAAGCAAATTAGACCATTCTGGGAGAAAAATCAAACTTCATTCTAGTTTTTGGAGGAAGACAGAGATCACCTCCAGGAGATGGGCAAATATTCAATATCTGACACCATTCTTCCCTCCTTCCCTCTTCCTTTCTTTTTTCCATTTTTCATCCACTTCCCAAACATCCGTAGAACACCTAAAGATTTCTATTTTGTAGTGGTTAAGAGCATGATTGGAAGTCAGATGTACCTCAGTTTAAGACCTAGCTCTGCCCATTATAGAAATCTGTGAGTCACTTATCTTCATAATGGTTCCATTTTCTTTTTTATAAAACAGAAAAAATACTAGTTTCTTCCTCAAAAGGTTTTTGTGTAAAATAAATGATATAATCTAATGCATAAAATTACTTACCTTGGTACTCATCATAGAGTAAATTATCAATAAACATTAACTGCTATAATAATTACCTGATGATAATCCTAATAATTAAAATAATAATAATTCTTTTATTACTTCTATTTAAATTTATTCAACAAATATTTACTGAATGTCTACTGGTTGTCAAGCTTGATTATGAATGCCAGGAGTGTACAAGATAGATCTAGGACTTTCCTGTACATGCTAGAGAAATGGGCAGATAATAAACAAATAACCACATGGTACTGGAGATACATCAGTGAAAAACAAAGTCCTTTCATTTTTTTTTTCTCATGCATCCTTATTTTCATGACCTACTAACTGAAATTCAGGATTTTGTTTGGTTATAAATATCAACAGTGAACCATACTAGTAAGAGCAGTTCTGGTGACTTTGTAACCAGTAAAAGCCACAGATACTTTTATATCACAGTGCAGCTCTTGCAAATACTACAAAATATCATTTACATGAGCATCACTACTTTGAAATTATGAGAGTTGTTTGATACAGCAATGAATTTTGTTAAAGTCCTTTAAATTTTGATATTTAAATTATAGTGGGGACCAAGATGTCTTAAAACTGGGCGAATAGGGATGAGATGATGACAAATGCTTGATTATATTTCAAGGTGGAACCGGTAGGACTTACCAGTAGGACTTGCTAATTACTTGACTATGTCATTGGACTGACATTCAATATGACTTGGAAGTTTTATTGTGAAAAACTAATTAGATGCTGATGATTTTTACTGAAGTGTGAGGAACAGGTTTAGAGTGTGGAGTGAAAATTAAGAACCTTATTAAGAATCTTATGGCTACAATAGAACCAAGTGGAAGAGCTGAGTGGACATTTGGACATACAAATCTAGTACTAAGAGGAGAGGTCAATGATGGAGATCTAATTTTGAGAAATTGTGAGTGTATAAATGGTATGTAATGCTGTGAGATGGAATATAATCACTTTTGCAGAGAAAACACCAGAGGATTGAGCTGATGAAATATTTAGAAGTCTAGAATTGGAGATGGATTCAGCAAGATGAACTAAGAAGTCACTGAAGAGGTAGAAAGAAAACCAGGAAGTATTGTGTCCCAGAGACCAAGTTTTTAAAAAAATGTTTCAAGAAGCAGGGATAATGAACTAATATCAAGTAAGATGAAGGCTAAGAACTGACCATTAGATTTAGCATCATAGAGGTCATCATTTTGGTGGAATGGTGAGGCCAAAATCTGAATAGAGTAAGTTCAAGAAAGAATAGGAGAAGAGAAATTGGACAAAGTGAGTAGAAAACTCAATAGAGGAGTATCAGAATAAAGATAAGAGAAACAGTTGTCAGTGTTTTGAGGGGTCTAGGGAAGCATTTTCAGTAAGTTTTTACATTCACTTCTCATTCTTTTACTCCCATTTTTCTTCTTCCTACTCTTTTAATTCCTCCCACTGTTCTCACCCCTATTCTTCCTCTTTTTCTCATCAGCAAAACTGCTGCTGCTCTGGACTATATCAGGCTAATGATGCAAATATGAAACTACTTAGCCTGTCTCTCAAAGAGCTTATCGTTAGATCCAGACCATGTGAATGGTATCACAGGGTCTACTGCTCTAGGACAGGCTCACAGGCATTAGCAGAGGTGGCCAGACAGGTTCCCCAAAAGTTGCAGCCAGGGTATTTGTCTCAATATTGAGGAATACTTGCTTCCTGACCCGTTAAATGGACTCTTGCTCAGAGTGTAATCAGCAGGTCTTCCTTTCTCTTGAAGAAAACAAAAAGAGACTTATTTTTCATTTATTCATTCTCTGAATGTTTAGTGATTGCCCACTCTGTGTTCATCACTGTTAGTGTTTTTCAGTAATCAGTAGTGAATAGTCATTGTCCTCCTGAAATTTCTACTAGTAAGTGAAGATCATCAATGAGCAAGTAAAGACAAGTAAGAGGAGAGAAAGAGAGGGGTGTGTGTTGGATATTATTTTACATAGGATGGTTGGGAAACCCTCTCTGAGGAGGAGGTATTTGGACAGAGAGGTGAACGAAGTGAGGTTCTGAGCCATGTGATGATTTGGAAGAAAAGTATTCTAGAAAGAAGGAACAGCAATGTTTCTCTAAGCTTGGGGTAGGAAAGTCTTATTACTATCAAAGAATCTCATTATGTGAACTGTTTGAGTTGAGATCATACCTGTGTTTTTCTTTATAAAGTTCCTTTGATACTTTTTAAAAGATTATTTTTAAAAGATTATATAATCTTTGAAACAAAAGGCTAATTCCTGGGGCACTAGTATAACCTCCCTTCTAGTGGATAAGTCATCTTGACAATTTTCGTGTCAGATGGCTTCCTTACAGACTCTATGATAAGCATTCAGCTGGCCACCTCTCAGATCAGCCCACTTCATTATTGGAAAATAAAATCTCAATGTACCTCTGTACCTCTGTACACTTGTGGAGGTAAAGGTCAAGACTTTTTCTCAAAGCTGCATTTCTAGTCAGTTATCATGCATGCCCCAAACCATCTTTCTCACGTGACAATCTTAATTCTGTCTTCAGCATTAGTGGAGTCACATTTCATCTCTCCCTTTCAAGTGCCATTAGTTCCTAGACCATCTTCTCTTCTATTGATATTGTCCTAGGAACCAGACAGAATTATCTGGTTGTAAGCAACAGAATTAAACTATCATTAATGTAAATATAAAGAAATATATTGGAACCAACAGGAGTAAAGTAGCTGATAAGAATCTGAAAGTTTTAGTCAGAGTCATCCACTTCTTACTGGCCCTGTTATTGAAATAAATAAATTTAAACATATCTCCAGCCCTTGTAATACTTGACTTCAAGGCAAAATCTAGGAGAGAGGGCCCAGTTGGGCCTACTGGGTTTTTGGTCCATCGCTAGGTGATAGTATAATATGAAAACAAGCTGAAAAAAAAAAAAAAAAAAAAAAAAAAAAAAAAGAAAAGTAAAGAAAGAAAAAGGAGTCTCTAGAAGTCATATCATTCCCATAGTGGGAAGAGAGAAATCTGTATTTATTGCCCCACCAACACTATTCATTTTCCCATGGACATTAAGATGCAATTAGATATGGGGACTGAATCCTGGATACTGAGATAGCATTTTCCAGGTTTTTGTTTCCATTTTTCCCACTTTCCCCACCATCCCTGACTGTGCTATTTGGTGAACATCCCAGCAACAACATTTCTTGCTTAGACACCTGCAAGGATTCCAGAATTAAGTATACCATGAAGAGCAATCATAAGCTAGATTTGCTCATAGTTGCCCAATCTCGGACTCCCTGGTGTACTATGTATAATAAGGGAAGAAAAAATTAGAGAGAAAAAAATTAAACTATGAGAGTAATTTCAAATCAAATGTTTTTCTATGATTCATTTTATTATTTGAGGATATAAATATATTTTAATATATATTTTTAACTGGCTCATGTGTGGTTTACATTTTTGGTTCAAAATTCCATATTATTTTTTATAATAATGGACTATCAGAAAAGAAAATCCGGAACTAATATAAAGTAACATTGGAATTGCAGTACACGGAGAATTATTTCATTGTAGTATATCTAGTAAATTCCGTATCTATACAGCTTGTCAAAATAACAAAAACTTAAATTCTTGTAATCATAACATTAGGTAAAAATTATTGATTACAAGTCTCTTCAGGAAATTTTACTTAGAAATATTTACTAAAAACCATATATGTTAATGATAAACACTTTTAAAGCTCTATTAAAAAGTTTAAAATTTCAATTTTGCCATCTAACTTCCTAAATGTATGTTCTAATATCAGCATTTGTATTATTTAGTTGTCATTGTCAATTAATTTTTTATTCTCAATGAATTTTCTCAGTATTTGCAAATTCAATTTTTTTTTAAAGTAGTTTAAACTCTCCCGTATTTGGAAATATAGTCTTACTTTAATGTCAAAGAGGAAAACTTGACTTTCACTGATATGAATGTTAAGTTTTCTTCATCTTACTATTATTTATGTTATCTGGAAAGTTCATTGGCTGAGGGTCATCATTATCTATTTTAGAATTAAAGAAATGGGTAGAGAGATCTTATATAATTTTATACTTAGAGATAGCTTCACACTGAGGGCAAAGTACTGGAACTGGCATCTAAACTATGAATTTTTTTCCTTTAAGAAAAGAAGCCACACGTGGGTTTAAGTAGAGAAACATTTTTCCTGAATATCTAATAGTAGCATAGGTGAAGTCCTTATTCTTATGCCTGTTATATTGTAATATTTCTCAGAACGGAGAAATTATATACCTAATTTAGCCAATAGTCTAAACAAGCATTTTGGATAATAACTGTAACTGTATTTCAGTGTTAGAATTTTACATCCCCACCCCACCCCAGCTAGGGGACAAATGAATAATCCAAAAATTAGCAGGAAATGTTTTCTTTAAAATGCCAAATTGATACAAAGCCCCCTCCCCTCCCCTTCCCTAGCCACTGCCTCCACCCAAATGAGGAGATGGTTTTAGTGTCATATAGACTGAGTTTCATTCCAAGGCAGCCTGAAGAAACCTGGGACTCCAGCCCAGAAACGTGGACTCTCAGCTTGCTATTCCAACCACTAGACCATGTACACCAAATCCCTGCATTTTCTAAGCCAATTCCAGGGCAGCCACTATTAACAAACAGATGTCACTCGATGGCACTGACATCTATCAGAGGAAATGATTCTGCTCAAAGCAGTCCCTGGGCAGTGCAAAAGTCACCATGATAAGCACTGTCCCAGGATTTCTTCTTACTGCTTAATTATTAACAAAAGCCCATGTTGCCTTGGCATTTATCTGGCTTTAAGAAGCGAGTTAAATTTGACTATTTGTGTTTAAATGAAATCTCTTGTAAATCATGATAACCTTTGTATTTTATTTCAGTTATTATGAAATAAGGTAAACTTTGCCCAGCTGAATGGGGGAGAAACTCATTATACTTTAAAAGG
This sequence comes from Pteropus medius, assembly GCF_902729225.1. NCBI lineage: Eukaryota > Metazoa > Chordata > Mammalia > Chiroptera > Pteropodidae > Pteropus > Pteropus medius. The sequence goes on from NW_024343578.1 coordinate 5,464,665, forward strand.
AGTGATAAAAGATAGAATAGTATTTTAATAACAGACAACATGGCTCATTGTATTTTAGTATTCACTATCCTTTAGTAATAGAACCTTCAAAAAGTGATTTTGTTTTCAATCAATCAAAATCTTTTCTTCTCAGCATTCTAAACAAAAATACTATAGCAGCTGTATTTTATTATTATTATTATTATTATTGCTCAAAAAAGAAACACCATCCCTAATAAGTGTAATTTGCGTTAGCTACACAGAGTAAGCATTCAGCTTGGAAACTTGTAAGTTTCTTTCCTATGCAGCCTGTGACACTCTATTTCTGATAAGTATATTGTGATGATAGCTTCACAGCCGTATTTAGATTGAAGATCAACATAGTTTTTCACACATCCCTGCATGCGCCATTCTGTGGTTAAATAACAGTCCTTTGGTTCCAAGTAACAATGATTAATTCTTACTAGCTTAGGGGAAATATTGAATTTATTGAAAGGATATTTGCTTATGTCATAGCATTCAAGGCAGCCTAGAACCGGAAACCTCTGAAAAGAAAGGTCAAACCAGATCAAGCCCTTTAGCAGTGGTTCCTTATGAATCTTCTTTCTAGAATTCCTGAGAGAATCTGCTCAATTAAAGTCCGATATTCACACTTAGGTCAGGATCATGGTGGCAGTGTTTTTTTGTTTTGTTTTGTTTTGTTTTTTAGCAGGGGGTATAATTTTGAGCTAAGTAATCAACCCAAGAACGCCTCCTGTACTGCACCCCTTAATTTCTCAACATATGCAAGCACTTAGTTTTCATATAAAACTCTTAGCACAGTGCCTGGTATGTTGTAAATATGCAATTAATTTTTAATTATTATTTTGGTGATTGCTATAGAATTTTCATTGCTGTAATTATTATGTACTCTATTCAAATGTATTTTTGTTGACATAATCCAAGTATCCCATGCAACACAAACATTTTTTTGCCTTTTTTTTATAATGTGAGAAAATACAAAGTTATACCAGAGACTGCACTCAGAAGTTCTGTTATAGAGTAACTACTGAGGGGTAATGGTCAGCTACTCCATGGTAGGAGTTCATCTTATCTCAATATTGAGCATATAATGGACACATCTCCAATCTAATCACCTCTACATTACCCACATAAAGTAAAGGAAGAAAAGAATAAGCACAGAAAATAAAATGTGTTTGCATTTTTATATGTGCATGAATATGCACAGATACATCTTTTGTCTAAATGTGTGTGTTGTGTGTGTGTGTGTGTGTGTGTGTGTGTGTGTGTGTGTGTATTCAGAGGCTTTTATAAGCTGCTTTTATCAACCATGCCTTGAGTTCAAGGACTTCACTACCACCCACCACCGCCAAGACCCTTTCTACTTCTTTGCCTTTTATCAACATTTCGACTGGTTGAATTTTTACCCCCAGGAGTTTAACTCAATCAAAGCTCTCCTTCTTTAGAGAATCTTGTTTATATAGGTGTGGTATTATTTCCTGAAAGGCTTTCTCTCCGAGGATGGAAGTACAGGAGTATCACAGGTTTCCCCCCATCTTCTGTCCTATACCTCAGGGCATCCATTTATACATTTTATCTCTATTAGTAAATATTGTTCATTCCAGTTAGCACTGTAACTCCAGCTCTTTGCCCACCTAACCCCCAAGAGTTATAAAGAACTGAGGTAGCCTGTTGGAACTCCCAGCTTCAACTTAGTGTTTCTGTCATGGGGTTGCTTAGTGAAAGCATTATTCACATGAGTCCTTAAATTTCCAGACCAACAACAACAACAAAAGCAAAAAACAGAAAATTGGATGTGTGATCATGTGAAGCACTGTAAAAACTTTATCACTGAGAAAGATGTTTAGAGTTAATTATCTGAGCTTTGAAAAGTGAATAAGGAAGTAGAAGATAGCAATGAAGGTAGGTAGAATTACAGGTAAAACTATAAGTTAGTTTCATCTTACATAACATTTTTTATTCCTGTACTATTGTTATGTGTTTATTGTCCTAGAGAAGAGGGTCTATTGTTGTCTATCCCCTTTTAACACAGACATGATAGACAGAGTTTGGGGGGCAGTGATTAGCCCATTTTGATAGAGAGAATAGAAGAATAGAGAAATTTCTTTGTCCATCATAAAACTATTATGCCACCCCAATCTGAAAACTGAGGATCTAAACATGAATAAGACATAATAGTTTCCTCAAGGGGTTCAGAGTCTGGATGGAGGGAAAACATTTTTAACACCTGTTAAAATATTAAAAATAGAGATGGATATAGGATAATGGTTTTCAACCTTCAGTCTGCATCAGAATCACCTAAAAGTCTTGTTAAAACTCATTACTGGGCCCCATCCCTAGAGTTTCTAATTTAGTAGTTTTGGGGTAGAGCCTGAGCATTTGTATTTCTAACTTGTCCCTAGGTGTTGCTTGTCTGAGGACCAAGTTCTGAGAACCAATGACACAGGAATCTGTGAAGGCATGATGGAGGACTGTTCTCTCCACCCCACAGTGTTATTAGGGCTCTTAATTATAAAAAGCAGATTTTACCTATTTAAGTAGAAACAGTCTATTAAATAGATATTGGGTGGTTCATCTGGAAACACCTTGGAGGGCAATTTTCCAGGAATGATGACCTACACCATTCCAAGAAACTGGCCTATTGACTCAATGAGCAACAAGACCTGAGCAAGGGATACTGACTATAGTTTCAGAACTGCCAGGGACGTCACTTTGCTGCAGTTAGAATTTTGTCAACATTGATGCCACCTCTTAAAACTGCAATTATCCCCAAATGCAAGATTGTTTTCCCAAGTCTTCTGTGTGGAGACTTTTTCCTCAACTTGTTTAATTTTGAAGCAAATTGCCAGAGTTGAATATGATCAGTGGGTTCTTGTCACATACATTAGATGTGAAAGCAGTTGGAAAGGTGACACTGACAAGCCTTGGCATATCTTCATACATAGCAAGATTATTCAAAAGGGACTGTGCATATGGAAAACATGTCCACTACAGGGAAGTTTATAGATATTTGGCTGCTTCCACTTAGAAGAAAAAGATAAGGATGGTCTGTTCTAAACTGGGAGATGTGAGAAAAAGAATGAGCTACAAAGAAAATCCTTAAAAGACCTACACGGCCCTAAGTGATCTTGCCTCAACATCTATTTCCAACCTCATCTTGCCTTTCATCTTCTTGGTCATTCAACTCCAGACATGTCAACTGTCCTTTAGAGTTTTGTATATGCTGAAGCACATCTTGTATGATGCTATTCCTGTTGCCTGGAGCAGTTGTCTGTCCTCTTTATTTCTGTCTAGTTAATCCTCAGCTCTCAGCTCAATGGTTACTTCCTCTCGTGACCCTCCCCAATCTACCTCACTGCTATAACCACAGACTGGATGACATAATCAACAGAAATGTATTGTCTCACAGTTCTGGAGGCTGAGAGTTTGAAATCAAGACGTTGGCAGTGCTGAGTCCTTCTGAGAACTGTGAGGGAAGGATCTCTCTCAGGCTCCTCTTCATAGCTTGTAGACAGTTGTCTTCTTCCCATGTCTCCTCACATAGTCTTCCCTGTATGTGTATCTGTCACTGTGTCAAAATTTCTTCTTTCTATAAGGATTCCAGTCATGTGGGATTAGAGCACTCCCCAATGACCTCATTTTAACTTGATCACCTCTATAAAGATTCTATCTCCAAATAATGTCACATTCAAGGAACTGGGGGTTTAGAACTACAACATATCTTTTTTTGGGGGACATTTTTGAACCCATAACAATAGGTTTCATAGCATCATAAATTTTTAATTTTAGAGTATATTACAGTTATAACATTACTGTTATTTATGCAATGATGTGATTGCCTATCCCCACTACTAGATGATGCGCCCTAGGAGACAAGGTCAGCACCTTAGAGGTGCCAGTATGTATGTGTTAAATAAACAAAAGGTAAGAGTTCTGCATAACAGTCTAAATTGGTGTTTGTCATGTGGGCCATGAGATACAGAAGCATGACTTGTTGCAAACTCTGATTTAGAAATGGGAACAGCACCTCCTCCCTTAACACCAGCACCAAGTGAATGCCAAGTGCATCACATGTTTACTGGGCGAGGGTTATGTGCAGTCAAGAAACTTCACGGTTTAAAGCATTCTCTCTACAGCTTCCCCTAGGAAAATAATACATCAGCAATGAAGTGAAAACAGCATGCAATGTTCCCAGTGCACTTATTTCTTGGCTGCAGAAGTAGACTTAGAATACATTCTCACTGGAAATATATGTGTCTTTCAGCATTTATGTGGGAAAAGGACTTCCATGCTGGTATTTGAAATTGTCAATGTGTTCCATTTCCATATACATTCTTTTAGTGCAGGATTTAAAAAATAATACAATGTCAGTAAGACATAAGTTGTTGAATACCCAGAGGACTTGACAAAAGAATATATGAAATGTCCTCTGGGATTAGAAATGGCAGATCTCTACTGTTTTTTTTTTTAAGTAACAAAAATGAGAGCTAAATCTGGGGGAAAAATAGCAAAGTGATGTGGTAGACGCTTAAAATTTTTTAAATAAATAACTGCTCACATTCCCCTTTTACTTAAATGTTAGCTATAGTATTCTAAAGATAAATGAACTAGATGATTTTTCAGTAATATTTCTATGACATTGTGGACTTAATTCAGAAAAAAGCAACTTCAATAATTTTTGCTTATTTTAAAAAGCTGAGCTAGTCTATTTATTCTCGCAAGATGCTTTGAAAACAATGCTCACATCCTTGAAGCTCACAATCCCCAGGATATCGTGAAAGTCAATACATAGTCTTTGATCACACATTAAGTAATTTAATGTTACATATTTATCCCAAAATTGAATCATTGGGCATTGTATCAATGACAATAAACCTAATTTTCGATGTTATATTTTGGAAAAGAGCAAGTTCTGGGTAGGGTATTTTGTGGCATAATAATAAACATTTAGAGTTGTACTTGAAAACATACTAAATTTGAAGGATTGCAGTCAATGGTACCAATAGACTAAGTTGTAAAAAATGATGTATGAGTAAACTATGGATTTTTAAAGACATATATTGATTCTCTAATAGAGGCAAATATTATACTCTATGTCAGTCTCACTCTTAAGAAAATAATTGTTTACCGGGGAGGATAGCTATATATATTTCTGTGCCATAATAATAACAAACACACATACATATATATCTTGTTATCCTCAGAGTAGTCTTTTAAGGTAGGTACTATTAATTTCTTCATCTTCCATATGAAGTTACTAGAGTGTAGTAAATTGCCAAGGGCATGGAGCTAGGACACGACAGGGCCCATATTTGAACATGGTCAGTCTTCCTAGCTCCTGTCTTAATCACAATGCCTTCCAAAGTTGTGACTGTGCACCTGAAGAATATAGCCAACTGCATTCTAATTAATTATCAAGTTCTCTTGCCTTTATTAGTCACAATCTTCATGGAATCAACCACTTATCTCCATTGTTGCTGGCACTACCCTGGTTCAGATTAATGAAATCTCATATTACACTGGACCATTACAACCGACCACAGCAAAACTTCCCAGCTCTTTTCTCCACCTCCTCTCTTACTCTAATCCATCCTCCATATGGTGGCCATATGGGCATTGCATACATCATTCTTTCCTAAACCTGTCCAGTGTTACCATTTCACATTGGATGAGGACCCAAATCCTCAACATGTTTACAAAGCTCCAAATGATATAGCTCCTGCCTGTCTCAACATGGTTTCTTATGCCTCTATCTATGGCCTTTTCTGTTCCTCAAACATACTGTGATACTCTACACTTATAATTTATACACATCTTACTCCCTCTGCCTGGATTACTCTCCCCAGCTAACCCCAGCACCGTGCGCCATGCATTTGCCAAGTAAATTCCTACCCATCTCACCTTGGCTTAAATTTCACTATCCCATGAAAGTCCAACTTCTTACCCTAGATTAATACAGGTCTCCCTTTAATCAATTGACTTAGTAACTTATACTTCTGTAAGTGTTTATCTCAATAGCTATTAAATCATTATTTTTGTCTTTGTCTCTTTCCTCTAAAATGTAAACTCGTGAAAATATGAATTTTTTTTCCTTTTGTTTCTGCTATAATCTTTGTGCCCAATATGAAATCTTGCATGATTAAATTGCTGAATTTCTGTTGAATAACCAGAGAAAAAGAAATATTTCTATTGAGACAGGCAGAAAAGCTACATTGAGAAGGTGGCATTTAGTCTCCATTTTGAAGGATGACTAGGGTCTAAATAAGATGTGGAGTGGAAAGGGGAGAGAAGTAGCAGGTAAAAGAAATCACATGATAATTTTAGTGATGAAAAACACGATGTTTGTAGCTGGTGAATAGCATAGATTTATTCAAATACAGGATGAAAAATAAGAAGTATTAGAAGATAATTTATAAAAGTTAGGCTAGGCAAAATTGGGAAGCAAGAAGTCATACATGTGTTCTTTAAATAATAAGAAATTGCTAAAAAATATTATTGATTGGAATGATAACACGGTGATTTAGGAAGAATTGTTTGATAGAAATTTACTTAAAACTTAGTATTTTAGACTCCGACATGTTAGGTTTCTATCCCAGTTTTCATCTAAGTTGTTGTTTGTCCTTGGAAATTATACTTAAGTCCTATGTTAGTTAGGGAAATGCTTTTTACGTCAAACAAATTCTAAAGTTTCACTGGATCAATGCAATAAAAGTTTATTTCTAGCTGTTGTCCAATATGAGAGCTCTTGGTCAGTAGTCTTTAGTCTTTGTTCCTTATATTGTGTAGTTCTACAATCCCCCTAAATTCTCAAAGTTTTGTGTTCATCTGGCAAACAAATGAAGTAGAGAAGAAAGCCTTCTTGCTTCTTAAAAGCTCTTACTTCACCTTTATAGGTGAATACTCATCACATAGTCATGCCTGGATGCAAAGGGTACTAAGAAATATAATGTTGACTGAGTAGCTGCCTCTCAGGATAACTTTACACTATTGAAAGAGGAGTGTGACATTTTAGTAGACAGTTTTGCTACATACTGTAAACTACAATTTCTTTTTTAGTAAAATGGGGATGGCAATGATAGCTAACATATATGTAAGGAACAATAGTATGTGAAATGTCCCATCATAATGTCAAGAATATAAGTGATCCACTCCTTTGGATTAAGGAGAGAAAAGATCAGGAACTAAACTGCACTGAGAACTGTAGAAAAGGAAAGGAATGGAGGGAAATCAAGAAAAGCATGTGTTAAACTTGGTTCTAAATTGATGTTTTCAGTTTTGCTTTTGGAACATGTATTTAAACTCTTGAGAACTTGAATGAAAATGATAACTTTCCCATATTCAGCTAGAGACAGCCCTGAAATGCAGCCAGCAGCTGTTCCAAGCAGTGCTATTCTACACAAATATTAGAGTCCTAAAACTACCAAGTAAGCAGAGTAAAGTATTCAAAGATTATCAGGATTTTATAATCTTTAGCAATTTTATATTCCGAGTTATTTATTTTTAAGATTGGCTGACATTATTGTAGTGTCTTGATGAAACAAATGAACATTATTGGACTTTGCTTATAGTGTGGAAAAGATTATTATATCGCTACTTTAGTATTTAACACAGTATGTAGAACAAATATGAAAACAATTTAATGATAGATAACAACTTGAATCAACTGAATTTTTACATTTTACTAATAAACATAATCAAAAGGAAAATAAAAATAGTACCAAAGAAGTCAGTACAAAACATTGAAAGTAAAAGTGATATCTTCATTGTTGGCTAATTTTTGTCTATCTATCTAACTATCTATCTAATCTTATCTATCATCTACCTATTATCTAGATATCTAATCTAATCTAACATCTACCCTTCCATATACATATATTCGAAAAAAATTATTAGATATAACCTTTTCTATATGATTTCTGATTTTGACTTTGGCTTGACTAAGTTGATACCATGTGATGTGGTAAATTTAAAGAGAGACAGATTTGCATTTGTAGATTAGATCAAAAAATCAAATAATTTGTGACACTTTATATTACAATTTTGCAAGCTCGTTCTTTTATCTTTATCTTTTCAGAGGAAAAAAAATTCAATTGACCTGCTAAAGTTACCTGCGAGACTAAATTATATGTTCTTAAAGAATTATTAAATATTAAGTAACTTTTATTAATGACTTGTAGAAATATAAGATAAATAGCTAAAAATGACCTTCCCAGGTACTCAATCCACAAAACTTGTAGTTGTTTTTCCACTCAAGTCTTTTTCTTGGTTCTGTGAGACATTTTTTTGATCAAGGCTTTGAGTTAAGTATATCTTGGTCACATCCCATCCTTCTGTCCTCATTCTTTTTTCATGTCCTTACTTCAACTATTATAATTTCCAGTTAACCCAATCAGTTTATATCTTCCATTTTATACCTGTGACTTAATAAATATCTCCATTCATGCCACTCACAAGTTCTATGTCTCATTTTTGTCTATAGAAGAACAGAAGCTAAACTTGTGATCAAGCTTTACTCTCATCTCTAACTCTTCAAATAGCAGTGTCATCAGTGAAATCAAAGTTCAAGTGCATTTGTCATTCTTTTCCATACAGAGCCCAAATTTTCCTGAAACCCTCACTTTGCTTATTCTGTTCTCTTCCTCCTTAACTTTAAATCAATCCAAGTCAGAATCCAACCAATTCTTCAAGTATTGAGGTATCACTATTGGAAAAAGTTAGATTGATTTTTAAGCTAGATTCTCAGAATTATGATCCCAATTTAGGTTATTTTGGGGGGTTATTTTGTTTTGTTTTGTTTCGGGGTTTGTTTGTTCATTTTGTTGTTGTTGTTGTTTCAGAGCATTGAGGAGGCTATTTAAACTTCTGGGGACTTGGCTTTCTCATTATTAAAAAAAAAAAAGGCCTCCAAATTCCCAAATACATAGCTTTTAGGGTTCTTCGATATTGTAGTAAAAGTAACATCTCTTTTCTCTGAACGACCATGGAACTTTTTTTTTTTATTAAAATGATAGGTACCACTTTCTACTTATACCCTGGTCTTTTTTCTACTACATAAACATTAGCTGCATCAGGATATAGTAGTTATGTTTAAGTCACCTTAATATCTCTTTTATCTCCACATTTGAATATAGAAAAACCAGTATCTGATTCATTTAGGTATCCAGTTTATATCTTATTTTTATTAGTTTAAATAATTGGAAGGAAGGAAGGGACGGAGGGAAGGGGGGAGGAAATAATGTTATTTTTTGTTTGTTTTTAAGTCTTAGGAATGTAGATATAACGAATTTTTAATACTGTTATTTATTAAGCCACTTATCTTAATGTATGCTCTTAAATCCCAAGAGCGACACTTTCTGATCATTGCCTATAATTCACTATTACTTAATTAAGGCCTCAACTTCAATTAAATCCTGTCACAAATGAACATATTTTTAAAATAGAATTTTTCATTTCAATAGTAATGTTCTTTGCCTCTCAGAAATAATTCCTTTTTACATCTTCTTCAGAATATACAATCCTATGTTAAATGTTAAAATAGCTTGCTTTTTTCTTAATTTCTTTCTTGCTTTTGCTCAGGTTTGCTGATTAATTAAAAGATGACTTTTTAATGAATTTAACATTTTAGTTAAGCATATCTTTCAGCTAATGTGAAAGCAGGGCTTCTTAGAGAATGATTTCTCTGTGTTTCATTGAAACCAAAGTCATATCATGGCATCAGAAAGTCTAGACAGAATGTCTAAGAACCTTTACAAGTTAATTGAAATGACTCTAAAGGCAACACCTCTGATGTACTAGGCAAAGACTAAGATAAAAATTGATTTTGAAACCTTTTTCTTTTTAGTCTTCTTCAGTCTTATTTTCACCATTCTCTTCCTGATCTATTACACGTTATTTGTTTTATACTGTATTATCAGATTTTGCCGTCTTTTCTGCATTTAGAATTTTAAACGACCTAATGATCATGCTCTTCTGTTATAGACATCACATTCACATAGATCACTATCTACATGTGAGCTGCATAATGAGAATAGATCAGTGCTTAGCCCCTGTGCACACCTCAGCCCCAGCTGTGATCACTCTCTTCTGACTTTAGGTGTGTACAGGTATATAAGCCAAGTATAATGGTTAAGATTCAAGAGTCAAAACATATTGCCTAATTTACCCTTGAGAGTTCCATACAAAAGGACCAAAGTTACCAATAGACGTATCTTTCAATTGATCGCACACAGTTGAGTTTTTCCTTAACATTGAAACAGATATCTATTTTTCTTCAACTGAATAGCACATAAAAGTGTTAGGTTTCTTAGAGGGACGTTATCCGAAAAAATATAGTATCTCTAGAAACTAAACTTAGTACATTTCTCTATGTGCAGAGAAACTTGATATGTGAATTCTATGAAGGAAGTATCAGAGACACGTCACTAAGCATTTACCACAGGGCAAGGGCAAGTGGGAATATCTGTGATATTTAATTCCCCCTCCTCCAATCAGTTTGTTTCAAAGAATACATTTTTAATTTATGCAAGCAAATCTGCTATATCTGAAAATGAAGATTAGATCCAGGTTTTCAATCTGGACAGTCACAGCTTGCCTATGTATTGGTGTTCTCCAAGACTGACTCTTTTAGTTTATAGAGATCAACTACTGGTTCACTTTTCTATTCTATATTTTAGACTCAAAACAGCCACTTGAATGGAAGAAGCATCGTGTCTCTCAAAAATTGTAGTCATTTTTATCTACTCTTTTGTTAAACTTAAGTGACTTGTTTGAACGGACAAGTATTGTTTGAACTGTTCTTCCTTGCAAACACTATATAACTTGCCTTGTACCTGGTCCAACTTGGTGACTAATATATCTAGTGATGAATAAGAAATGTAAGACTCATCTTAAACTTCATATATGCCACTGGCTGTGTGATATTTAAGGGAGAATAGTCTAGCTAGGAGTTAAGTTTCCTTTGTGCAAAAATTGCTAAATAATAAGGGTAAAAACCAATGACTCAAATTTTTTTATTGTGGTAAAAATGCATAACATAAAATTGACCATCTTAATTATTTCTAAGTGTACAGTTCAGTATTGTTAAGTATATTTACATTGTTGTGGGAACAATTGCCTAAGCAAAATTAAAACTCTAAACCCATTAAACAACTTCCCATTTTTCCTTTCCCATTCCATCAGCAATCACAATTCTATTTTCTGTTTTTATGAATTTCACTATTCTAGGTATTTCACTTAATAGAATCATGCAGTATTTGTCTTTTTGTGACTGACTTATTTTACCTAGCATAATGTTCTCAAGGTTCATCCATATTGAAAACTGTGTCAGAATTAACTTCTTTTTTAAGGCTGAACATCATTCAATTGTATGATTGGACCACATTTTGTTAATCCATTCATCCTTGATAGACACTTAGGTTACTTCCATCTCTTGGCTTTTGTGAATAGTATGCTATGAACATGGGTGTGCAAATATCTCCTTAAGTTTCTACTTTCAGTTATTTTGGGAATAAACCCAGAAGTAGAATTTCTGGACCATATGATAATTTTATTTTTAATTTTTTGAGGACTCTTCATATTGTTCTCTATAGTGACTTCACCATCTTACATTCACACCAACAGTATACAAGTGATCTAATTTTTCCACATCGTTGCCAATGCTTCTTTTTGTTGTTTTTGTTGTTCATTTATTGTAGCTATCCTAATGGGTGTGAGATGATATCTTACTGTGATTTTGATTTGCACCTCTCTAATGGTTATTGATTTTGAATATCTTTTCACATGCTTGTTGTCCATTTGTATATCATTTTGGAGAAATATCTATTCAAGTCCGTTGCCCATTTCAAAAATACAGTTATTTATTGTTGTTGTTGTTGAATTATGGACTTCTTTATATCATGGATATTAACCCCTTAGCAGATACATGATTTGAAAATATTTTCTTCCAATCTGAAGGGTGACTTATGCTCTGTTGATTATGCTCTTTAATGCATAAAAGTTTTTAATGTTGGTGTAGTCTAATTTGTCTATTTTTACTTTTGTTGCCTGTGCTTTGCTATCATACCTAGGAAATACTTGCCATATCCAATGTCATGAAGCTTTACCCCAGATTTTCTTTGAAGAGTTTTATAGTTTGAGGTCATCTGTTTATATCTTTGTTACATTTTAAGTTCATTTTGTATATGTTATAACTTAAAGATCCAACTTTATTCTCTTCTTTGTGGATATCCAGTTTTCCCAATATCATTTCCGATGATGATTAATTATTTTAAAACAAATTATCAAAGATATTTGTTTGCAAAAACTTGCTAGTAGTAAACCAAACTGGAATATGGTGACTACCATCCTTTCCTTTCAAAATGCTTACAAATAATCTTGTTAATTTTTACTAGAATCTTCATTAGAATTAACATTAAACAGCTTCTGTGCCAGTATTGGCAAAGAAAATGATGGAATCAATGTGCGTTGTGTTCTTATTATGTGCAGGAGGCTTATACTTCTTATGTCTTTTACTTCTCGTAATAGACTAGTACATCCCAAACAACATTTTGTGGACCTGTTCTAGACTGGCTACATAAGAGTACAAACTAGGGTGGCACTCAGGGTGATCTATTTTTTTTAATGTCTTCCAGCAATTGAAGTACAGTTCAGACACATGACACAGCCACCTCTGACAAGTGTAAATTATTCACATCACATTCTAATTTGTAGAGCTGGAGTTCAAATCCAGAATCTAAAATTCTGACCCCAAAGTTCATTTTTTTTTTTTCTAATAGACTCCAAGTCAAGCTAAAGATTTATAGATACTTCTTTTTAGCAAGAAAACACTTTAGCGGATGCTTGACAAACATATCTTTCATTAATTCCTCTTAAGTCTATTTCTCATGCTTGTCATAAAGAAATATTCCATCTGACTAGTAATCTGCATCTAACATCTTTTTGTTCCTATTATTTTTATCAATATTTAAATCATATTTGTTACTTTCAAGGTTTTTTTTTTTAATTTTAAGTCAATCATTTTATCCTTAATGCATTTAGTACTTAACCTCCATTTCCAACAAATCATTTTATTTTTCATAGGGCAAAACATGCATTGGTCATTTTTAAAATATCATTTGTATTTAGCCAAATCTCAATGATTTATTGAGAATATTTTCCCCTCTGCTACTCAGTTCCTACTTATTATCTATGCTTTGAGCAAGGATATATAATCATAGATGATCTTAAATGTTGTTTCGAATTTCTTTCCAGTTTTTTGTTATAAATTATTATAAAACTCTTAAAAGAGTGCCCTTTTTTTTTGCTTTCCATACCTGGTTGCCTCCATAATGATTGTGCATGTGACATTCTTGTATTTATCATGCTATATTCCCTCCATACTGTTTTTTATATTTAATTTAGAGGCCCTTCAATTGGATTTCTCTTTCTTTGGTGTAGATTCATTTTCCCAGTCTTTAATGCTCTCTTTCCTTATCTGAGAGCCATCATTTTGGAGCTTTAGCCACAGATTTCAATTTTTGACCCTCCCTAACAGTATAAAAAATTGTTAATTTTCTCTGTTTTCATGTTTCTTAAAAAGCATTGAAAGTAGCAATGAAAATAAATCTGTTATAAACTGTGCTCTGCCATTCCTTAAAGAGGAAATGTCTCTTGCCCCATCTTTTAAAATAATATTAAATTACATAAAATTTAAGAAAAGATGTAAAGATTCAGTTTAATGCATATATGTGTATATAAATTCAATTAACTATGGCCTTGATACAATGTCATCTATTATTTTCTTTCCAGGTTCATCGCTAAAGAATTGCATAGGCCAAAATGGTGTGATCTTGTTCTGCTTATAACTGTTTTCAACTTTGACATTGTTTCCACTTACTCCATTGTGTTTTTTTTTTTTGAGACATTTTATACTGAATATATTACAGAATATAATTATGATCATATAATTGGCTATTCAAATATATCTAGTAAACCATTATCTCATGATGAAAATTTGATTGCTCCATTGTTCTTGTTCTGACATACCTTCAACATTCAAGTTCAGAGAATTATGTAGATAATAAAAAACAAAATAAAACAAAACAAAACAAAACAACTTCCTCTTAGAATTTACTGATAATGCAAAAAAAAATAACTATTTAAATAAAAGAGAATTCTAATACCTTTTAACTTTTAGATAGCCTCAAGCTTTTCACCCTTTATGTGACATTATCCAAGTATTATGTAAAAATGACTATCCTGTGGTTAGCTATTTTGTTTAGTTTGCAGATTTTCCTCTCTTTGGTATCTTTTCTAATACCATTTCAAATATTATTGTTTCAATAGAAATCTTTGAGAAAGAATTGCGTTTGTTTCTTTGTTTGTTTATTTTTACCTTTTGTTCCCCAATAATAAAGTAAGAAAGACCTTAGGAAAGAAAAAAAAAGGAAAAATTTACAATACAATAAATCTCTCAGTTTATGTTCTGCTCTTAGCTCTTGTTAAATATTAGGTTCAGAAATGACACACACTCCTTCAAAGTGGCTTTGTAGTTTTTACTTCTTCCAAACCCTCAAGTAGAAAAGGCTCATTTAATTGTAACAAGCATTTCTTCTGAAGAAAAACCTTTCTTAATTTCATGTCAAAGGTAAGAGAATTATCTTTGAAGTCGATGGGAATTCTTCACTGATAATGTCTTTTGTTATTGAAGTACACAGGGGAATGAACAATTTTATGCAACCATATATGATTTATGTAATAGGTTTTGTGGTATCTCTACTATGTGTAGGTAGTAGGTTTGGGGCAAAGAGGGAAATGTTAAAAGATGAAAAAGTCGGTGGTCTTGAACAGTTAGTGGTTTTCAAGCAGAACATAATGCAATTCATTACCTCATTGTAGGTATAGCAGAATATGATAGTGAGGGTGACTCTCAAACAGTGAGTGTCAAAGGGAATTATAAACCTTTAAAAAATATTCTTGTCAGGGCGAGAGGGATGACTAGATGTAGTAGAGAGGATTTTTAGGGCAATGAAAATACTCTATATGATACCAAGATGATGAATACATGTTGCTATATGATTCTCCAAATCCATAGAATGTACAACACCAAAAGTGAATCCTTATGTAAATTGTGGGATTTGGATAATTATGATGTGTCTCTGTTTTCATTTTTTTTTTTTTGAAAGTTGTTTTTTTTGAAAACTCCTGTCACTGCTGTGGATCAAAGTGTTCACTAAATGTTAATTTTTATTAGTGCTATTGTTTTCACTGTGGTTTCTGTTGGTGCCATTAACAAAACAGACTATCATAAGTGCTGTACCACATGTATGCATATACACACACATAGGGTTGTAAAAACTCAAAGAAATAACAATTCAGAGTGGAAAAATTGAGGAAGTCTTTAGAGAAGAAGAGAAATTTAAGTGGAACTTAAATTGCATTAAGAGTTGAACAGGTAGAAAAATAATAGTTCGAAAGTGAAATATATTTAGTCCTAAATGCCATGTTCAGAAACATGGCCCTAATGAAAGATGCCACTTAAAGAAAGTGACATCTGTTACTGGATGAATGAATAAAGAAGATGTGGTGTGTGTGTGTAATGAAATATTATTCAGCCATTAGAAAGAAGGAAATCCTGCCATTTGTGACAGTATGGATGGACCTTGAGGACACTATGCTAAGTAAGATAATTGAGACAGAGAAAGACAAATACTGTATGGTATCATAAATGTGTGAAATATATATAGAAAAGCTAAATTTATAAAAACAAATTTACAAGAGAAGACAGTGATGTTACCAGGGTCTAGGAGGTGGGGTTATAGGAGAGATGGAGTACAAACTTTCAATGAGTAGGTAAATAAGTCCTGGAGATCTAAATACAGTATGATGAATATAGACAACAATATTTTAATCATCAAACTTTCTAAGAGACTAGATCTTAATTATTTCCACCACAGAATAGAAAAGATAATTATGTGAAGTGATAGAAGTGCTAACCATTATTACAATGGCATTCATATCACAATAAATAAATGTATCAAATCAACATGTTGTACACCTTAAATTTTTACAATGTTATATGTCAAATATATTTTCATAAAATATTAACTTCACACACATACCAAAGAAATAAAGCTAATAAACATACATGGCAAAAAAGTGACATCTAATTTGTTTTAGAATGATTGATCTTATGACAGTTGGTATGATGATTAAAGGGAAAAGAGAAGGAAAGAGAGATACTAGAGAAAGAGAGAATCATTTTATTAGGTACATAATATACTATATAACACACTTTCATAGGAAAAAATGCAGCTTTATATGGAAAACAATCTATTTCTTTTTCTGGAAAAGTAAAAAACTGGTGAATATAGTCTCCATATAGCCTGTCCTAGAGGATTGCCCCCTACTGTGATCTCTCTTTATGTAGAGCTTCTTATATTAGCCATATTAATCAGTCTTAGGTATGAATTTCCAAAATAGAACTACTTTTATTGTTTTTTCTAAGTAAAAACAATATACTACAGTTATAAAATATATATTTGTGACAGATATATATTTTTATATTTATTTTTATAACAGAAAAATGTATACATATGAAGGTAAATCTATTAATTAGTCTATTGCTCAACGATAAGTACTGTGAAGATTGTGATATAGAGAAACATTCCAATATAATTCTTTATTTTCTTGCTTCCTATATATATCTTTTCCTCTATTTTATAAACTTTTGTTTTTTCACTCAATGCATCATGGTATCTTTCCATATAAATAAATTAGAACATCATTATTTTAATGACTGTGTGATAGTCTATCACATGAAATCTAGTATTTTGAGCAGTCTGCTACCATAAGTATTTATATTCAAATATTTTTGCTTTCACTAACCCTGCTGTTAAGTATACCCCTCATATTATTGTTTTGCAATTCTATTCTGCCTGAATAGCTCTGTTGTTGATCTATTTTCATTTCACTTTTGTGTTTCTAATTACTGATATTTTATGCTCACTTGGTTGTTAATAATAGTAATAATAATCACCAGAAAAATATGAATATTGAGAGCATTTACTGTGTTGGTCACTGTACTGAGTGTTTTTATATATTCCGTGAGATTTATGTAATGTTATTAACCAATGTTACCCCAGTACATTGAATTTAAAAATTAAATTAAAATTTTAGAATAGTTTTAGGTTCACAGCAAAATAGAGGTGAAGGTATAGAGCTTTCCTATGTATTCCCTGCCCCACATGCATAGCCTCCCCTACTGTCAAGATTCTCCACCAGAGTGGTGCATTTATTATAATTGATGAACTTACATTGGAACATCATAATCATCCAAAGTCCATCATTTACATTATGATTCACTCTTGGTGTTTTACATTCTATGGGTTTACACAAACATTTAATGACATGTATTCATCATTATGGAATCATACATAGAATTTTTACTGTCCTAAAAATCCTCTGTGCTTTACCTGTTCATCCCTACTCCCAATCCTAATTCTTGGCAACCACTAATCTTTTTACCATTTCCATAGTTTTGCTTTTTCTAGAATGTTATGTAGTTGGAAACATACTGTATTAGGTTATTCAGATTGGCTTCTTTCACTTACTAATATGCTTTTAAGGTTCTTCCATGTCTTTTCTTTGCCTGATAGCTCATTTCATTTTAGCCTTAAATAATATTCCATTGTCTGGAGGTACCACAGTTTATCCACTTACCTAGTGAAGAGCATCTTGATTACTTCCAAGTTTTAGCAGTTATATACAAAGCTGCTATAAACATCTATGTACAGGATTTTGTATCAACCTAAGTTTTCAACTTCTTTGGGTAAATACTAAGGATAGCAACAGCTTGGTAAGATTTTAAGAATTTTTTGAGTTTTGTAAGAAACCACCAAACTATCTTCCAAGTGACTGTACCATTTTCTGTTTCCACCAGCAATGAATGGTAGTTTCTGTTGTTCTACATTCTCGTCAGCATTTGGTGTTGTCGGTGTTCTTGATTTTGGCCTGGGTGTGTAGTGGTATTTTGTTGTTTTAATTTGTATCTCCTTGACAAATGATGTGGCACATTGTTTCATATGTTTATTTGCCATCTACCTATCTTATTTGGTCAGGTTTCTGTTAAAGTCGTTAGCCCATTTTTAAAATCATGTTGTTTGTTTTCTTATTGTTGAGTTTTAAGAGTTTTGTATATTTTGAATAGTAGTCCTTTATCACATGCTTTTTTTGAAAATATTTTCTCCCAGCCTGTGCCTTGTCTTCTCTTTCTCTCGAACACATTATATAATGTCTTTCTCCCAAAGGTGATATGAATTCAGTGGCATCACTCGGAAACCAGAGGTTCAGAAAGTCGAAATTATTTGCCCAAGGTGATAAATTTAGTAAGTGCTGAAACCAATATTTAAATCCTAGTCTCTGCAAATGCAAGCCCCATAACCTTAATTACTAGGCCAGGTTATAATGAGGGCAGAGAAAGTAGCTTGTACTTTTATTCTCTGATATTCACTTCTTCCAAAATAGTCTGAAACACCTTCAGAGAGAGTTTGGAAGAACTGGTTTTATGCCACAGTGCCATAATAGGAAGTTGAGAAATTATATATTTTGGGGAGCTCTCCTTATATATATTTTTATTTTATATCCGGCAGTTCATCCAAGCCTGCTAGCTAATTAAAAACCTCAAAGAAGAACTTAAGACAATCTATGCTTAAAGAAAATAATACTTTTTGGCCAAGTTTTCTCAATTTTCAGATGGACCCTACTATGTAACTCTTTTTGGGCATATTGATTAGATTTCTGTGGCTGTTTTGCAGCTAACCAATGAAAGTGAGCCCCTTAAAAAGCAGTGTCATTCAATATGAGATGGTGTCTAGGCAGTCTAGAATTTTATTATTCAAGTTGCTCTCAAGGTGTGGTCCCGAGAGCATCACCATCACCTGATGTCCTATATAAAATCCAAATTCTTGAGCTTCTTACCTAATGACTCAAGCTCTGAGGATGGAACTCAGCAATCTGTTTTAACAAACTAGGGGATTCAGATATGTGCCAACATATGAGACCAATGAATTATGGTTTATGCAGCCAACTGGAAAAACATGGCCTTCAAAGATTTCAAATCATACCAATGCTTATATCTCTGGGGCCAGATCCAAATATTTTACTAGAAAATTGAGCAAATTGTGTTTGTGAATCCAATTTTGGCATGTCCTTCCTCACCCATCTTCAGGTGGCAGTGATATGGCCTTCTGACTAACCAAAAACATAAGTCAAGTTCTTTAATTTTCCTAAGAAAATGTCTAATTTGCCTTGGGCATGTCTGGTTTGTTCTAGTGGAGATATGCCTTCCATTAACAGGAGACAAAGCCTATTCCAATCATTCCTTAATCAGATGACTCTTTAAAAAAAATTTTATTAAAATATAGTTGGCATACGATATTATATTAGTTTCAAGTGCACAACAAAGTGATTTAACATTTAGATACCTTACAATGTGATCACTATACTAAGTCTAGTAACTACTACTAAGCACCTACCAGAACCCTTCCTATATCCATTGACATTCAGGAGAAGCAGCGTAATGGATAAAATAATCATCCACATTTCAAACTTTGTTTTTTTGTTTTTTGTTTTTTGTTTTTTTGTCTCTTTGCTTTAACCCTCTATCAATTTTAAATCAACAAAAATTTAAGTGCTTGGCAAATGTGCATAGTTTTTTTCCTTAAGAATTTCAAGTACAGATCTGTACTTTTATACTTTTTTTCTAAAGTTGATTTAAAAAATGTTACACATGAACATTTTATTTTCTATGTATAAGAATTCGGGCAGTGAATTCTGTTTAACATCTACTGCCAGGGAAAAGTTTTACTGATTACCTTGGTGTCAATTCTAGTTTTTCATTAAAAACACTTTAGTCAGATTTATTAAAATAAGTCCAGAATATAGTTAATTTAAAAAATAAATATCTCACAAGATAATTCAACTGTGCTAGATGACTGATTTCCTTTCTTTTATCAGGCAATATCTATCTATCTATCTATCTATCTATCTATCTATCTATCATCAGCTATCTCTTTTGCATATTTTTGTTGGCTACTGTGTAACTCAGAGACGTTCGACATTCCCTAATAATGACCATCTATAGCCCGACTTTCTGATATAATCACAGTCTTCCTTGTACTCTGTCACTTTTCCACTTTCGTTTTAATAGTCGTGATATTAATTAGTCTCCTATTGTTAGTAATTTAAAACTTTCTCTGGAAATAGTATAATTATAATTTTTATTTTCTTCTAGTGTACCTAGGTATTTAAGACAGCGTTCTTCATATAAATATGTCAAAATTAATTAATGATGAATTTGATCTGAATGCTGTGTCTCTATCAACTGAATACTCTTCTGAAGTATGATCATCAGTTAGCAGGAAGGGACAACACACACACACACACACACACACACACACACACACACACACACACAATCTTCTCCTTTTCTCTAGCTCAAACAAGTTGTATCTTTGAATGAAAATTAAAATAGCACAAGGTAAACTATTTCCCATGTGCTCCCCATGCTGCTCTCTGATTCCCATTGTTAGCACTTATAACTTTGTATTGTCATTGCCTGCTTGTCTTTTTGGTCTTCCATAAATTTCTCAAGAGCAAAAGTGTGATATATGCATTGTTGTAGTTTCACTGCCTAGCGGAATAACTGGTATAGAGTTGTTTCCCAGGAATACAATTAAGTATCATATAGTATGATGCAGGATTGCTCTTTCAGGAGCTTAGAGAATGGGCAAACCTAGAAAGATTAGAATTTTCTGGTGAAGGTTTATAGAGGAGGAAAGATATAGAGTAGGCATTAGCTGACTGGTCTTGTGCTTGGCATTGAACTTGGGCAGGAGCTTAGAGAACTGTTGTACAGGAATGTCTACACATGGGACAAGGTATGTGTGTGGGATGGGGAATGAGGAAAGGGACTTGTTTTGAAAAATGGTAGTAAGATGGGAGATCAGCATTATCAGTCTGAGGGTGAGCTGCAAAGCTAGGAGAAAACTTTATAGCTGATAAAATAGGAAGCATATATCCAAAGAGTTTTGTTAGTGGGTATGTTATATAATATAATTTGTGATTATGCTTTCAGTCTGACAACAATATTGGTCATGGGTTGGCTAACTATGGCCTACATGTCAAATCCAGTAGGTCATGGGTTGGCTAACTATGACCTACATGCTAAATCCAGCTCACACCATGTTTTTGCATGGCCCTCAGATAAAGGATCTTTAAAACATTTTAAAAGAGTTATTTAAAAACTAAGCTAGAATATGCAACAATGGTCTTTTATGGACCTCAATGCATAAAATATTTACTATCTGGTCATTTACAAAAAAATAGTTTCCTGGTCTCTGCAGGTAAAACACATGGAGATTAGTGAGTAAAGATATTAGAATAAAGGATTTGCTTGTATATATAAGGGTAAGAAAGACAGTGGTGACAAATAGTTTTCTTCCTTTTAGCAGCTAAACACAGTAGTTTCTGTCTCACTCATATAACCGTCTAATGCTGTTTTTCCTTTTCCCTCCTTGGTGGGCAGCTTTCTCCTATATAATGATTTTGAGTCTCAGGCTTCTTTCTTCCTATGGCCCTGACATTCTGTATGATCTCATCATTATTGCATCCAAATAGTTAAAAGAGAAATACAGTGACAGAAACACACATGTGCTTCTTTGAAAAACCTTGTTTTTTAATCGACTCACATCCCTTTCCATTTACTTGCTATTGATAATAGGTGATCATGTAGCCTCATCTAGAAATAAAAGCATTTGGGAGTTGTACTTCCTGGTTGAGCGACCCCTTCCCAGACATAGTTCTATGGTATAACCACCAGCTCTATGCTAGTCATTTTTGCCAGAGGAAGAAGTTGTTGTAGCAATTGACTCATCTGGGAGCTGATTGTTTCTATAACAGTGAGACCAGAAGCCATATATGTGTATGCACACACACATATATATAAATGAATATGTATATTTAAATGTATATATGAAGAAATATATATACACATGCATATATGTACATATATGCCTATAAACACAAACATATACATGCACGTGTATATAAGCAGACAATGAATTGAGGGGGCTAAGATACTAGGAGCCTGAGAATTCCTACTTTCTATTTTCTGGATTTCTCTACTTTCTCCTGCAACTGGCTCTCTACATTCCAGTTATGATATTGCATTAGATGTTATCATTTCTAAAATGCTTTTATTTTCTCATCTATCAAATGGAGAATATTTCGCTCTAGCCTTTGTAGTGAGAATTAACGATGTAAAGTTTTTAGGTTATTTCCTGGCATATACTAAATGCTCAATAAAATTTGACTGTTATTATTGATGCTATCACTATTAATGTTGTTTACACCCTTTAAATATTCCAAGAAATGTTTATGGGGCTTAGCAGCAGCTGACTATGAATAGACCAAAAAGAGACACAAAACACGACCTCAACTTTTTGCTTATATGGAGAAATAATAAACCCAGAGAAGATGGGAAGAGCTGGTTTGCATATAAAATTGAAAATGTGTACCTATCAGCAAGGCGAAAATAGTAATAAAAATAATTATTGTCACCTATATTCTTTTCAGAGACTAGAGAATATAATGTCACAGATCAAACATACAGCATCATAGGAATGTAACACTGCAGAATAAGGAATAAATAGGGATTCCGCCAGCATTGTATTAGAATGACTAAACATTACCCCTTTTGCTGAGACTATTAATATGTACATATATATATACTATATATATATGAAATACATGTATATATATAGTATATAAACAAATTTGGTACACCAATATATTGGAATACTATTCAACAATAAAAAGAAACAAAATTCATGTGATACACATACAAACACATACACATACTCCACAAACAACTTTAGTGGTAAGTAAATTGTTTATTTCTGAGAGGCTGTTGAACAGTGATAGAGTCCTCATGTCTGTATTGATTCTGGCTCCTGTACTAGCTGGGAGCCATGGTCATGACTGTGATTATATTCTAGTCAAGTAACACATCTATTGATGCTATTTGCAAATATCCTCCCTCTGTGCTTTCTTAGTAGTCATGTTTAGTATATATAGTTTTAGAAGCATGTATATCAGAGTAAAGCAGGACTTCTGCATTCACTTCACATTAGTAAGACTAGGTATTCCTTGACCAACTTAAGGCAAGCCTCCGTATCTTTTCTGGTAATGTTTCCAAATGGATGTTGTCTTAGTCAAGAATAAAGATGCAGAAGCATATTTCAAAAACAGATGTGTGTCTGTTTTAGACACATGGGCTTCCTGGGCCTATTTTTAAAGCCAAGGGAGATTCTAAAGTCTCTCGTCTGCTCCAATTTGAAAATTAGATCTGACAGCCCTTGATTCTTTCTTCTTACTTCCTGAACAACTTTGCTTTACTCTATTAAGTTGTTCATAGAGAGCTTGAATGTTATGAACATGGTGCTTTGTTTTTGGCAGTTCTGATTTCTGACTTGGGACAAGGCTCTAGAGACTATCACTTTGCAAACTCGTTACTCTTTTGTGGCTGCTTCTTCTGCAAGCAGTTTACTACTAGTTGTTTTTCTGTTTGTTTGTTTTGTTTTGTTTTTTCCCCATCATGGGATCCACACTCCTCCCGTCACCCTGCCCAAGCAGAGCACATAGGCATAGCTAAACCTCAATTAGCACATATCATTGAGTTGAGTATTCATGGGACTTCCGTAAGTGCAATCCGTGGCTCACCCTAGCCAGAGGTAAAGCAGAAAAAAAAGCTGTACCAGTACATGGGAAATCTATTTCCCATTATTCTCAAACCATGATTTCACAACATAAAAGATGATTTAAATGCATCCGATATCATTTCCCATAGCACTAACAACTCACACTACTACTCACTCACTTCTGGACCTCAATATACATACATTTATATGACTCCTTTAATTCTTTATCAAGCATTGATTGACTGCATACTATATGCTAATTTTTTATATAGTGTTGAACAAAAATATTTATAAAGACTGTTTTAAAAAACTTAATTGAGATTGGTTATTGCTTTGGAGCCCATGGGGCTCTATAATGTGAACTATGATAATGTGAGGATAAAGTGGTCCTGCTGTGTAATGATATCGATCTTGAAGTTGAGTATGTTAATATTCAACCCACAATCAGCACTTCCCCAGTGACCGCCTACCCTTTGCCCCATTGTTTACTCCTTGGCAGTAACTGTGTATTTGTCCATTTCTTCTACTTCATATTGAAGGTCATTCTGCATTGTATTCAACTTTGTGATAATTCTTCTACACCTAGACAATTATAACGTTTTATACACAATGACTGAATAATAACTCTTTGTTAATGAATTAATAAATCATCTTTGTAGAAGTTCTACTCCTGGCCATTTACACTAAAAAAAAATGAAAGCTTGTGTTAGCACAAAAATCTATACAGGTATGTTCATTGCAGCATTTTTCATAATCATAAAAACTGGAAACAATCAAAAAGTTCTTCAGAGGGTAAGTGTATAAACAAATTGTGATATACCAGTATGTTGAGATATTATTAAGCAATTAAAAAAATAAGATATTGACAAAAGCAACAATTTGGATGAATCTCAAAGACATTATGCTGAA
Organism: Pteropus medius; assembly: GCF_902729225.1. Lineage (NCBI taxonomy): Eukaryota > Metazoa > Chordata > Mammalia > Chiroptera > Pteropodidae > Pteropus > Pteropus medius. The sequence goes on from NW_024343578.1 coordinate 5,489,309, forward strand.
TGAAACAAGTCAATCTCAAAAGGTTGCACACTGTATAATTTCATTTATGTGACATTCTTGAAAGGACAAAAAATATAGTGATGAAAAACAGGTTATTTGTTTCCAGATGGTAGTGGTTGCGGGAGAATTTGACTACAAAGCACAAGAGAGTTTTTTGGATGATGGAACTATTTTGATTTTGGTAATGGTTACGCAAATTTATATATGTGCTAAAATTCATATAACTGAACACCAAAAATGTCAATTTTTCTATATATTAATTTAAAAAATAAAAATTTTAAATGAGCTCTTGTGAACTTGTATGCTGCTATTAATATTCCTTACCAAGTTCCATCATACCTAACCTTTAAATCAGTGTTCTTAAACTTGACTGATTATTAGAAACAACCAGGTCTCTCATTAACAGCACAGACCCCCAGAATTCTCTGCTGAGGATAAGTTCAAACTCTGACAAAAGCAAAGAACCTAAGTGATCCGGGGAACTGGAAAAGTTTGAGAGACTGCTCTAGATCAGTGTTTTCAAACTTTAGTGAGTACCAGAATCAAGTAAGAAGACCTAGCAAGATGTGGAATAGGGACCACGTATTGGCATTATTAGCAAGGACCCCAAGAAACTCTAATTCAGGTGTTACATGGAACAGACTTTGAGAAATACCACTGTAGCTTAGTGTTATTAAATTAATGTCAAACTCAGTTGGCCCTTTTGTGTCCACTCAATAATTCTATGACTATCCTCCTCTTCCATTCTCCAGCTTAGGCATTTCATATCTACACCAGCTGCCAAATTCTCTCCCTCACTTCTTCAGTAGTTGGTTGAATCTTGCCTTTGTCACCTAGAAAAAACATTTTTAGATGTGCTCTCCTTCAGCTTCCTGTTCTTACACTTAAAAAACACAGAATTGCATCGAATTCCATTCTTTTTTTCCCAGTGCCTGAGAAAGAAGTGTGTCTTATCTTCAAAGCTTACATATGTCTGGCTCTGTGCTCTTGAACTGAGTGCCTCTTGATCCTCTACTTTCTCTCTCCTGCATTTCCAATTTTTTCTTCTGTAATGGCTCCTTCCAAATACCTGTGAATGCGCTCAAGTCACCTTCATCTGATACTGGAAAATCTCTTTTGACTTGGAATACCCTTTTATTGCTCACCCTGTCAATTTTTTTCACAGCCAAATTCCTTAAGTATATAGCCTCCAATTACAGTGTCTACTCAGTGCTCATCCTTCACTTTTCAGCCCACAGTAATCAGGCTTTTACCTCAAACCTTGTACTGAGATGTCACAGGGAAAACCTGCCAGTAACCTCCTGGATACCCAATCCTTTGGATGGATTCTGTCTTCATCTGACCAGATCTTTCTGAGACTTCCTTTTTTATGAAAAAATTATACCTTTTCTGCTATCCTCCTAACTTTCCATTTTTCTAGATGTCCTTCCCTAGCTCATAATTCTTTATGCTTCAATGTTTGCTTTATCCAGGGGTCCTGTCCCTGGTCCTCATTTTTCACCCCAATTTTTTTATTCTGGGAAATTTCTTCCATGCCCATGGCTTCAACCATTCCTATAGGCTAATGATTCCTAGGCCTGGAATTAATAGGTGCTCAGTAAATGTTTGTTTAGAGGATAAATGGGTGACTGCATGGATGGATAGATAATGGAATGAATATCAATGAACTAGAGATACATTATGACAAAAAGAAATAGGACCGATTTCAGATTGCGTGGGTTTTTCTACAAGGAGAGACAGACTTTAAGATGCTTATTTGTACTTATTAATTTCTTTTTTAGAAGTTAGAGATAGTCAGAATATTAAAATGTATTTAGCTAAGAAGTTCCGTGATGAAACATGAAACTTTATTGGCATTGGATAACTTTGGGAGGGCTAAGGGTTCAGTGGAATCCTCTTTCTTCCTCTATTTCTTCAAGATCTAATTCCTATTGTGCAAATTAACACACACACACACACACACACACACAAGCTCTGAATTAATGTGGTAAAACATGGTAATACCTAGGCACCACTTCTTTGTAGAATTCATAATAGGTATGATGTTTTGTGACATACTTATTCATATTAATTATCTGTGTCTCTTTTTATATGTCACCACTTCCTACCTCTTTTCTCCCTCTCTTTCTTTCTCCCATTCTTTCTTGTTCTTTCTGTCATTCACTCACATATATTTAAGAACAAATGTTGGCGTAATTTATTAATTTATGAGGTAATATTTTCAGAAGGTCTTTAAAATATAAGCTCAGGCTACAACAAAAATATAAGATACTTGGCACACAAATATACAACCGGAGACCAGACTTTTGACAATTAGAAGAGACCTCTTAGCACCAGGGGTTGGTGAGTTGACAACCATTAATGTGAATCCAACCTCAGGTCCTTTAACTGCTAGTGGGTATCTTAATTACTGCAAGTTTAAAAATTATAACCCACTGGCTATAGAAAGCACTGAACACAGTGCCTAATACATAATAGACCCTCAATAAATGTTAGTCCTATTCTCCTTCATTCTTTAAAAAAAAAAAAGATGTTCTTTCTGCTTTAGACATCTTTTAGCAAGCCACATATTTTCTCTCCATTAGTTAACAGAAAAACAAATTCTATGTATAAAACATATACTCTGTTCATTTAAGCCATTTTTCTTTCTACTTCCAGTTTGTGGTTTTCAGTTTACTCACCTATACAATCACCAAATGTTTCCAGAGCCTATACATAAAAATCAGTCATTATCTTTTACATGCTATCTCTTATCTCTGAGTCTCAATATTCTCCTAATTGAAATGGGGATATGTGCCACTGCCTCATAGGGATATTGTGAGAACTAAATGAAATTATGCATATAGTTAGTGTGCTTAATGTAGCATTTGGCGTATAGGGAACATTCCAAAAAATATTAGATGATGATGTTATTGTTTTAGATGTCTTATTTCTACTTATAGTTTAGTCATTTGAGTTCTAGAACATTGTGAATCTTTGAATCTTTCAATAAGTCATGTCTCAGAGCTAACATCAATTTTCGGGGAGGGCTTTTTTGACTTTCTCATTAAAGTGGACCCACAGTGTCCTCTCACAGTAACTAAGGTAGCATGGAAGTGAGAAACACACTGTATTTTGCCTAAAGGCAACCCCTGGGTCTATTTAGTTTCAGCCAAATTGCTTAATCTCCTGATAACTCAGTGTCCTAATCCTGTAAACAAAAGTAGTAATAGTATCTGTCTCATAGGATTGTTGTGAGGGGAAATGAGTTAATATGAGTAAAATGCTTAGTATAATTTCTGGCACAAAATATGTGTTAAATGTTTATTTTTTTATGATTAAGAAAACAACGCTTACTGTTTATACTAAGCATTTTACTCATATTAACTCATTTCCCCTCACAACAATCCTATGAGACAGATACTATTACTACTTTTGTTTACAGGATTAGGACACTTACTGTTTTCTGAAACTGTCTTGTTCAATTATCATATTACAGTCTAGTTCAACCTTCCAGGATAAAGAGGATCCAATGAAAGAGGGAAAGTTTCATGCTTTGTGTTGCCTTGTTCACTGCTGTATTCCCGAAATTGCAACAGGGGTCAACATTCATCACGTTTTTGTTGAATGAATGAATGCGTGATATATATAGTCAATCATTCAATCCCTCATACCTGGTCTAACACATTGTGTTGTGCACAGTGGTATTTTTCATAATATTATACATAGTAGGTTATCAAAACATATTTGTGATGATAACCTCAAATATTGTTCATGACTTTTTTTTAACACAAGTCATGCAAATATTGCGTAGTGAGAAAATTGAGAGCTATAATTGCTCTCTGAATGGTGTGAATTTTTTTTAAAGAATTCTGACTTCTCACCATGCGTTAGTGAGCCAGAGAGACTGCCTCTGTCCTCTTGATTTAGTTAGGAAGTTTCCCCTGGATGAGAGCCATGGAAATAAATTAGAACACCCCACCCTCCAACTATGCAACCCATCTCAAAGAAAATTCTTAACAGATTTGTTTCTAGAAAGGAAAATAAATTGATATTTGTCTTAACTTGGGGATCTGGGCTGAATTTTTTTTTGTCATTCAACTACACACTGGGGATAAGTTCCAGAGAAAGAAGAGATTGAGATTTGGGAACTCTATGTAGTTGGTATGCTGGGGGCCATGGAGTTAAACTGGCTTTAAAGCTACTTTATTATAGTGATTTCCCCAATAAAATCTTTAAAGCAAGGATCTGCAGAAACTTTAAGAACGGAGTTTATTAAATAATGAGAAAAAAAAGGAAAAGTATAAAATACATGACAGAGAATATTAAAGAAGCAAAGGGGCTAGGGGTAAACAATGAATCTGGCAGCCCATTCTAGAAGTCTGTGTGGAGATATTAGGATAAAAAAAAATCTATAAAAACTAAATATGTGATGACTAATATGTGCTAATGACACTTCTCTGTAATGGCTTTCCATTCTAATCTTGGGCAAAATAAGATGCATATTATAAGTTTTCCAAGGTGTGTTGTGTTAGTTAGGGTTCTCCAGACAAACTGAACCAATAGGATGTGTGTGTGCATAAAAAAGTATGGCAAGTTCAAAATTTGAGATTGGAGACTCAAGGAAGGACCAATGTTGCAATTCAAATCCAAAAGCCATCTTCTGGCAGAATTTCTTCTTGTTCAGAGGAAGTCAGTTCAGGCCTTCAGCCAATTGGATGAGGCCCACTCACATTATGAAAGATAATCTGTTTTATTCAAAGTACACCTACTTAAATGTTAATTTCATCCAAAAACACCCTTACAGAAGCATCCAGAATAATGTTTGACCATATATCTGGGAACCATGGCCCGGACGAGTTAAAGCATAAAATTAACCATTACACTGAACATGATCTGGCCCCTGCCTATCTACCAACTTCATTTTGGACCACTCATCTGCTTCAAACATACAGGTCTTTTCATTCCTCACAAACATACATTTCCTCTCCCCACTTCAGGGCCTTCATATATGCTGTGTTCTCTACCTGGAAAGCCTGCCCACCCCTTCATGGCCTGGAAAAGTCCTTCCTATCATTTAGTCTCAGCTTAAATGGCATTTCCTTAGTGGATATGTTTCCAACCTCCAGTGTCAGTCAGGCCCCCTTATTAGAATCTTCACATCAAGCCCTATAATTTCTTTCATCATACTTATACAATTTTAGAGCTTTGGCATATTTGTAATTACAAATTCGTTTTCTGTATTTTTTGATTAATTTAATATCTATTTTTCTGTTTAATTTGGATACTCCATGAGTTCATGGACCTGACTCATTGCGGTCACTGTATATCAGTACACACGGTAGCCACCCAATGAGTACTGACTAAACAAATAAATGCGTAGAACTTCAGATAATTGTAAAAATGTTTCCTATACTAAGCTTCAAAATCCAAAACATTCTTTGCATCAGGAACGATTTGAAACACTTTAATATACTTTTTACTATCAAAAATAGACATTTCTTTAATTAAAATTGGTTTTAGAGCTTGATAGGCATTTACTTAAAAATATGTATTCTTATCCACTACATTCCACATGATTCAGTAGGTAGGGAATGGGACTAAGGGTTTTGTTTTGTAGAAAATGCCTCATTGACTTTGATGCTTCTAGTTAATAAAGCAGCAGCTGGAAACTACCTATATTAGAGCAAACTTTAACCTAAGTCAGGACTCTCACTTCTTTTGATGGCAGCTCATTGTCAGCTGATGTTATTTATGTCACACTGATACCCACAGATTAGATTTAGTTCTTGACTAAATGCAGACAGAAATAACATTCTTTCAAATAAAGACATTTTTCATCTTCACCATTTCTTCATGTTCAGAATAAAAATTTACAATTCTTTCAATAATAATTACTCTCTTTTTGACTCTTAGCCTTCTCTATTGCCTTTAGTTCTTTAATATATATGTTAACTCTAAATCTGTGATTATTAGACTCAAGCAGTACTCTTTATCCTGACATATTCCTAGTACAAAAGGATGAATAATGATTCAAGATAATATAGTACCATTTATGGAGACCTGCATTCAATTGATTTTCTGAACTTTTTCTGTTTCACTTGTTTCTAATCAGTTTGTATTTTTGCAGTCTCACTCAAGTTTTATATTTTGAGAATTCCTGCTTCTAATTGAGATAAATATCTCAAGGAAGAAATACTTTCTAGATCAAGGTTTTGTTTTGTTTTGTTTTGTTTTTTTACCAGTTTAGCCAGAAATAACTTCAACTTTGTTGTGTTATGAGATCTCTTATTGACCAGTTGGCTGAATGTATAGTTATTATAGTGTTTAGAAACATAATTGAAAGCCTAACCAACTCAAGTGAGAAAGAAAAAAGAAATATAGGCCCTTGGGAGGCAGTCTGTTTCTTCATTCCAAGATATCAGTAAGGCTGAATGAAAATATGATGGGAGTTAAACATTAAGTGAGACCCAATTGGGTATTCTGGTTGTTGAGTAACATAAGATTTGAAAAATAGATTGATATTGTGGAAGCTGGACATCTAGATTTTATTTGGGACATAGTATAGGTCCAAGAGCTGATGATGAGTTTTCATCAGAAGAGCTATAGGATCACCTTGTAAAGAAGATTAATGTATCTAAAGAATAAAGGATGCAATGGAAGAAAAGAGATGAAGGATAGGTATATGGTTGAGGGAGGTCAAAGGGTCAAGTTCTATACAACAACACAGATGAAACTTCAGACATAATGTTGAGCAAAAGAAGCCAAACATAATATTCTAAGATTCCATTTACAAGAGATTGAAGAGTAGGTGAAAACTAATGTATGATAATAGAATTCAGTGCTTACTTTGGAGGGAGGTAATGACTGGGAGGCTTCTGGGGTGCTCATAACCTTCTATATCCCAATACAGAATGTAAAAACCCATCTAGCTAGTTATGTATACTTACAGTATGCATACTCTAATTCAAAAAGTTTACTCCCCCAAAAGAGTTTGGGGTTAGAAGAGGGGTAGAGTTAGACAGAAAGCCAGAAAAAATTCTTTCCATAATGCATCCTTCAGAAAACAAATAAACAAAAAAAAAGTCTCATGGGATGTTATAAACAGGGTATGGCTATTTCAGTTATTAAAAGTGAACTGTATTTATAAGGCTACATTGTGGTAAATAGTCTGCATCAGCCCCTGACCTCCTGTGAGTGGGTTGAGTATATGTGCCTTCCCTTGAATCTGGGCTGCTCTTGCAACTTGCTTCCATCACTATAATGTAGAGGAAATGATACTGACAGTTCCAGGCCTAGCTGTTAAGCTGCCTGGGAGTTTCTGTTTTTCTCTTGGGAATCTATCTATCATGTTGTAAAGAAGCTTGGGTTGGACTGTTGAATGCTGAGAGATCAAATGAACAGATGTGGAATAAGATATTCATGAATCTCGAAATTCAGCTGCTAACAAGGCAACCAAGGGAGTGTTATGGCTGCTGCCACATGGAGCAAAAGAACCACTCAGCCAGCCCTTCCATGAATTATTGGCCCATGAGAAAAACCACATGATTGTTGTTTTAAGCTCCTAAGCTTTAGAGCAGTATATCACACAGTAGCAGATAATTGCAACAGTTGTCTTTAGAGTGGTGGCTCTCAGCAGAGGATGGGGGGATTTTGTTCTCAGGAGACATTTGTGAATGTCTGGAGACATTTTTAGTTGTCATAACTAGAGAGGCTGTTACTGACATCTAGTTGGGAGAGACTAGGGACATTGCTAAACATCCCACACCGCACAGAATAGTCCCAACAACAAAGAATTATTTGGCCCCAAATGTTTGTAGTGTCAAGGCTGAGAAACCCTAATATAGAGCAGTGATTGATAACTTAGGTGGTGCCTAAGAATTTTTCTCCAAAGACATGTTTCCTAAACTTTCCTGATAATAATAATAAACTGGGATTCATTATATCTATTTCAAATATTAAATCATCTGAGGGAAGGGGCTTGGGAAGTTATATTTTTCTTTTCATGGAAGTTGAAAAACATTGCCCTAGGCTAGTGTTTCTCAAATTTTAATGTGCATAGAAATAATCTGTGCATCTTGTTTAACTGTAAAATTTTATTCACTTGGACTGGAGCGAAGCCCAAATTTCTGATTTCTAACAGGCTCCCAGGTAGTGCCCAAGCACTGCTCCTCGACCTGCACCTTATATAGCAAGACTCCAAAGAAGTAGTTCTCAAATTTCAGTGTACCACCAGAATCACCTGGAAGACACGAACTACTGGGTTCACACCCAGAGTTTGATTCGGCAGGTCTGGATTGGGGCCTTAGAATTTTTATTTCTGACAAATTCCTACGTGATACTAATATCGCTAGTCTATTAATTGCAATTTGAGAACCAATGCCCTAGATTACTATTTTGCACATCTAAGTGTACATAAAAACTTACCTCAGGTGACAGAAAAAATTGTAGGTTCTCATACCTCTCCGCACTCCCCACCATGTTTCTTTCTTCAGTCTGGGCTGGGAACCAAATAATTTTCATTTTAATAAATTGCCACAGCTAAGGTAATTCTAGTTTTAGAGATCTAGGACAGCACTTGATGAATACTGCCCAGGGGAACATATTAGATTATCTAGAGTTTGAGGGACGGGCTTGGGTAGTTTAAAAAAACACATTACATTATTATAATTGGTTTAATTTGATTCTAATTCTCATCCCGAATTTATTCTGAAATATAAAATAACATTAAAAGAGTAAAGGAGATGTCTATTCTTATTAAAGATGGCCTTGGGTTATATACTAGAACCAGAAGTACTATTTTAGGAGTATTTTCTTCCTTAGTCAGTTGCTCAGTTCTTTGTGAGTTCATGCATTTACATTCTCAGTAGCAGTTACAAGTTGGATGCTGCTGCCAATTTAGAGATAAGGGTTAATAGTAATGACCACATTTGAATTTTTGCTGTGTACCAGGTGTTATGTAAACACTTTGTGAATGGTCTGTAATGTAATACACTTGATAACCCTTCATAAGCAGGTCGTATTATTCCCAGTGCATAGGTAGGACAATTAATGCATACAAAGTTTAAGTTACTTGCCCAAGTTAATATCAAAACCAAAGTCTTTACCTTGTCTGATTGGATAACTGATAGGATAACTGATAGAAAGGTAAGAGATAAAATACTGGCATCTGTATTTAAATATAATTTTTTAAAAAGAAGAATTCTTATTTAAGCAATAGTTCTAATGGAATGACCTTTCTATATATGAGTAAAAGAAGTAGTTTGGAACAATATTTAATACATTGCCTTGACAATGGCTGAAGTTTTTACTATTTTCTACTATTAATTACATTACCAGGTTTTTTTTTTTTTAACTTTATTGGAACTGTAATTTATTCTTCTTACTCTTCTATTAATATCCGAAGATTTTGGAGCAGTATATTATCTACTGTTTATTTTAAATTTTGGCATGGTTAGTTAAGGAAGTTTATAGTCATCTTGTTTCATATCAAATGTAATTTTCAGAGTTATCTTGTTCCTACTCTATGATGTATGAAGAAGATAAATGTTTTCCCTATCATCTGTTATCTTCTTTCACTAAATATCAGCACTGAGGTAAAGTTTTTAAGCAGCCTTTTGTTTTTGCTGCACTTCAATTTCCTACTCCCAAGTCAAATATACAAAATGTTTTAAAACAACAGCAGACATACAATGTTTCTTTTTCTTCTTTTAAAAATATCACTCCTGATGCTCAACTAAATCAAAGATAAAATTATCTATCTTAAACACGTCCCAGAATCCCAGACCTTCTAAGTCAAAAATCTCCAGGGAAGGGATTTTAGAAACTATGTTTGTCTGTTTGTTTTTTACCTTTATGAAAATTTGAGCTTCTATGTTGATCTCCATTTTCACAGTCTGGACTTTGAGCAACAACTGGTTCTTATAGGAATCTTCTTTCAAAATGTGTTTGTTTTTTGAGTCCAGACTTTTTTTGGTTAATTTATGAAACTTCTGGCCTATTAGGCATCCTATAATATACAAAATATTTTGTACTCAAATCACAGAAAATAGATTCCCACGTGTGTTTATATTCTTACCACTTTAAATTTACATAGTGGATGTTAGATCGATTTTCTGAGTCCATCGCTAGGAAAGGGAAAAAGGATCCTCGTTGGCCTAATCTGGAAGTTAAGTCCGCTCTCTCTGAAGCACACAGACTACCTCATAAGGAAGGATGGGCACATACATGGAGACAGAGAAATGGGGTGTTGGGAGACAAATAACAAATAGAGATAGGAAAGACTTAGCCAAGTGTTAGAAATGTTCTTGACTGAACCAAATGTCATATTTTGACTTCTCCATTGTGAATGATGGACAATCCATTGTTTTTTTTTTAACAGAAATGGAAAAATACTGGACCCAGTACTGCATTCATTGTAGAGAAGTGTTTATTTCCCCTTCATTTAGAAATGAATGCATTCATAATTACATTAAAATAGTTTTGTAAGAGGAAAAAGATGTGAGATTCATGTTCTAGATCAATATGGTGGGGATTTCTGAGCTGTTTTCATTTGTAAGTAAGTAATTCAGTGACAACTAAAACGGTTTAGCTCCAGATAAGTAAATAATTAATAAATATCTTGCCTTCTGGGTGATTTATTAAAGTAGTATCTCTAAAAATAAATACAGAAAGAAGATAATAGAAGAGTGAGTAAGGTTGATCTGTACCTTCAGACTGAATCATGAGAATGTGCAGATTAGGGTTTTAAACTCCCAACAGTATTGGTTTATCTCATTCTTATTCTTATAGTGTAAGATGACTGTTCTCAAACCTCATGTTATATCTTTATAAGTTAACATCAATTTTCATGTCAACCGGGTGAATTCTTGATTTTCAGAAACAGGTGAAAAATAATAATTTCAAAGAGGCTAAAGATCTGGGACTCTTGGGTTCCGTACAGGTTGTTCATTAGATTTAATGTCACCATTTTTTGTTCACCCTGTAACTTTATATTAATAATTTGGAAAAGATCTGAGGAGGGGTTGATAAAATTGTTTACTTCAACTCTATATCTAGGTCATCCCAGTCACATATACTCCTGGTGGCACCAGGGAATGGAAAATCTGCCTTCAAGGGCTATCCTTGGTTCAGAGGCGCATAATTCATCCATAACCATACACAAGGTGGAATCGTTAAGATGTGTTACTTTCATTTAATAGTCTTGCATCATGTTTCCTTTTGAAATTGCTTTCCAATTCAAGACTCATTGACCCTAATAGTCTCTGAGATGGCAAATCTTCATTTAAGGCTGAATTCGGTATTGAAAATACAGCAAAGCTTTTCAGTATAGTGTGTGGTTAATTATCTTAGCATGATGACTCATGTGGGGAAGTAGAGAAGGCAAAACCAAGATATGAGTATAGAGTAATAATAGTAATTTTCATGTGCTGCTGATAAACTGGCCATAAAGATTTTTTTTTAAAGAATGTATTTTGATAATCTGCTCATTTTAATCACATCAAAGAAAGGCCTAAATTTTTATGGTTATTTTATGGTTAAAATAGGAAAGAGGAGAATATTTCTTAAATTCCTCTCAGGTTATCTCGGTGTAATAGACATGTTCATCTGTTCATACTATATTACTACTCTTGTTTAACTTAAATATACCCTAAAGGCTTATAATAAAGAGAGGAGTCTCTAACATGGTTGTTAGTGATGTGACATGGTGAGTAGCTGTGGAAGTACACTTGGTTCTATGTGTTTTAGTCTTTTCGCTTCTATTTTCTCTTTTTCACTGTCTCCTCCTGGCCACTTCTTTTGCTCATTAGATTTCTCATTATAAGGCAGATAGGGAAATCAAAAGATAATGAAACTTAAATCTGCTAATTTTGCAAGTTGTTAACAGCCCCTATTAAATGTTCAGTGGGAGAGGATGCTATCATTATTAGCTAAAAGGAAACTTAGGGATAATTTATGGAATTTGTTTATCTGTTACTAATTCAGAAATGATCATTAAATTAAGCCAACCAATTTATAGCACAACTAAATTATATCAAATGTTCTTTTTCTTTGCCCACAGTTAGAAAAAAAAAATTGCTCTAAAGAAACCAAGTATTATGTATTTAATAAAACTCAAATTTCATAAAGCAAGATTCACTTCTCACAACCCCAACCTCGCAACCCTAACCTCCTTTATTCTCTGAGATGTATAACTGCTAAAAATGGCTACATTAAATCATCTTGGACGAGGAAAAAATAACCCTGTTGTGTCTGAAGTGCAAGACAGAATAGTCTATGTGTATATCTGCTAAACTGCTGCAAGAAAAACAAAAAGAGAAATAACACCTGAGAAAATTCCGAGGTGCTGGTGGCTTTCAGGGCCCGGCTTATGATAGTGCGACTATAATTGGTTGAAATAACAAGGTGATGGAAAGGAACTATGAAGCCATTTAGGCCTAGTTTTATCATTCAATGTGCTCTAATGGATGGATGCTTGCTTCCAAACAGCTGGCTTTGTAATAGAATCAGAACTCCCAAGTTCTGGGGAATGCTTAAGTGATGGGAGCGCCAGAAAAGCTTTGGGATTGAAAATATGACCAAGATATATATGTGAAATGAAGTGGGAGTTTTGGTCAAAGATAATTTGCATATGGACTGTTTGGATGGAGAGAAAATGACACCAATGAAGCAAGCTAGCATGAGAAATTAAATGAAACCTGAAATAGAAATAAAAGAAAATTAAAGAGAACAAAGGTTTGCTTGGGAGCATGGAGAGGGTGAAGGAATTCTTTTAGCCCTGCTCAAATGAGCCTCTAGGTCTCCCACTTTTTAACATCTGTCTGCATTAGAGAGAGACCTGGGAATAGTGGTTTGTAATCTTGACAGAACTTTGAAATATCTGGAGAATTTAAAAATGTGTCTGGGTCATACTCCTGTAGATTCTGAATTTATTAATCTAGGACTTGTGCACTAGGAATTTTTTAAATGGCTCAGGTGATTCTAATATACCATCAATGTTGCCAGCTATTGCTCCGGAATATGAAGATGTCATTTAATGTTATTTTTTCTCATGATGCTTTCCTTTCTATCTGCAGGCTCACCTTTTATATCCTATCCTATCACCCCATCCCCCCAATATACATCGTCTCAGCCACAACAGAAACCTGAATAAACTGATAAAATATCCTAACACCCAAGTTGTAGAAGTAAAGTAGAAGTCAATTCTTTATAAGAGCATCTCCATAAATTAAAGTTTCTGTGTCAGATTGAGGATCCTCTCTCCTTGTCTTCAACTTTGGACATTAAATGTTTTGGACATTAAGCTCTATAATAGGAAACAGTAGAATTATGGTAGATATTTAACATTTTTAAGACACTTATAGCATAAATTTCAGAATATGTTGCTATCTTCCCCATACTGCCTTTGCTATACCTGTTCAAAAAACACGATGGAAATAACACATTTTATCTTTCAGATGCCTCTGCAATTATAACCATGAAATGAAATTTATTTATTCAAACCTGTTTCTTTTTTAAAGTAATATCTAAAGCAGAAAGGAGAAATATTATTAAATAGGTCATATAGATATACTGGGCCTTCTATATTTAGTACAGTTGCCTTAAAATCCAATGTGGCAGGTAAGATAAATTGAGAAGGCGTTTTGAAAAAGGCACTAGTACTTTTGACAACAGAACATTCAACCACAATGATGCCTCAGAATAGGAAAGGATAAACATTTCAACCCACCCCCACATTAATTTGATCTCTATCCAAAAATTCATTCAATTGTTCATTCATTCACTCATTTATTTACTCAATTTTTTTTTTTTCAAATGACAGTATTACTAGAAGAGAGAGCAAAATAGACATGGCCCTGGCTGACACTGAGTTTAACATCTTCCTCAGTGGTGACTGGCAATGAGGTGACACAAAGAATGTAAATTCAGTGCAATTGCCTGGAGGCCAGAGTAGTCTAGAGTGACAGTTCTCAGGTTGGCATTGATGACTTGTACTTGCTAGTGTGTGATGGTGGGCAAGTTATTGAGCTTCTCTTATTCTCAGTTTTCTCATCTGTGAGATACAGGTTTATTTACCAAATCTACATTAGCACCTCTGTGTGTTGGGCATAGTGTCAAGTGTAGGAGGTACAGGACGGCTCAGACAGGAGGGAGCCTTGCTCACAGGGAATATTTTTTTACCCAGCACCCACTGCAGTAAATATTAACTGTTATCATTTTATTATCACAGGACTGTACTATGTTCTGTGGGGGATTCAGAACATCAAGGATGATTACTGTTATATCTATTTGATCATAGTTCTATAAAACAAGTTATTTTATTTTGTTTAATCAAATTGTCATATCCCCCCATACTGCTCTGTAATTTGTCTTTTCTAACAACACTCAGAAATCTGGGTATAAGAACAACGATGATAAACATTGTACATGATCCTGGATAAAATTCACTTTGTATTTCAAACTTCACGTTGGATTTAAAAGCGCAAGTTATTAATGAGGAAAGCGAAGGAGCCAGTTCTGTTTCCTGGCCTCTCTGCTGCATTTGGCATCACTAATTTTGGATGCTTTCATTAAAATTTCCCACTCTTGACTTTTCTGACTCAGTGTTCTTCTGTCTCCCTGGTTCTGTGACCACTGTTTAGCCAGTTTGCTTCCATTGGTTGGCCTCTCTTCTTTTTTAGTTAACAAATGTCATTCCCTGAAGCCCAACTCTTTCTTTAAATAGGATCAACTATTATAGGTCTGCACATCCCTTCCTAAACTACCTCCCAGTCTCGACTTCATCAAGCCCAAAGTTCTATACAATTTCCAGTTGAACTATTATGCTGATATATCAATGGGGTTAATCCACTCCTTCTAAATGAAGCATAGTTTTCCAAACTCTCTCGTTAGCTTCTGCCATTCTCTTGGGACTTCTTTGTTTTTGTATTGTGTTGTTTTTGTTTTTGTTTTGCACCAAGATTTACATCTTCTCCTACTTCTTTATTTTCATTGAATAGTTTGAAAACAAATATCTACTTGGTTTTCCCTGATATTCATTCACATTCATTCTGTCTGTCTGTCTCTCTTTCCCTCTGCATCTGTCCCTCCCTCCCTTTCTCCCTGCCTCTCTCTTCTTTCTGTCTGTCTCTCCATTCATTCACTCTGTATTTATCTATCCTTTTGTTTATCCATCTACCCACCCATACAATAAATATTTGTTAAGTACAAACTATAGGTCAGGCATTCTGCTAATTTCCATAGATATAATGAAAAACAACAACAACAACAAAAAAAACCAAGAAAGAGTCGAGCTTGTATGAAACTGTAAAGTTTAAGATCAGTGAAATAATCACACAAATATATAATTGCAGACTGCGATGAACACGGAGAAAAAGATGTCCAGTATACTGCCAGGTCCATAACTAAAGAACCTGATCTCATTAAAATACAGGAAGGGACGAAGCAGGATATTTCTGAAAAAGATACTTTCTAGATAAAAGATAAGGAGGACTTATTGGCTAAAGCTGAATAGCAATAAGAAAAGACAATTCTAAAGTTTATGTTTTTATTCATTCATCCTTTATCTACCAATAATAATTGATTATTTGAGTGAATATTTTGTGCCTGGTGCTATACAAAAAAAAAAAAAAGAGAGAGAGAGAAATTCAATGGTAAGCAATACTTTCAACAGTTCAACAAATATTTATCACATATACATTACGTGCTAGGCACGAATAAGATACTGCAAGTTGTGTTTCCATGCCTCAGTCACACATATGTACCCCTGCCAAGACACACACCTTTTTTTTGCTGGTGAATATCTTACAGTCTTCATTGTATATCAATCCAAACTTTTCCAAAAGAGCCTTTTTGGATTACCTCAATCCTACTATGTTTGATTACTCATACCAAATATTTTTCTTTGGTTATGTGAATCAGTTTATGATCCTTCGTGACACACATTAACTCAGTCTTTCTGCTTTGGTACATACTTGTCTCAGTATATTTCCTCGGCCTGGAAATTCTGCCCTCCAGGAGTTAGTATAGCTGAGTGGAAAGGGCAAGAACTATGAAGACAGGACAAATTAAATCTTAGCTCAAGCTAAGCTTAGACAACTAGTTAAGCTTCGGTTAACTAGTTATGTAACAATATGTTAGTGACTTAACCTTTCTGACTCCATTTTTATCATCTCCAAAAATGGAGAAGATAATAAACTTTCCATGTTATTGTTCACATTAAGTAGGACTAAGTACAGTGTCAGGCACGTAGCATGTGTCCCATGAATGATGGTTAGGGGTCAGAAAGTTGTTAGGAGCATTATAGAAGCAATGACTATGGCTGCATTACAAAACTTGGTTCAAAACTCTTAACTATTTGGAAGTCTTTTCCTATTTCACTATGCCAATTCTGCTCCATTTTTATATGTTTACTTCCCCATACTGTCATTGAGCTCCAAGTGAGATATTTCCTAGCTGATTCTGTCAATCCTTGAGGAGGCAACAGAGACTCCTTTGGATACCAGCTCAATAGATTAGAAACAAAATTCTTAGAGAATTCTCTTCCAGAAGAACGAAAAAAGGTATTGTGCCACCTTGATATGAAAATTGATTTTGAATAGGATTATCCAAATACTCCTCTCCAAGATTGATAATAATTGTGCTTTTCTTTCTTTCAAACATCTATGGAGTTTACTATTCATTTATCTCATAACATTATTGAATAGTAGAATCATTCAACTTTAGAGGTAGGAGGACCCTTGGAGATCATCCACTTTAATATCTTAATGTTACAAACAGGAAACATGAAGCCCAGGATGTTGAGTGACTTGATCATAGTTATGCAAATACCATATGTGCTTTAATATAAGGTGTAAAAAGTTGTGTTCTCTGGAACATAGGTTATGAAACAAAGAGATGTGTGCAAGAGGTTTATTGGGGCAACTCTGGGGAACATCTATGATGGAATAGAGGGATCAGGAGGGCAGAAGAAGGGTGAACTTCCATGTTATCACAACAAAGGCCTCAGTTGATCCCATTATGGACTCTGGGCTTGGTGGCCCTTCAGAGTTGTCCTGCCTTGGGGCACACGGACTAGTCATTGGATGTGGGCTGCTTGGAGAAGGACCATGGCCTTTGACAAGGGCAGTTCTAGGAGAGCCATCATCTGCCAACAGCCCTAGCACCTAGAGAAATGAGAGTCTGGGTCCAGAGGGGGGTCTAAGGCAGCTCACTACGGCATCTACCACATAGGATGAGGGTGATTTCATAATGATGTTCAAAAAAGCTTATATTTGGTTCCTTACTGATTATCTGGGTAATGTCTCAGTTCCTTTATTTTATAAAAAAGCACTATTTGAATAAAATACCTTTGCCTGACAAACTTCTTTCATTGTTAGTTTTGGATGCTTATACAGGTTCTTTGAACTAATCAGCAAAGAAGAAGAAAAGAAACTTAATCTATTGATAATTCTTGGGGATAGGACCCTGTAATTAAAAACATCAAATACTATTTCAACCAAGTTTTTGAAGATCACCTACAAAGCAATACAGTGAATGTAGAAGACACAAATATATACCTACAGGAAAGGGAGAAAACAGTTAATCATTTCTAGAAGTAGCTAATGATTGAATTAAAAATATTTCTCAAAATCTTAATTGAACAAATATTTATTGCACCCCTGTCTGTCTCAGGTGATATCTAGGTGCTTGAGATTCAGGAGGAAACAAAATAAAGTCATGTCCTTATAATTGCACTTCTTATTCTATTGTGTTTTCTCATGTCTTTCCCCCTACACTGTGGATTTCTAGAGGATAGAGCTACATCCCATTTTTCTTTATATCATGACTGGCATATAAATATTTGTTGAATGAAATAAGTAACAGCCTCTTCTACACATGTAGACAAGTACCTGAACTTCAAACTTTATGCCTCTAAATATTTAATTTCCAAACAAATATTTCATCTTGAGTCAGATTTCAGAGATCTGATAAATCTTCCCAAGGTGGGCTAGAAAGAAAGGAAACTGCCAGGTTTGAATACATACAAAAAGAAAGAATATGATTTGTTAATCACTGAAAAAAATCTTGGTTTTATTTTTTTTGTTCTCGTTTTCTTGGCATAGTTATTCAGACTCGCAGACATTTCCTAAGGAGGCTGCAGAGTTTGTAACGTTGGATTCTCTATACACTCCAGTATTTTCCTACGATTAATGCTCAGAAAGACCTAGAAGCCTCGTTTGCAAAAAATGAAATGCCCCCATTGAAACCTCTTTCAAAGTGAGAAAATACATTTTTTCATGTTTTATTAAGATATATGTTTTTTACTTATTTTAAAAAGTGACCTCCACAAAAACGGGCAAATAATTTAACAAAGTGGTAACATACTTAGTAGTGTACAAGCATCACTTGAGGAGTTTGCTAAAACATAGACTTCCCTAGGACTTATCCTGAGTTAAAAAGTCTGGGCAATACCTTGTAATCTAGCATTTCTGAGCATTCAAAATTGTTTAATATGTTGGAAAGAACAAAGTTTTGAGAGTCAGAGTAAAGTCTGTATCCTAATTCTGATGCTCTCTTCATGACTCAAGGCAAACCCTTCAGCTTGTCAGTTTTTCATGTTTGAAGTGGTATTAAAAACAAATTTTCTTTCTACATGTATTTAAAAAGGACATATGAGGGCCATTAATGTGTATTTAATAAGTAAGTATGCACAAAAGTGTCTTATAAACCGTAAGGGCTAGACAAATGTCTTTGTGAACACAATTCCAAAGAACTAGTCATTATATCTCTCTCTTAGGCACTACCCTCAACACAGCCCTTTTAGACAAAGCTCAGCTTTCCCACAGTGGACACTCGCGTGTCTCCTGGGGGTTTCCCCTACAGCTGTTCATATTTGGAAAGACCTCCTTTCAAAACATTCTGTGTCAGAGGACAGGAATAAGAATTTTCGAAGATTTGCCATTTATAAAAACAATCTAGTCCTATTTCTGTTTAAAGATTTTTAAATTTTCTTATCTTTTAAAAATAATAAAGTGAATGTTTTATTATTTTGAAACATCATTGTTTTTATTCCAAAGGATTTTAGAAATGCCCTGGAAACTAATTTCTTTCCTGTAATCGTTTTACTTTGTAGAAATATACCTGATTGAACAAGTAGTTTCAAGTCTGTACTTTCGTAATTTAGAAGCTGAGGAAAGCAAAGGGTGTGAATTTTCCATAGAAAACATTTTTTCTTTTTTGCATTGTTATATGTTAACAATTATGTAAACAATGAGTACTCTACTGTTATGATAGAAAGTAAATGTATGTACATGTGTGTATGTGGTTCTGTGCATATATGTGTTTGTGAGAGAGAAAGACTTTCAGTGGGGAATTTCTAATATATTTTGCAATTTTTATTTTTCTCAAAATAATAAAAGTAAAACCTAAATTGATGACAGAGTATTTTAATGAACTTTTGCTACCACTGTGAAGAGATGAGATTGTTCCAGTTCTATGTAATGTATAAAGATTTGAGATTACTTTAGAGGGTTATTCAAAATTGGACAATAACACATCTTTTGTAGCCACCTCTTTACATATGCAGGTTACTAATACCAGGGCTCTCACTCTCCCTAAAAATATCCAAAATAAACTGTTCTCTATTATTGCAGAAATTTGCTAGCAAATGTTTCTGTTACTCAAATTGAAAGTACACATCTGGGGAATGTTTCAGGTTTTCCTAATTTGTGTGTGTGTGTGTGTGTGTGTGTGTGTGTGTGTGTGTGTGTGTGTGTGTGTGTGTGTGTGTGTGTGTGTGTGTTTTGTCCTCCCTGCGGGTGTTGCTGTTAGATATGCCAGTATTAAATTCTGCTACAGCAATGCATTTTTAGGGTGTTTGTGTAAGTGCAGGCATCTATCTCTGGTATGTAATTTAAGTGTCCTTGTATTCAGCTAAATGGAAAGTTTTCTAATAATTTATGTAATCCCATCATTTAGTTTTTGCTTCCTGAGGAAACAATCTCCTTTCTTTAGGTCAGCTGGTATACCTCTCAGGTCATTTGTCTGCTTAACTATTGTTGAAATTGAAAGAAAAGAAAAAAATATAAAAGAATATAAAACATCTTTTTTAACAAAAGAGAGCTAATTTAAAAGAGGAATGAGAAATTATGATGTTCAAATTGAGAAAGGAAGTGATGAGTTTCTACAGAATTAGTAATGGGTCACCAGTGAGCCTGCCGGTGGGATTCAGGCAAATTATAATTTTGCTCAAATAGTGTATTGACTTAGATATGTGCTGATTGACCTAATTCCCACTCAAGTGGCAGAGTATAAAGTTGTTGTTTCCCTATGGCTTCCTGGCTGTCCTCTTCAGCTTTATCATCTACAATTGATTTTTTCATCCTGGTTCAGATTCTTACTACAGACTTTTTAAATGGAAATGATTACCAAAACCTAAAATCTAAAGAAAAAGTTATAGATCACCAAGGCTGTTATACTTTTATTTCATTTAAAAGACATTTCGGTGACAATAAAGAAAATGGTGAGAAAAGCAATTACCCATAGTCCTTTGTTCATGTTTTATTGAATTTTTCTTATCTATACACACAGGTATGTGCTAATTGCAAATATAATATGTGCACATTGTGAAATCTGTAAAATTTATGTAAGAAAGTATAAGATAGAAATATGTAGAACATAAAAAATATATTTAGTTATATTTAATTTCTCTTAAAAATAAACCCTTCATTTTGTAATTTTGGGATTGTCTTTATCCCTTACAATATTGTAATCATCCTCTCACATTCTTGTTATTCAAGATTTTGATTTCTTTTGAGTGTAATTTTAATACACCATAGTATTACATTTATCAAGTGGCTTTAACAAAACATATTTAGCCAAGATAATATCTTATTGTGAGCATGTAGCAACTAGAATGTGACTAAATCTCCAAAAACGCCCAGATTATTTTCTTAGCATAACTCCTAGAAATTCAATTGATTAAGAAGTATCTACCTGTTTAAATATTTTATATATATTTTTTCAAATTCCAACAGATAGCTCTTACCAACTTACAGTCTAAACAGAATACGTCGCATCTGTTTACAGAATATTATCAATGTTTTTCAGCACTGAAAATTTCTTAGGTGATAAAAGATATCTCCTTAATTAATATTACTTTTATTATTATTAATAATATCTAGTGAAATTAAAAATGTTTAATATGTTCATTTTCCATTTTTTTCTTTTCTGAATTTCCTATGCCCACATTTTATTTTTATTTCTAATTTTTTTAAATAAAAATAACTTGGCTTGTCTGATTATGTAAATAATACATATTCATTGTGGGGGAAGATCAAATGATATATAAAAATTTAAGACACATAAGGTAAATGGGCACTTCTGGCTCCAGGTAGACCATCACCATGAAGTTCAATCCCTTCGAGACCTCGGACCCCAGCAAAAACTGCAAACACCACTTCAATGACCCCTCGCATGTGCGACGGAATATCATGTTGCACCACCTCTCCAAGGTGCTGTGGCGAAAGTATAATGTCTGCTCCATGCCCATCCACAAGGATGACGAAGTCCAGATGGTTCGAGGACACTACAAAGGTCAGCAAATCGGCCAGGTGGTCTGGGTGTACAGAAAAGAATATGTCATTTACATCAAGCGGGTGCAGCGTGAGAAGGCTAAGGGCACAACTATCCAATGGGCATTCACCCATGCAATGTAGTTATCACCAAGCTAAAACTGGACAAAGATCGGAAGGAAAAGTTTAAATGCAAAGCCAACTCTCGACAAGTCAGAAAAGAGAAAGGCAAATATAAGGAAGAAATTATTGCGAAAATGCAGGGATGAACATAGACTATTGTGCAACCATGGTTTCATTTTTCAAGATATCGGAAGTATTTCATTTCTTTCCTGTTTTATTGATATGTAGCTCTGTAAACCTACTTTTGCTGTTTTAATTAATTATATGAATAAAAATTTGAAATGTTTTCTAAAAAAAGTAAGTGTATCAATATTTCAGTTTCCATTCATTGGTATGAAGTGACATATAATTATTAATGTATTTTTCTGAACACTTGGGACCGTTAAGCATCTTTTTAGATGTTTTTTAGCTATTTGAATGTTCTGTTAATTGCCTATTCATACTCTCTATCTACATTTCTATTGTGTTTGTCTTTTATATCAGCTTGTAGACTTTCTTTTAATATTATAGTATTGATTTGTGATTTGCATTACAAATATTATTTTTCAAAACTGCCTATTGACATTGATATTGTATTTGCTACTTTTGCCATTAAAATAAGTTAATGGTGTTTATGCTATTGATTGTATGGTATTTTTGCCATTAGCGATAATTATATTTCGATCGTTAAACAGAGGTATATGGTCACACAGGGTTTTATGTTCCCATTTAAGGTCTTTAATACTGAAGATAACTATTGCATACAGATTGAGGAGAAACTTCATTTTTTCCCCCAGCTCTTAAATTTCCTTTCTTAGTTATGCATGTAATGTCCTATGGGTTATTTATTATTTGTTATTCATCTTTTATTCACTCATGCATCTATTTATTATTTTATTGAACACTGTAAGTTGGGGATTTTTTGAATCAGAATAAATAAAGCTGACATAATATCTTCATGTAATATAAATTTATTTGGTCACCTATTGATAGTTATTTTCATATCTTGACTTTATACACAGTGCTACAGTGAATATTTTTGTACATATATGAATTGGCCTGTCTTGTTGAAATTGTTAGATGTGCATTTTTATTTAAAATACATTATTTTCGCTGCTGGAGTACGAACTTGCAGTAATAAGAAATGGGAGGGTGCTACAATGATCCATGTGGTAATGGAATACAGTTGAACTCATCAGAATGAATTCATGTTTAGTTTAATATAGCTACAGATGGCTACATATAGAAATATTTATAGATATTTGTATATACATGGATTAGTGTACATACATATTTTTCTTGCTCTTTTAGTATCAACTGAGGGGATCTAGAAGCAACTACATCTCAGTAGAAACAAGCATACCTGGTACTCAGGTCTTGGTTTCTATACTATTCTCCCATAAATGGAACTGCGACTCTTTGAAAAAATGGCTGATTTTATAGTTGTTGTAGAAAATACACAAAATGAGTCTTGAGCATCTTATCATCCCAGAAAGTAAAGAAGTGCTCCAAAAAAAAAAAAAAAAAGCAAGCCACATTGATGAGAGTATAGGACTATGTTAAAGGAACACAAATATCAACTGAAAAAGTTCTCAATTGCCAAAGCTAGAAACATTTGAGTATCGAAATAAATAAATTAGTAGTGGATTATAAATCATACTATAAAATAAATATCCATGAGTCTGTACTGATATAAATAAATAACAATACATATGTGGGAAAATATAGACAAATCTCCCACACAGAACAATTCTAAATAATTTCTCCATAGATATCCCACCTTCAAGGAGTTAGGGCATCACTCTCCATTTCCTAAGTGTGCATAGTGATTTCTTTCAAAGAGTACAGTATCAAAGGGGGAGGGGGGACTTACTTTGCAGTGGAGAAACCTGACAAACACTACCTCAGTGAAAAGATGGAAGTGAACCTCAATAGTGATAACTCAAGTTGATAACACATACATTTAATATGATGTAATGAGAATGGCACTTTACCTTTGTGATATTCCTCCCCCAAATAAATACCCAGAATAATCTTGAGAAGAACATCAGGCAAATTCCAATTGAGTGACATTATACAAAATACCTGACCAATTCTCTTCATAACAGCTAGTCATCAAAAAAACAAGGAAAGTTTGAGGAAAAATCATAGCCAACAGGAGCCTAAAGAGGCGTGATAACTAACTGTAAAATTGTTACCTGGATTCATCCTGGGAACAGAAAAAGGGAATTAGGCCAAAAAAGGAAATATTAACACATGGACTTTATTTAATAATAATGTGTCAATATTGGTTCATTAACTGAGAAATGTACATACTAATGTTAGATGTTAAGAATAGAGTTGACTGGATGTGAGATCTGAAGTTGTCTTCACAGTATTTCTGTAAATCCAAAACTGCTCTAAAACAATTTTTCTTTAAAAAAAGAGACATTGCTCAATCACCCTCCATTGAGGTTGTATTCATCTTAACTTCAGCAGTGTAAAAGATGTTTCCTTTACAAAATATCTATCAGACATTCTGTATTTTGCTACTCTGATAGGTTAAAGATAGAATCTCAGTGTAATTTTAATTTTTCTTTTTATGGTAAAGTTGAGCAGCTGTTCAGATGTTTAAAAATATTTGTATGTTTTCCTGTCAACTCTCAATTCATGTATTTTGCTTAGTTTTCCATTGGATTGTTCTTTGATTTGCAAGAGACATGCAGCTAATAGTTTTCCAGTTTATTAGTCTTTTGACTTTGTTATTTTTATGTAGAAATATTTGCTTTATATTTAGTTGGCTTAGTCAATCTCTTCTATGGATTCTGCACTTTATATCATTTCCCATTCTGAGGTTATTTAAACAGTCTTCCACATTTCTATCTACTATTTTTTATAATTTCTTTATACTTATTTTCACTTATTGTTTCTATGGACATAATTATTTTATTTATCTCTATTTTTTTCTGTTTCACATGTTTCCTTCTTTTTTCCTTTGCTGTATGTTTATATTTATATTGGTTGAGTTTTCTTTTTTTCCTTGAGTTATTTTAGGAGATTCATTCTATTTTAAAATTTCTTAATAATTGTCTTCAAGTTAAAAAAAAAAATCTTCCTTGAAGTTATGTTTAGGAATCATCACCAACAACATGACAGTATGTCATAATGGCTCCTCTGCCAGGTATGATAGGAATAATTTCAAGCTGTTCCCCCAGAAGATATCCGCTGGTTATTCAATCAAATAATAATCTAGGTAGTTCTGTGAAGAGACTTTGCAGATGTCATGAGATGATATTAAAATAGAGATTATCCTAGATTGAGTAGGTTTCGTGTCATCACAAGAACCTTTAAAAATAGAAGAGGAAGGCAGAAGACTTAGTGAGAAAGATGTGTTGAGAAGAGGAAGGAGAGGAGACATAAGGCAAAAGAGGAGGTTAGAGAGATTTGAAAGATGGGTTGGACTCAATCTGCCATATATAGTTTTTAAGGTGGAGAAAGAGGTCCCTGAGCTAAGAAATGCAGGTAGCTCCAGAAGCTGAGAATGACCCTCCAAAGAAATCAGACCTTAGTTCTGCAACCACGTAGGACTAAATTCTACCAACAGCTTAAATGAACTTGAAGCAGATTCATCCCCAGAACCCCCAGAAAGGAATGCAGCCCCGCCAACGCCTTGATTTCAGTCTTCTGAGACTGAAAGCAGAGAAAGTAACTGAGCCCACCAGCCCTCTAACCTACAAAACAGTGAGATAATAAACATATATTGTTTTAAGCCATCGAATTTGTGATAGTTTGTTGTGACAGCAATAGAAAACTAATACAGCAGGCAACAAAATTAACTCAGTCTCAGTTTTTCTTTATACACCGTCTCATCCTAGGATATGTTGGTATGATCTTGAAATTTGCATTACATTTCACAAGTGTTAATTAGAATTCATTTTATATTTAAATTATTTATTTATTCAATGCCAGTTATTCAGTAATTTTATCCAGTTTATTTTCTTAGCAATTGAATTTGTAAGAATATTTATCTCTTGCCATTAACATAAGTGACAGCATATTTGGATAGTGAATTTTAGAATCACATTCTTTTTCATAATTTTATTCATCTTACTAATATTAGAGAGAAAAAATATTTTTCTCTTTTGCCTATGCTCTTTTTCAATTTAGATATGTGTTCTAACTTGTATATAAGTGACTATTTTTTGCTCTTAATCTTGCCAGTTCATTGGCATTATTTGGTTTCTTTCCATTCTAGTCTTTGAGGATCAATACTTATTTTTGTTTTTGTTTTATTTTGCTATACTATAATTTCATAACTCTTATTTTATTGGTCTTCATCTTTTTTTCCTGAGCACTGGAAGAGTTCTTAAGCTTCCATCCTACAACACTACTATATTGTTTCTTTTTCTTTTTTTTTTTTTCACTGTTTCTGGGGCTGCTTTTAGTTCTGCAATGGCATCAGTAGATTCTAGTTCATCTCTAATTTCATGTTCTATCTTACAGCTAATTGTATTGTAATCATGAGGTATTTTCTCTCTCATATAATTTTTTTTCCTAAAGATTTTTCTTTAAAAAAATATCTTTTCCTTTTTCAGATATATGTTTTCCTTCTCCTTTTATATAGAAAATTTTTCCTAGTTTACTTTGGATATTTTTTGTATATTCAGCTGTACCTGAGGAAGCATACTCTGGCATGAGCTTCTCTACACACATAGCAAGAAATTCCCTTTGTTCATGTCATTGTCCACAAGGATACTCTTGAAATTTTCTTGTTTGACCTTAATCTGGAGATGTGGATAATAGAAATATATATGGTCATTCTAGAAATGTTCTAGTTGGAATAGTGTGAAGAGGAGCTATAGTCACAGGCTGCTGTGCAAAGGAACTTAATTTTTTCATTGTTTCTTTTTTATGTTAGTGAAGCTATCATTTAATTTTCTCTTTCACTTGTTCTCCATTTCTTTTCTACAATATGGCTATTTATGATCTCTTTCCTATTGCTTTTCCTGTTTGACTTAGAGATTATGCCAAATGTTTATGGCTGTTTCTTTGATGGCTTTCTTGCCCTTGATCATCCTAGAGAAACTACATTCAAACACTGTTGTTCTAGAATAGGAAACATAGTTCCAAGATAGTGGTCTTTGTAGGTTCAATAGCTAACCTTGGTATCAGTGTTTCTTGTCCCATTTAAGAAGAGTAAAAGAAGGGGAGAGCATAGTGGAAGGTGTTCACTGAATGAATTGTATTTCTTTACATTAGTTCTACAAACCACTACTCTAAGCAAAACATCTCAATGTTTGGGGGCTAGACTTGACACACATTTTTATTACCAACAATTACAGAGAACTTTTTCTCACTTTATAGTTGCTTGGTCGTGTTTATAATGTTTTGACAGAATGGTAGATATGTATTTGATGCAGTATGTGTGGTGGTGGAGGTGGGACAAAGGGTTGTACAAAGGGTTGGACGTATATTCCTAAGTCACCATCTATTCAAAAATACCAAATATTTTATAAAACCCATGTTCAGTAGTTTTGCTCATTCTGTATATACTCTTCTACTGTGCTTTGTATATTTCAAACTGCATACTAAACATTGTTAATGTTTTCCTTTAGTTTTGTTAATTACAATTTTTTTATAGCTATTTAATAAATATTCAATTAGTTCGTGCACCATAATATACTAAACTACTTCCTTGCTGACTCACATTTTGGTTGTTTATTCTCTTTTTTGTTATAGAAAATATTGGAATGAATATTTCATTTTAATGTTTCTTTTGACTTTTTATTTATATGCTTTTCTAGAAAGAATAGAAATAATATATTACAGGGTATGGACTTTACCTTCCAGTTCTTCCCTCATACTTTTCAAATTGCTTTTCTAAATACGTATACCAGTTTACAACATTTTCAGCAATATGTGACTATCATTTTTTACTCAAACTT
This sequence comes from Pteropus medius, assembly GCF_902729225.1. Classification (NCBI taxonomy): domain Eukaryota; kingdom Metazoa; phylum Chordata; class Mammalia; order Chiroptera; family Pteropodidae; genus Pteropus; species Pteropus medius. The sequence continues at coordinate 5,516,868 of NW_024343578.1, forward strand.
AGAAGCAGTAGGTATAATTTCTTTATATTTTAAATGAATTGATTAACTAGAAATGAATATCCAAGTTGCCAGCATGATTATTTTCTTAGCATATTTTGAGTCTACTTGTTCATTAAGAAGATGTAGAATGGTTTTAAGAATTAATACATATATTTACTAATATCATTTATAGGATAGTTATGTTCCGTAAACTATTTTAAGGGAAATTCTGAATTTCAGAATCTTAAACACTAGTTTGCCAATAGTACCTAGAATATCAACCTCACCTGATAATCTACTTGTGATTACTTTATCTGGGTCTCTATGAGAATAACAAAATCAATTGTGAGTAGTTTAGGCTTATATCATGCCCATAGATCTTCCTGGCCTTTTTTGAAATAAAAAATATCAGTGCCTTCCATTGGTAAGGAAGCATTCTCAATTCTGGCTTCAAAGAAAATGAGTTTCACTTATTTAGTCAATAAATATTTATTGTGTATTCATTCTGTGACAGGTCCTGAGACTCATCAAACATATAAAAGAATGCTTTACAGCAGAAAATGTATTCGTTTTCTATTGCTGTGTCATAAATCATGTAATTAGCAACTTCAAAATAACACACATTTATTAACCCACAATTATTATAGGTCAGAAGTCAGGGCAAAGCTACAAGTCGGCAGTCATGGAGTCAGCTTGGGCAGGGGTCTCATCTGAGTCTTGTCTGAAGAATAATCTATTTCTAAGCTCATTCAAGTTGATGGCAGAATTCATTTCCCTGTGGCTATATGACTAAGAGCCCAGCTTCTTACCAACTGTGGTCTAGAGACCACCCTAGGAGGTCCTGGGGGCCTCCTACAATTTCCTGCTAGGTTGTCCTCTCTGTGGTTATTGTTTCTTCAGAAGTCTAACTCGAGTCAGCTAAGATGGAGTCCTATATACTATACCATAATCATAGAAGTGATATTTTATTAACTTTGCCATATTCTATCAGAAGCAAGTCACAGGATTTACCTGCACTCAAAGGGAGGGATTATACAAGGGCATGGATCATTCAGTCACCTTAGGGTGTGTCTACCACAGAATGTAATCAGGAAACTCTAAATTTCTATTTCAATTGTATAAAACAAGCTCCATGCCCTGTTCTTTATTATGTTTGATTCCCTCATTTATCAATTTCGTTACTGTGAAAGTCCTTGAGCTGTGTTATATTCTAGAGTTTGTTCCTAGGGAATTTGCATGATAATAAATAAAACTATTTTAAGGTTTTTAAAAAATTTCACCACAAACATATATTTCAGGATCAAACCATACAACACCTAAGAGTGGCATTGCTCTAATTTGCTACCATAAATACATTTTACTTGCCACTAAGCATATTCAAAGGGCAATCTCAGGGGCATTCTGATTTAGTATAGAGTTGCTAGAGGTTAAGGAATTACCTAGACATTAGAAAAAAATAAATAAATTTCAGTTAGAATATCTGGTTTTAATTTTTATTTAAATTATTTTAATATTCAGGTATGTCTTACAATATTCAGCCTGTTTAACTATAGATGTCTTAGTCATATATTAATCATTTTCTGTACTAAATATAATTTATTTTTGGATTGCCTTTGCCATTTGTAATTTTAACATTCATACGACTCCACGGGAAATTACAAGGATTCAATTCTTAGTGAATGACTGTTCGCGGTTCAGGCATTTAGAATATAAAGGGCAATAATTTTTTCTAGAATAATTGGACGACTCTCTATCACACAGTTATTAGCAGTTAATGGAGTAACTGTTGCCTCTGGAGTGCCTACCCTACTGTGTTTGACACCTTTTTTTCAATTGATTCACCATATTCTCCCATAGAACGAAGAAGCATTGAACTCACAGAGACCTAGGATTGTGTCCTAGGCCTACCTCTTTCAGTACAACTTTGGATAACATACTTAACCATTCTCGCCTTTGAAATTCTCATCTGCAAAATGAGGATAATAACACTACCTTCCTCGTGTGTCTATTATTACTCTTATAATGAAATGGCAATCATAAAATGCTTACCACCATAGAAAAATACATAGTAAGGACTCAAAAAATGGGAGTTATTTTTTAAACTACAGTTACAGTAGCTTCCCCTTACTGCAGTTTTGCTTTCTGCATTTCAGTTACCCAAAGTAATCTGCAGTCTGAAAATATTAGATGGAAAACTCCAGACATAAATAGTTCATAAAGTTTAAATTTTGTGTCGTTCTGAGTAGCATGATGAAATTCCGAGCCATCCTACTCCATTCTGCTGGGAAGTGATTCATCTCTGCCCAGTGTATCTATGCTGTTTGCCTTCTTCCCCCTTAGTCATTTAGTAGCTGACTCCATTATCAGATTGACTGTTGTGGTATTGCAGTGTTTGCGTTCAAGTAATCCTTATTTTAGTGTTAATCTCTTACTGTGCCTAATTTATAAATTAAACTTTATCATCAATATATATGTATAAGAAAAAAACATAGTATATATAGTGTTCAGTTCCATCAACAGTTTCAGGCATCCACTGGAGGTCTTGGAACATATCGTCCTTGAATAGGGTGTCTGCTGTATTCCTAGAGGACATAAAAGGACAGTATTACCACCATGTGTTAGCATCGGAATCAAATTGTGAGGGAAATTTTCACTGGCTCTCACACTGGATAAGACATTTTGTTGCAAATGACAGAAGTACAACTTGTAAAAGAGAGTTAAGTGACATAGTGGCTTAGGTGATTCAAAACTCCAAGCTGGTTACTAGCTTTAGGGATAGTTGGATTCTGGGCTCACTTTGTCAGAGTTAGGTCTCTTCCACTTGTGTCTACTTTAGTATGACTAATCTTCATTTAGTCACTGCCTCTCTCAAAGCAACAAAAGTATTCCTTCCCAGTTTGTTTCAATGAAATACCTGTGTTTAGCTCTGATATTATCAACTCATGTCATGTACCCATAACTGAACCTGTAACTATGGTGAGAGGAGTTTAGTGTGAGGATCACCCAACCCTAGGACCTGTGGGTGAGGCCAATCTAAACAGAGGCAGGTAGACTGAGAATGGGTAAGGGAAAGTGCTGACATTGTAAGGGAGGAGGATTGATGCTAGAGATATTCCATCAATAAATAAAACAGCAGATGTTTAATACAGCTATGTTTAAGGTAAACATCCATTAATGTGTAAATTATAGTTTTTTGGTAGTAAGATATGGATATTAATTCTGACTAACAATAAAAAATAGCCACATTTATCAGAAGGGTAGAGGATTGGAAATAAAATCCAAGAAAACAAGTTGGGAAACTGAATTTAGGAATTTAGGACACCGTATCTTCAGGAATTCAATCTTGGACTGTTGCTGAAGGTACCTCTGAGAATTTACCATAAATCTTTTATTGTTTGAAAAAAGAGTTGAATTGTAGGGAAAGAGTGAATGATTTGCCTACCTTGGGTCATGTCTCCATCCTTTGCTCAGGAGAGAGGAGAATCATGAGGGTTCCTTGTAAAGTATTTCTGCTAATAATGTATCTAGTGGGAGAGGGGTTGTTTCCCAAATCAAAATCTGAGAAACTGTTACCAGAAGAAATGGAAATGGATATTTGACAGGCAAGAATAACACAGAGCTCTGCAGTCATGTTCTCCATTATCACGTAGAGTCCTTTGGGAAGGGGTTTATGTAATTTAGAATTAAGTGTACTGGGTTTTAACCATGGCTCTACTACCAAGTATGTGATATTACATATGTAACTTAATATTTCCAATCCTTGGCTTTCTCAGTGTGAATAGTTTTGGTACCTACACTTTAGATGTCTAGAATAAGAAAGGGTAGTAGCTTTGATAATGATGTAATAAAGATATGATCAACCAACAGTTGATTGAGTGAGGTATTACTAGTCTTATTAATAATTTGACAAATGTTGACATAGTACTGAACGTGTATTTTTACACACACACACACACACATACGCACACACACACACACATCCAAAAAATATGGCCTTTTGTCTTTTAAGATCTCATGGTGTCATGCAGTGGAAAGAAATGTGAGTGAGAATAATTAGGTTTGAGTGCTTTTCCTGATACCCGTTGTGACTGACTATATGACCACCTTCCAGTGTTTACATTCACGACAATACAAAAGACAAGAGACAAAATGGATACTCTACAGAAATATATATATTTTTATCTTTACATAACTTTTTGAGCATTTACTATATAACAGGTACCTCCATGTGTTAATTCATCTAATCCTCACAATAACCCTATGAGGTAGGCTCTTGTATTATGTCCTTGTTATAGCTGAGCAAACTGAAGCACAGAGTTAAGAAATTTATTCAACATCTTACATCTAAAAGTGGCAGAGCTAGGATTCAAACCCAAGTACTATATGAGCATTTTGTTAAACTGCCTCTTCTCTACATGTGAAGATACTATTCATTTATCATTATCCTGTTTAGTAGACTCAATAGGAGTTAGAAAATGTTGAGACATTTTGAATATTGTGTAAAAAATGAAGAGTAGATGGACTTTAGTGGGAAATCGTCTCTGGAGAAGAAAAACAACAGCAGGAGAGACAATCAACAAATTAGTTTCTTCTCTTCTTCATCTCAGCTCACCTTAGATGCAGTTTTTTTCTGGTTGACAGATGTTTAATGTTTAAGGCTTTATGGATCAGCAATTTCCCATCTTCTACTTGAACCCTTATGCAGGAAAGAAATTACCTACTCAAATTGATTAAATTAACAGTGAAATAAATATATGTTCACAAACATTTTAGAATAGAAACAAACTTAATGTTATACTTTGAAGGAATTAAAAACTAAAATAGAAAAGGCACCATGAAGATTCTTATCATGTTGAAGAAATATATATCTTAATTAAGAATAAGCAAGATCATATAGTGCTAGGTTTTCACATCATCTGTCAATGGTCAAAAGGTTGCTATTATGTAGAAATTACTTGAATTCTAGTCATCTGATTAAGTATATAACAGCAACTGTTCCTCAGTGTTCAATTCTGAGCGGAAGTTCATTTTTTTTAGTAAGAGAGATATTTGTTATAACTTTGATTGTTCTCGCAATTGTCTAAGATCCCTCTGAACTCAGTGATAGCAGTGTGGAAAGTAAGGAGAAACTTAGACATAGATTAGAAGTTGGATATGGTCCATTGACTTGAAGAAGCTTAAAAAGAGATTTTGTGTATATAAGAACAGTTTTTTTTCTTTTTTTTCTGAACAGCAGTTGTGAATTGACAACAATCTAGAAAGACTTAAAATCTGATGCATAAAGAAATTTTTGTAAGCAGCATTCAGCATGCCGCAGGGAAAAAATAATGGAGTGAACCAGGTTTGTGAATGTAGAAGTAATCCTAGGAATTAACTATTGTATAAGACCTTTTTGGTATATTTATGAGTCTTTCAGTGGGAGAATAGTGATATAGGCCATTACCACCTCAACTGAACAGCGTTCACACCTACCCATCCATTCATTTACTCACAAGAGCACTGAAAAACTTCCCACCCACCTAATAGTTTAAATTCTTAAACTGGGAGCCACCTTTACGCTACAAGGCTGCGGTGTGTGTGTGTGTGTGTGTGTGTGTGTGTGTGTGTGTGTGTGTGTGTGTGTGATGAGAAGGAAGGCAGGGGTAGGAAGACAGCTAGAGGAAGAGAAAAGGGCTCTGCTTAACAGCCGTTTGGTCTATATGTCACCCATCTCTTGAAAAGCTCTGGGAGTGAGCCCTGGGCACTGAATTAGGCATTTGGCATGTGAGGTGGTGATTCCTAGACTCCAATCAATTTTCTTGTTGCACATATAACCCATCTATAGAACATATGTTCTACAGGGATTATTAATAAACTTGATACCCAATCAAAAGGTGTCTAATAGTATGATGTCAACACTTAAATGTTTCTTTAGACTTTTATCAAATCAGCCATCTCCAACACATGAACAGACGGAGTTCTAAAATATTTTTATCTATATTTTTTTAATTGGGAGTGTGTGTGTATACTTTTTTCTCTCCAGAATTCTTTCTATATTGGTTACGTTCCAAGCCTCACTAATAAAAACATTTTTTTTTTTCTGGGATGTTCCTGGGTGGTGATGTGACAGATACATAGACAAAGTGCTGTAACTATGATAACAGGAATCATCATAACACCTGGCATTCACTGAACACTAATTATGCGAGAGGCACTGACCTGAGGACTTTCCATTCACTGATTTATTTAATTCTCACACAATCTCTATGAGATAGATATAATTTTCTATTTATAGATGAGGAAACTAAGGCATTTAGTGTTTGAGTAACTACCCAAGGACCCTCGATTAAGAAGGGGCAAGTCTGGATTCAATGAGACAGTCTAGCTGTAAATCTGCCCCCTTAACTCCTGTCCTCCAGTGGGGCAGTGCTACAGTTCAACATTTATCAAAATCCAATTTATGCCGGGCACTGTGCTAGGTGCCATTGATACAATGGCAGCCCATGGGAGTTGATGGGGCAGAGGGGTGTGGACAAATAACTATACACAGTGCACTGAACAGACATGTATCAAAGATAATCAAGTAGAAAAGGAAAGATTCTATGGCTGCAGCAATATCTGAGATGCCTTTTGATGCACAGGAAGCAGTTTCAACAAGAGATGGGAAAGGATGTTGCAGAAGGGAGAACTAGTACATGTACACCGCACAGGGTGGGGAACAACTCTCTTGTGTATATGGGAAGACTCTCTTCCAACATCTTTTCTCACTTAGATCTTGTGAAAAAGGTCAAATTTACAGTTTAGGCTCTGGATTGACTCAAGATATGGATAAATTTTTCCCCTCAAATATGTCAAGTTTTCAAAGTCAGAGTGTTTTTTGTTTTTTGTTTTAATTTTATTAATGCTTTACTTTTTAAAACTTTTAAAGAGCAGTTTAAGAAAGGTACAGAAATTGAGAGAAAGGTATAGAGATTTCTCATATACCTCCTGCATACGACACATGCACAAGCTCCCCCATTATCAATATCTCCAGAATGGTACATTAGTTAATAATTACCACCCAGAGTCCATAGTTTATCTTACGGTTCGCTCTTGGTGTTATGCATACTATGTGTTTGGACAAATGTATAATGGCATGTATCCATCATTACAGACTGAGTTGGGACAGAGATATAATAAAAAGCAGGAAGAGAGATTGAGCATTTATCTTCCTTAAGGCCCACCATAGACTCCCTTCTGGTCTTGGCCAGGTGAAAAAAATCTATATGGAAGTGGGAGAAAATGAACTGAAGTATCAGATGACAGGTAGAAAATGCAAAAAGGGGGAAAGTTTGTGTGGTGTCAGTTTCTTTGGCAAGGATGTAAGTCAATCAATGTCTTTTTGTATTTTTGTAATTCTTGATAGATAGATGAAGGGTGCTTACAGTACGTGATGAAGGACTGTTTAATATTTGAGGGCATTTTCCATGTGCCAAGCATTGTGCTGAAGGCTTTGCAAACTTTAATTTATCCACTTAACCAGATTGCAGTAGCTACATTTATTAGCAACATTTTGCAGATAGAGATTACACGACTGCTAAGAAGTAGAGCTAAGATTCTAACTCAGATCTGATAGACTCAGTTTGGGGTTTCTTAGGATGAACTTTCAGGCCTCCTAACTGCCTTATCATGATCCCTTCTAGGTGACTTTCTTCTGTGGATCTTCAGATAATAGTGAATATGGACATTTATGGATACATATAAGTACAATGATGGGAATGCTCAGTATATCAAGAACTTGTCTGAATACAGTTTATTTTTTATTTGCATGACTAGGGGGAGAGTGATTTTAAAATAGTTCTTCGTGTTGAATGAATTTAAAACTGTTGCCAAGTTTTGGTTTGGACTTTTTTTTCCTTCAAAAATATTTTTTTTCTTGGCTTCAAAAACTGATTATATGTTCTTGAAATAGAGAATAGAATATATATGTCCTAGTTTAGAATTCTGGAAAACTTGTAATTAAAGTTTTGAAATTACATTTTGAATCAAGAAAGCCCAATTTATTTAATCTGCTTATTGCAGCTTTCCAAGATAAGATTTATCAGAAGGCAGAAAAGTCTTCCTGACCACTGGCAAGTTCTTCAAAATGGGCACTTTGATTAATTATGATCCTTTCACTGATTAAACATCAGCAACTAATCTTCTAATATTATAGGAAGTAACCACTGCTATATTTGTTGGAAAATGCAAGATTAAGGATGCAGAGAATAATATAAAGTTATGATTATGATATCAGATTGTCCTAGCTATTGTAACTGCGGTTTCTTAAAGCCCGGTGGCTTATTTAATCTGAGCACGAAGAATAAAAAATCTTTAATAGCTATTTTCAAAGACTATATGGTCTTTTTGTAATTGTATAAGCTAAGAGCAATATAGCAATAGGTATTTATTAAATATCCACTACATGGGAGACTGCTAGAGGAAAGTAAGTGTCAGATGACTAGATTGCTCTATCTAATTTTCACACAGACCATGACTTTTGAACAGGTAAGAGCCTTTCTTTTACAAAATGACTCCAAACTACAGCTGTAAACCCAACTGTTGGATTCCCATGGACTCTCTAGGCTGGGAGGGAGGCCATCTAATTGTTGTTTAATACCTTCTGATCTGCAGCATTCTTTCTGAGAGGCTACCAAGTCTTTTCTGGAATATTTCCCACCATGAGTAGCTTATTCTAAAGCAGATCATAGCATTTTCAAGTAGTTTGGAACATTAAATGTTTTCTTCCTGCAACTTCTACCTATCGGTTCTAATTTTAGTTGCCCCATACTTTAATATCTTTAACAGTTTTAGATGTTTAAAACATAAACCTTTAAAACAAAGAGAACGGATTCTTAAGCAATTGTAATGGTATTTAAGAAAATGAGATCATGTGCCATATTTACCCAGAAACAATGCTTTAATAAAATACTAAAAAATAAGGTAACTTTTAGAAATAAAAAACAAATTTGAACCTTCAACATGGATTCTGAGGTTCATTAGAAAACGTGTACCTGCCTCTTTCATGTTACTTATTACCTCATTAGGGAAAGCAGGATAGTGGTTAATGTGGATACCAACTCTATGGTTTGGATTCCCATCTCAACTACTCACAAGGAGCACCACTTTGGGCAAGTCACTCTTCTCTCTGGGTCTCAGTTTTGTTACCAGTAATAATAAGATATCATAGGATTGTCGTATGATTGTAATAACATAATGTTTATAAAGTACTTAGCAATGGGCCTGGTTCATAAAAATCTCACTCAATAAAAATCTTCATTCAACAAATGTTCATTGATGACACGACTATCAAAATATCTAAAAAATGATTCTGTAGCTGACACTTGATAAACCTTGCTCAGAAAATCTCTTTTAATGTTGCGTTTTTCCACATTATTTCTGGCAACACCTGAAGAAGATAGTTTATTTATGTTTTAGGAGAAATGTCATCAGTTTATAAAACACTATTTAGGTGCAAAACACTGTTATCAAGGAATAATTTTTTAGCATAATGGTCAAGATAAGGAAAAGATTTGTGTATTTTTTCAGAATATACTGTCCATTAAAGAAGATGTTTTATAGCCATGCCACCCTGAACGTTCCCAATCTCGTCTGATCTCAAAAGCTAAGCAGGGTTGGGCCTGCTTAGTACTTGGATGGGAGACCACCTAGGAAGACCAGGTGCTGCAGGAGTAAAAAATAAAAAAATAAGAGATTGTACATTGACAAGGTCCTTGCAATCTGTGAGGTCAACCAAGGGTTGCCTTGCCTAAAATAAAATAAATAAAATATAAAATAAAATAAAATAAAATAAATAAAATAGTAAAATAAAATAAAATAAAATAAAATAAATAGTAAAATAAAATAAATACTAAAATAAAATAAAATAGTAAAATAAAATAAAATAATAAAAATAAAGATGTTTTGAGTTACTACTAAATATTCTTGAAAGGTGCCATTTCAAAGATTCTCTTCTTAAGCTCATTAAATTTTTTCTTTGACCCATTTTAGGACAGGCCTCCGCAATATGATGTTCATGTATTTTTCTGTTGCCTGTAATGAGACTGAACTCTATATTTACTTATTTTCACCCCTCTGTAGAGCCATTTTGATACCTAGTTATTATCTAAGCAATTCCCTCATCAGAATAAAGTTCTCAGTCTTAATGTTAGCAAAACCAGATTTTAAAACTTTTTACTTTAAACCTATGTATCTTGCAAGTTAGCACTAACCAACCACACAATAAACATCAGGAACAGCCTGTGCTTTCTTTTCTTTATATTTACACGTGAATGTCCTGAGTATTTGTACATAGTCCTTCATGCACTGTGCCTCTGCAATTTTCTGCTTTTCTGTAAATAGAATTTTTCAGATCTTGGTACATAGGCCAAATCACTCATTACATTTGGCACTGCATTTTCTGTGCATGGTTGGGCACAGAGCCTTTTGCTTCTTAAACTTCACTGAAGAGATCTATTTATCCTAGTAATTTGGCCACCACCTATGTTGATTCTAGGGTACCGATAAGCACTCCTGGTCTCCCCATCATGCTTAAATATGAACCGGGCTTTGTCTCCAACCCTCAAGAATTATGATGGTACAGAGTCACACCTACACCTCCAGACATTTCACCTAAGCCATCAAGCAGATCCTGCACAGCAACTGGCAAAAAAACCCTCATCATGCATTTATATCTTGCTTCTACATGTTGTAGAAAAGATGCAAAGGCATTCAATTCACACTGGAAACATACTGTTTTTGAGATGCCTACACAGATAATATTTATTATTTCTAAACTGGGTGCAAAGAGTATAACATATATAATTTATTTTTCACATAAAATTAAGTCTATCTGGAGTTTACATTTTTTTGAAAGAAAAAATGCAACCTGTGGAAAAAAATATTTTCTAGACTTATAATATACAAATTAGATTAATACAGCAAAGGCATCAATATTTATTGGGTACCTAGGTTGCGCCAAACAGTGTTCTAGATCTTTTCAATATTTTGTCTCACTTTATGTCTAAAACAAACATGAAAAAAAATATATTGTTGTTTCCTTTTTTAAAAGAAGGAGATGTGATAGATTGACTATAAGTTTTCATGCCTTCCTATATCCATGCCCTATGCAATGTGACTTGACAATAACTTTTATTAAGAGATAGAGTTTTTCTCTAGTGCTTGATTATGGACTATCCTGTGACTTGCTTTGACCACTAGAATGTGGTAGAAATAGACAATATTCCACTTTTCAATCTAGCTCCAGAGGCCTTGCTTACTTCTACTTTCTGTCTTTGAACCCTGCTCAGGTGCCATGGCAACAAGCCCAAGCTAGCCTGGTGCACAATAAGAGATCCAGGTTCCGGTTCTTACACTTTTCATGGCCAAGAGCCAGCCAATCACCAGACATGTGAATGATACCTTTTCTAGAACCCAGACCCAGCCTCTGACCAGCTGACTACAGACCCATGATCCAGGCCTAAAAGATCAGCCAAGCCCAGCCCAGATCTCAGATCATCAGGACCACCTGTAGATTACTGAATAACAATGTGTGCCTCACGTTTCAAACCACTTTGCTTTGGGGGATAGTTTGTTACACAACAGTAGCTATCTGAAATGGGAGGCTCTGTTCCTTTTACTTTTACTTTTCAGTCAACCAATATAGTGATGCTATCAAATTTAAAAAGAAAGAAAGAAAGAAATTATTAAATGCTTCTTGATGTGCAATCTTGTGAAGACCAAAGTTAACTCGTTTGGTTATCAATAAAATTCAGAGGAAAGAATCTTATTTGCATTCACAGATGAGGAAACCGAAGCTTAGAAGAGCTGCCTTGTACCATGTCACTCAGACACCAAGTGGCAGTGCTAGAATTTGAGCACAAGCCTGAAGCCCATGTTCTTTTTCTTCTAGCATTTCTCTTGTCTCCTAGCCCCTTCTGATGTTGATGTTTAGCAGTTACCTTAGGAAACATGCCACGTTAAGTAGTCCTTACTATCAGATACTTTGGAAATCCTACAGAATATCTTAGTAGAGGGTTAATTATTCTTAATAATTACTATTTTTCTTGTCCTTTGCTTTTGGGCCTACATCAGATGGTAGAAACACACAAAACCCCATATCTTCTTTCAAAATCCAATCCCACAGATTTAAGGGATTTATGTCACCTACCATAGGATTTGATCAAAATGATATCAATAACAGCACTCTTCAAGTTATGTGACCATCAGTATAAATAATCCTTCTCATTGAAACTTACATTGCATCGGAACTTCTGTGCCTTTCTCCCTGACTTCAGCTCCCATTCTCCATCCCTTTTTGCAGCATGCCATACTTACTTTCTTGTTGCTCCTCAGTCATTCTGCTTTAAGTTCATCATGTTTGCTATTTTCTTTGCATGGAAATAAGTCCAGATCCTTGTGGATACTTCTCTTCGCTCAGTCCAAAGTCTAATCCACCTTCTGAGAGAAGCCTTCCTTGTTTAAAATTGACCCTGCAGAACTCTCAACCACGTTCCATTGTTTTACTTTCTTCACTTATCACCATCTGACATTAGAGCAGGGATATTTTCTGCTTTGTTCACTACTTCACCTTTATTGCTTCCAGTCAGGTTTGGCACACAGAAGAAACTCAGTAAACAATTGTTGACTCAATTGCCTAAAGCATTTTGACGTATTCAATGACAAGGTAGAAATTTGCTCAATACTACTCATGTTCCCTTCTCCTAGACCCTTTACAACCCATGCTCACCTTTCTAAGGCAGAGTCACACTGAGATGCAGTAAGGACATTTGGAAAAAGACAGACTTGACCTATTGGTTATCTTCTAGGAGGCTATGGGAAGCTGTTCTTGATGCCATAGTTTGCTCATCTATTAAATACGACTAATCCCTTCTACCTTATGAAGCAAGTGTGAGTTTGAAATGAGTAACTTATATCAGGCATGTAGCACATTACCCACATTATAACAGGCTCTCAAATAAGTGTTCTCCTATCACTGTCCCTTCTCCTAGCTGTCCAAATTCAAGCCACTTATCTGCATGTGGAGTCTGCATGTGGAAACTTTTTCTCAAAGGACCACACAACTTCTGTTACAACTATTCACATCTGCTTTTGTAATGCAAAAACAGCCAAGTCCATACCTAAATGGATGGGTAAAACTTCTTTAAAAAGACAGGCAAATGGCCTGGGAACAACAGTTTGCTGAACCTCTGATCTAGAGTCTATGTTACTGTCTTATATAAGGTTTGTCTTCATTCTGGCTTCTTCCTGGTTTGGCTTGATTTCTAAATTTTGTGGAGCTCAACTGGGGATGAGTCTTCCTGATGTTTCACCTTCTATTTCAACTCAGGTTAGGCTCCCCATTCCTACAACTTGCAGTTCCTGCAGAGACCCTCCTAATTGTCCCTAACTCACTACCACCATCTCTTAAGAACATACTTTAAGGGCTGGACACAATGGGAGGAGGGAGACATATTTGGTCTGTGAAATTTTCCTGAAGACTCTCAAAAGACACTGCTTATTTAACTGGTTTTCTAAAGCAGAGGTCTGGGAGCAAGAAACACAGGGGTTAATGCTTTGCACTGCTACTTTCAGCACCAGGGTTTTCTCTCAGGCTTTAATTCACAAGTTAGTTCTGCCCTTCTGAAATCAGAGCATCATACACTGTACCAAGTAGTCTGGCTGTAACTTTCGATCACATTTTCAATTACTTTTGGCTGCAAGCAATCTCCCAGATTTTAACAAGCATCCTAAGAGCATCCTTAAGGCACTTTTCATTTTTATCAATTAATTTTCCATACCATACTGGAGATAATGTCCAACAATAGCAGATATCTACTATCCCCAGTGGATTTCCATAAGATTTCAATGAGTTAGAAGTGGCAGCAATCTCTTATCATGTATGTTTTATTTTATTTTTCTTATGATTTGATTTCATTCTGCTTTGGCATTTTATCAGCGACAACATAGACAGATCTAGGTGGTATAAGACTGAAACTTATTCAGTGTGGTGGTGGGAGGCCTCTAAAATAAAATGTGTGTGTGTGTGTGTATGTGTATGTGTGTGTGTGTGTGTGTGTGTGTGTATGTATGTACAGGGCCTTGCAGGGAGTTGTACTAGAGAGGGGCCTTGAACTAAAGCTTCATTAACATCATAGTCATCATAATCATCCAGGAGTATTTTAGAAATCTATGGATATAGGGCAGAGGCCAGACACTCCAATGCCTCACAAATAATGTGAGGAACTGAACTAAGTGCATGTACTGTCATGGGGTAAGTAGAGGTACCCTGATACCCTGGAGAAGACAAATTTTTTCTTTTTTTTAAATTTCATATTTGTTTCAGACATACAGTAAATTGGCTAGATATTTATATAGTTTATGAAGTGATTCCCCCATTTACTCTATCACCAATCTGGCTCTACACGTAGCCATTACAGTACCATTGACTATATTCCCTATGCTGTACTCTATGTCCCTGAGGTTTTTGTAACTACTAATTTGTAATTCTTCATCCCTTCACCTTTTTCTCCCAGCCCCATACCCCAACCCTTCTTCCCTCTGGCAGTCACCAGATTGTCCTCTATATCTGTGAGTCTGTTTTCATTTACTTTGTTACTTTTGTTTCTTAGATTCTGCATATAAGTGAAATGATGTGGTATTATTTTTCTCTAATTTCACTCAACATAATAACCTCTAGGTCTATCCATGTGGTTGCAAATGGTAGAATTTCATTTTTTTATGGCTGAGTAATATTCCACTGTATATATGAACCATAACTTCTTTATCCAGTCATCTGTTGATGGATGTTTAGGTACATCTTGGCTACTATGAATAGCACTTCAGTGAACATAGGGTTGCATAGATCTTTACAAATTAGCATTTTTGTTTTCTTTGAAAAAATATCCAGAAGTGCAAATATTGGGTCAAAGGGTAGTTCTAGTTTTAATTTTTTGAGGAAACTCCTAACTATTTTCCAGAGTGTGTGTACCATTTTGAAATCTCACCAACAGTGTATGAGGGTTCCCTTTTCTCCACATCCTTGCCAACACTTATTTTTTGATTTATTGATGATAGACATTCTGACAGGTGTGAGCTGATATCTCATTGTGGTTTTAATTTGTATTTCTCTGAAAATTAGTGATCTTGGGCATCTTTACATATGTCTATTGACCATCTGTATATCTTCTTTGGAGAGACACCTATTCAGGTCTTCTGATTATTTTTTAATTGGAGTGTTTGTTTTTTTTGTTGTTGTTGGGTTGTATGAGTTCTTTATAAATTTTTGATATTAACCCATTATCAGATGTATCATAGGTATCTTCTCCCATTCTATAGGTTGTTTTTTTGTTTAGTTGGTTTCTTTTGCTGTGCAAAAACTTTTTAGCTTTATGTAGTCCTATTTATTTTTTCTTTTGTTTCCCTTGCCCCAGGAGATATGTCAGAAAAAAAATTATTAATAGCAATAATGAAGAATTTACTGCCTATGTTTTCTTCTAGAAGTTTTATGGTTTCAGGTCTTACATCTAAGTCTTTAATCCATTTTGAGTCTATTCTTGTATATGGTCTAAGAAGGTGGTCCAGTTTCTTTCTTTCTTTTTCTTTTTCTTTTTTGCATATATCTGTCCAGTTTTTCCAACATCATTTGTTGAAGGAATCATCTTTACCTCATTGTATATTCTTGCCTCCTTTGTTATAGATTAAACCACCATATAAATGTAGATTTATTTCTTGGCTCACTATTATGATCTGTTTTTATGCCAGTATCATGTTGTTTTGATTACTCTAGACTTATAGTATAGTTTGATATCAGGTTGTGTGACACCTCCTACTTTTGTTCATTCTCAAGATTGCTGTGGCTATTC
Organism: Pteropus medius; assembly: GCF_902729225.1. Lineage (NCBI taxonomy): Eukaryota > Metazoa > Chordata > Mammalia > Chiroptera > Pteropodidae > Pteropus > Pteropus medius. The sequence goes on from NW_024343578.1 coordinate 5,532,707, forward strand.
GGAATCTTTTGTGGTTCCATATAAATTTTTGGATCATTTGCTCTAGTTCTCTGAAAAATGCCATTGGTTTTTTGATAGGGATTGCATTAAATCTATAGATTGCTTTGGGTAAAATGGACATTTTAACAATGTTGATTCTTCCGACTTATGAGCAAAATATATGCTTTTATTTATTTGTATCTTCTTCAATTTCTTTTTTCAATGACATGATTTTTCAAGAACAGGTCTTTTACTTCTTTGGTTAATTTGATTCCTAGGTACTTTATTGTTTTTGATGCAATTGTAAATGGGATTTTTTTTAAATTTTTATTTCTAAGTTCATCATTGGTGTATAAAAATGCAGCCAACTTCTGAATATTAATTTTATATCCTGCTACTTTGCTGAATTCATTGATTAGTTCTAACAGTTTTTTGGTTCTCTATATCATGTCATCTACAAATAATGACACTTTTACTTCTTGCTTTCCAATTTGAATGCCTTTTATTTCTCTTTCTTGTCTGATTGCTGTAGCCACAACTTCCAATGCAATGTTGAATAGAAGTGGTGAAAGTGGGCATCTTTGTCTTGTTCCCGATCTTAAGGAAAATGCTTTTCCCCATTAAGTATGATGTCAGCTGTATATTTGCCATATATGGCCTTTATTATGTTAAGATATGTTCCCTCTATTCCCACTTTGCTGAGAGTTTTTAACATAAATGGATGCTGGATTTTGTTGAACACTTTTTCTGTATCTATTGATATGATCATATGATTTTTACCTTTTAACTTGTTAATGTGATGCACTATATTAATTGATTTACAGATATTGAATTAACCTTGCATCCCAGGAATAAATACAACTTGATCATAGTGTATGATATTTTTAATGTATTGCTTAATTTGGTTGCTAATATTGTGTTGAAGGTTTTTGTATCAATGTTCATCAGGGATATTGACCTATAGGTTTCTTTTTTTGTTATACCTTTGTCTGGGTTTGGAATCAGGACAATGGCGGCCTAGTAAAAAGGATTAGGGAGACTTCCTTCCTCTTCAATTTTTTGGAATATTTTGAAAAGAATAGTTGTTAGTTCTTTGAATGTTTGGTAAAATTCACCTATAAAGCCATCTGGTCCAAGACTTTTGTTTTTTGGGAGTTTTTTGATTACCGATTCGATTTTATTGGTGGTAATCAGACAGTTCAGATTTTCTTTCTTCTTGACTTAGTCTTGGGAGATTATATGTTCCTAGGAATGTATCCATTTTTTTTTTCCAGATTGTCCAATTTGTTGGCATATAATTGCTAGTAGTGTTTTCTTATAATCTTTTGTATTTCTGTGGAATCCACAGTTACTTCTTCTCTTTCATTTCTGATTTTATTTATTTGGTCTTTTTTTCTTGATGAGTCTGGTTAAAGGTTCATTAATTTTGTTTATCCTTTCAAAGAACCAGCTCTTGTTTCATTGACCTTTTATATTGTTTTTCAAGACTCTATTTCATTTATTGCTGCTCCAATCTTTATTATTTTCTTCTTTCTACTTACTTTCAGTTTTGTTTGCTATTCTTTTTCTAGTTCTTTTAAGTGTACTTTTAGGTTGTTTATTTGAGATTTTTTTTTTTTAATTTCTTGAGATAGGCCTATTTTGGTATGAATTTCTCTCTTAGGACTGCTTTCATTGTGTCTCATGGATTTTGAGTCATTGTGTTTTCATTTTCATTTGTCTCTAGGTATCTTTCAATTTCTCTTTTATCTCACCTTTTAACCATTCATTGTTTAGTGGCATGTTTTTAGCCTCCATGTGTTTGTGTATTTTCCAGTTTTTTTTCTTTTAGTTGATTTCTAGTTTTATATCATTGTGGTTGGACAAAATGTTTGATATAATTTTAGTCTCTTAAATTTATTGATACTTGTTTTGTAGCCTACCATGTGGTCTATCCTGGAAAATGTTCCATATGCAGTTCAGAAGAATGTATATTCTGCTGCCTTGGGGTGAAACACTCTGAAAATATCAGTTAAATCTATCTGATCTAGTGTATCATTTAAGGCTGCTATTTTCTTTTTGATTTTCTGTCTGGAATATCTGTCTATTGGTTTCAATAGGATGTTAAAGTATCCTACTATGAGTGTATAGCTATCTATCTCTCCCTTTATGTAAGTTAATAATTGCTTTATATATATAGGTGCTTCTGTGTGGATGCATTATGCAATGCCTTTCTTTGTCTCTTATTACAGTTTTTGTTTTAAAGTCTATTTTGTCTGATACAATTATTGCTACCCCAATTTTTTTAATTTCCATTTGCATGAAATATCTTTTTTCATTCCCTTTACTCTCAGTGTGTGTGTCATTTGATCTTAAGTGGGTCTCTTGCAGTTAGCATATGCATGGGTCTTGTTTTCTTATCCATTCAGCTACCCTTTGTCTTGTGATCGGACCACTTAATCCATTTACATGTAAAGTGGTTACTAATAGGTACATAGTTATCGCCATTTTATTATTCATATTTATGGAGTCCCCCCCCTTTTTTTTATGAAAGTCCCTTTAACATTTCTTGTAATATTGGCTTGTTGGCGATGGATTTCTTTAGCTTTTTCCTGACTGGGGAGCTCTATTTCACCTTCCATTTTCATTGATAGCCTTGCTGGGTAGAGTATTCTTGGTTGTAGGTTTTTTGTTTTCCATTACTTTGAATATTTCTTGCCAATCCCTTCTGGCCTGCAAAGTTTCTGTTGAAAAATCATCTGATATTCTTATGGCAGCACCCTTGTAAGTAACTATCTGCTATTCTCTTGTTGCTTTTGAGATTCTCGCTCTTTGTCATTAACTTCTGGCATTTTAATTATGGTGTGTCTTGGTGTGGGTCTGTTTGGGTTCCTCTTGTTTGGGATTCTTTGTGGTTCTTGGACTTGCATGTCTAATTCTTTTGCCAGGTTAGTGAGTTTTCTGTCATTATGTCTTCAAATAGTTTACCAATTCCTTGCTCTCTCTCTTCTCCATCTGGTGCTCCTAGGATGCAATGTTGGTATACTTGATGTTATCCCAGATATTTCTTAAACTTTCATTTTTTTAAATTCTTTTTCTTCTTTTTGCTGTTCCAACTGGGTGTTTTCTGCTACCTTGTCTTCCAACTGTTCATTCAATCTCTGTTTCATCTAATCTACTGTTGATTCTTTCTAGTGTATTCTTCATTTCAGTTATTATAATCTTTATTTCTGACTGTTCTTTTTTATGATCTCTATGTCCCTTTTTTATACTTACTATCTCTTTGTTAAAGTTAACTTAGGGAGAGATCATCTATTCTCTCCCTAAGTTAATTGAGCATCCTTTAACCATTCTTTTGAACTCCGACTCTGGTAGGTTGCTTGCCTCCATTTTGTTTAGATTTGGAGTTTATTCCTGTTGTTTCATTTGTAACATGTTTCTTTGTTTTCTCATTTTAGTTTTTTCTCTGTGTTTGTTTCTGTGTGCTAGGAAGATTTGTTTCATCTCCCAGCCTTGGCTTGATGGCATTATGTAGTAGGTGTCCTGTGTGGCCCACTGGCACAGTCTCCCTAATCACCTGTGCCAGGGGCTCTGGGTGTGTTCTTTGTATGAGTTGTGTGTGTTTGTTATAGCTAAGCGTTTATTGCTGTTAGCACGTCATTGTATGGGATTGACTCTGGAACTGACTGGCTTTGGAATTGGCCACCCCCACAGGGTATGAGCTGTTGTGTGGGGGTTCAGACCTTGGAGTGAAATGCGCCCCGGCAGGCTCATGTTGAGAACATCCTTTGAGACTGCCGCATATGGAGTTAGTCAGGTGTTGCTCTGTATGTCCTGGCACCAGATTCTGGGTGTGTTGGTTCTGTGGCCACTTGGGAAGGGCTCCCAAGTTGGCCAAGGTTAGCTACTGCCTTTCATTGCTTGAGGGTACCTGGTGGGAGCTACAAAGTTATCTGTGGATGGTTGCTGCCTATGATGAATCTGAAATCAAGTGGAAGAGAAAATGCTACAAGCTGAGGTGGTTACCCCCAGTATTGAGCCCAGGGTAGCTTAGCAAAAGAACCAGTGTACCGCAAGGCCTGAGGCTGCCTTCCAGCCACCTGTAAGACTTTGCAGATGGAAGAGCCTTTGGGTGATACATGAGTTGGGTCGTGCAGGGTCCTAAGGAGTCACCGGGGTATAGTGTGCAGATTTCCCCTGGCCAATACAATATCAATTTTCATGCTAGAGCTGTCTCTGTGGTTTCCTGTAAAAGTCTCAGATTGCAGCAAGGTCAGCCGCTTCCTGCCTTGAGCCCACAGATACCTGAAATTCATTCAAGAAATATTATAGCTCAGGCAGGGCTTGTGCCCTGCCACCAAAAGTCTTTCCCAGGATGCACAGGCCATGTGTGGGCCACACAAGCTGAATGTTGTTGTTTGCTAACAAATTTGCGGCCCAAGAAAAGCACAGGGTGGGGATGATCACCTGAGAATGCGCTTGCCATGGGTAATTTGTGGGTTGGGTAGTGTGGGATCTCAGGGAGACACAGGGTAGAGCGAGCAGATCCCCTCAGGCCAATCAGAATTGTTGTCATTGCTGTGTCTGCAGGCTCCTGCAAAAGTCACAGGTCACAGTGAAGCCAGCTGCTGTCTGAATCGGCCCTCAGACTCCTGTGGTCCACTCAAGAGACACTGCAACTCATGCTGGCACCAGTGGTCCACCACTAAATGTGTCCCCCGAAATGTGCAGGCCACACAAGCTAAGGTTCATTGTCTGCAAGGAGTACATGGCCCCTGGAAGGGGTGAGCAGGGACAGCTGCATGGCAACAGACCTGCACAGGGAATTTGTGGGTTGAATGGGACAGGGTCTCAGGGAAACATGGGGTGGGGCTGGCCAATCTCATCAGGCCAGTGCAGCTTCAGAATCAGTCCTAAGGGAGGAGGATTCAACATAGGCAAGATGGCACTTGTGCGCAGACTGCCCCAGAGGGCGACCCAACAGTGGAGCAATGGTGGCCGTCTCTCCAGCCATTACTCTGGCACCACATATCTCAGTCTGTCCCTCTATATCTCTTGCACCTCCTGAGCTGCAGACCCTCCACTGGAGCCCATGGTGAGTGTCTGCAAGTGAGCGAGCCTGTTTGCAGGCCCTTTAAGCAAGACCACTGGGGTTTCACATTCCTTCTGTCTCACCCAAAGGGCCAGAATCTCCACTGATTTTTACAGTCATGTTCTGTGGGAACTCTTCTTCCCAGAACTGGAACCCTGTGCTGGAGAGACCCTGTGTAAGGTTAGGGTTCCTTGTTCCTTCAGAGAGGCCTCTGCAGCCACATCGTCCCTTGTGGTGTTCAGCCATGATGCACAGGTGTGGGATCAGCCCACTTTGTGCCTCTACCCCTCCTACTGGTTTCGATGTGGCTTTTTAAAAAAATATTCTCAGATGTATGTGTTTTTATCAGCTAGACTTCAGGTGGTTCTCCACATTGATTGTTTTATAATTTGGTTGTAATTTTAATGTGGTCCTAAGAAGAGACAAACCTGGTTTTTACCTAGCCTGCCATCTTGACACTTATTCTGACAAAACTTTACTAAAGAAGCCAGCTACTGTTCCTCTCCAGATGATTGTGAACATGAAGGAATGTGGCTCCACATTGACACATCTTACGATGATTTAGAGCGTCTGGATATGACATTTTTTAAATCTGAATGTTCTCAATTTAATACGCACCAAATAAACGTCTGTTGAGAGTAAATTCAACCCACTGACTTATAGTTTGTGACCTCTAAAATAGTTTTTATGTTTGCAAAAAGACTGATTGTCAATGTAGTCTGAAATATGAATGAAAGAATTATATAACTGCTAATATATGGTTACATGTTGGCATATTGAAGGTCTAGCTTGTAAGAAGAACCATGTATTTCACTCAACCCTCAAACTTGAAACATCCATCAGCAAACTAAGTCTCCCACTTGTAACGTTAATATAAGATTAAAAAGTCTGTTTGGTTTTTCCATTGCTTTTCAGGAAAATTTCAATCTCACCCCTGCCAGCTTATTTCTTCAGTCATTCTCTCTCACATGGTTCTTAGCACAGTGACTGGCACATAAATAAGTAAATAGTATATGGTTGTTGAATTAAGTAAAATGTAATTTAGCCAAAGTTTTCTTTAACTTTGACCTTTCTTGCTTGATCTCAAATTTGAGAGTGCCCTAATCAATGAACAACATAGCACATTTCATTTCATCAGAAATGTTTGATTTTGAATTTTACGTAGATTGTAAATAAAGGTGTCTATGTGGATTACAAACATTTGAATGCTAATAACAGTAATATTAATAGTAATAATAATAATTATACTGATAACACTGATAAGAATAACTATTGCTTATATATGTACTACACAGTTTTGAGTGCTTTACACATATCAATTTATTTACTACGCAGAACTGACATTTTTTATTTATGGAGAAACTTACTTTTTAAAATTTAAGTTAAGAATTTCTAAAAATTGTGAAATAAGACCATCTCATAAACCTGAGGTCAAACAAGGAAAAGGAAAGGTTAATGGAAAGACTATTTACTTTTGTATTAAATATACTCATCGAATATATTTTGGTTACCTACTATGAGGAAGATGCTTGGCTAAACACCAGGCTACATACTTGGGTGAGCTAGTGAATAAAGGAGTCCACAGATGAGAGACTGATCCTAAATTTCCAAAAACCATTCTAATCTTCTATCAGTATGAAAAATGGGAGATTTAAGGATCTGGTGGTACTTCAGGTTTGCCAACTGAGTAAGTCACATGGTTCCTCTAACCAACTTTCCAGGGCACATCTCCAGATTTCTATGTATGCACAGATGTATGTGTTTGTTGTTAGAACACTTCAGAGATCTGCCAGCTTTGAGGGTCTCAGCTCTGTCATTATATCCTAGGAACAAATTTCTCAGCATTGCTGGTAAATAGTGACAATAGCTACACCTGTTTTTCCTGTGTTCTCTGTGGAAATTCGTTTTTACCTATGCAATGTTTTTATAGCTTCAATAAAATGGGATGAAAACAATGTCTTTATTTCTGAGAAAACTGAACAGGCACTGGTACCACCAACTAGGCTGTTAATTTATAACCCCTTTTTGTGTTAATTCTTTTTATCTGATTCCCTGCAGGATATATCTTAGCATTAGGATAAGATTAAACAAAGATGTCAACTTAAATGATGATTCTCTGACTGGCTAGAGCTAAATGATCCAGAGAAATAGCATGTGCTGTTTACTTCCCAGGGAGCCCATAGGTTCACAATATGAGATCTATGGATAAACATCTCAAATTAGATGACCATGATTGAGTGTAATGTGGCAAAAGAACCTGTTTGATTCATCATAAAATAATCAGATTTAGAATTGTCTCTCTTATCTTTAAAATGCTGGAGTTGGACTAGAGAATGAGTAAGGTCTCTACCAGCATAATGCGAATATGACATGTCCATATTCAAACTATGCCTTGCCTTATGTATTAGACTGAATATCATTGCTTTTTTCTTTTGTTGGCAACTTCAGATCATTGTGTTGCACATGTGAATGCATTGTTGAAAGTTGGTATTAGTCAAATGATGGAAACTAATGTTGGTAGGGCCTTTAGACTCTTTATCTATTTTGGAGTTTGAGATATAGTATTTTCTTAGAACCGCTGCTACCTGAAATCACCTAGGTTTCAGATGAAGGAAAATGATCCATTTTGGAATTATATTTATTCAAATTCATCTTTAGTATCCCTGTGTGTTCCAAGGTTGTGTGTTAAGTGTCTCTTTATTTGTTAATTATTCCTTTCCATTTTTTTTCTTTTAGTGTTGATATAACCCATTTCTCCTTACGATTGTACAATATAGTTTTGGACTTTGATATTGGAATTTTGCAGCCAAAATTGACAACGTGGAGTCATAAACTGGTATAGAATAAAAATCTTTTAAAGATACCCTTGCAGCTTTCTAATTTTTCAAATGATAAAAATGAAGTTCAGAAATAGTAAATGGTTTGTTTAAGGCAGTGCTTTCCAAACATTTTCATAGTAATGCACAGATGGAACATAATGATATGATTATGACAAACTGGTGTAATGTTTTGAGACTGTTAGTGGCTATAGCTGACCAATCCAGTGACTCCAGTGACTGTGAACCTTTTCTGGCCTTTCGGAAGCCTGAAAAATTAAGCTCTAAGTATATTTTTTCTCATTTATGACACATTCTATAATATGCCATTTGCAAAGCTCTGGGCTAAACTCAGCTGGTATCAATCCCCAGTTTGCATTGGCTTAAGTAAAATGATATTTATTGCCTCATGCAATATAGGAAAAGTTGAGGCTTAACGCCTCAACTTTTGATCAAGGAGATCAAACTTCTCATCAAGATTCTTCATTCCTTCACTCCAATTGGCTTCTTTCTCATTGTAAGTTGGCACCATTTTCAGAAGGTTGATGATTTCATAACAGCAACTAGACTTTTTAGTAATTCCAGACTTTTCAAACTCCTGGGTTAAAATCCTACAAGAATGAGAAGCTCTTTCCCAGGATTCCTATAGAAATTCTTTTGGCATCTCTGGTTCTGATTGGAACATAAACCTATTCCTAAACCAATCAATGTGCTCAGGAGAATATAGTTCACTAATTGCCTTAAGCTAAGTTCAAGCAATTTACCTTAGAGTCTGTGTGGGCCTAAATTAAATGGGACAAAGGCAACTCCTCAAAGTAAAACTACAAACAACTATCAAAAGAAGGGAGAATGGGTGGCTGGTAAAAATAACAAGATGTCTCCTATATTCTAAAACTTAGGTTTTCTTATTTTTATATCATTACAACATTTTTATTACATTATATTCTTGAGAGAATATAATGTAATAAAACTTAAAAATGACTAAATGGAAATCTAGAACTGAAAAATGCAATATTTAAAGTCACAAATGGGATTAACAGCATGTTGGACATAACAGATCTTTTGATCAATGAGGAAAGGTAAACAGGAATTATCTGACTGAAGCCCAGATTGATTGAAAAAACTGAATGAAACCCCAATAACCTGTGGGATAACACCAAGTTGCATACATGGCAGTTTGGAGTTACAAAAGAGGAAGAGAAATGAAAAGAGGCAGAAAATATATTGGAATAAATAATGGAAAAAATGTCTGAAAATAATGAAAAACAATAGCTTCTAGATCAAAGAAGCTTACTGAACCTCAGCCATGATAACACAAAGAAAATAATATCTAGGCACATCATGATCACGCTACTGAAAACGAAACAAAATGAAATGCTTAAAGTAGGCAGAGAGAAGAGAGACATTAAAAAAGCAAAAAGGAAAAACTGATAAGCAACACCTGACTTATTGTGGGAACCAATAAAGTATCCTTAGAATGCTGAATTGGAAATGAAGAAAAGAGATAAGAAAACCCTTAAATCTAGAATTCTATATTCAGATAGTTAATTTTATGTCAACTTGACTGGGCTAAGGGATCCCAGTAAGCTGGTAAAGTATTATTTCTAGGTGTGTTTGCGAGGGTGTTTTTAGAAGAGATTAGCATTTGGATTGGTAGACCCCAAATAAAGAAGATTGCCCTCACCTGTGTGGGTTGCCATTATACAATCAATTAAGGGACTGAATAGAACAAAAAGGTGAAGGGGGGAGGCAGGGCTTTGCTCTCTTCTTGAGTTGAGATATCCACCTTTTCCTGCCCTCCAATATTGGTGCTCCTGGTTCTCAGGCCTTTGGGATTTGGCCAAGACTTAAGCCACTGGACTCTCTTGGTTCTCAGAGCTTTGGTCTTGAACTAGGACTTATAACATTGGCTCCCCTAGTTCTCAGGCCTTCAGGTTTGGACTGGAATTACATCACCAGCTTTCTCGGGTCTCTAGTTTGCAGACAACAGATCATGGGACTTCTTAACCTCTATAATTGCATGAACCAATCCCTCACAATAAATCTTTCTCTGTCTCTCTCTCTCTCTGTCATACACACACACACACACACACACACACAGACACACATACTTTGTTTCTGTTTCTATGGAGAACCCTAATTATTGACTAATAGAGTATTCTTCAAAAATGAAGATGGATTAAAAGCATTCACAAATACGAAAGTTGGAAGAATTAATTCTCAACAAACATGCACTAAAAGAAACAACAAAGGAAATTATTTAAGTGTAAGGAGAATGATACTTAATGAAAATTTGGATTTTTGAAAAAGAATGAAGAACATTAGAAATATAAATATATCGGTGAATAGAATCACTATTTTTTCTTCTCTTAAATTTTTTAAAATTACAATTCACTAGGCAAAGCAAACATAATAGCAATGTATTTTGGGGTTTAAAACATGAGGAAATAAAAATCATAGTGATAGTAAATAGAATTATTTACTTGTAATTTTTTAAATTGAAAGTGCCTTTTGAAATAGCATCAGAATAATAAAACAGAGTAATAAATTTAACAAATATGTATACGAATTTTACCCTGAAAATTTGAAGACATTGCCAAGAAATTAAAGAAAATGTAAATAACTGAGAAATAGAACTTGTTCATAATTAGAAAGACTTACTATTACTAGTTAGACTTTAAGTGCATCTTTAACAAAATCCTTTCTCTTTTTCATGAGAACTTGAATTTGGTCTCAAAACAAATTCGGATACATCTGACTATAGTGACAGTTGATTAGCAATCAAAAATTATTAGATTTCTACAAAGTTTTCTAGCTCTGCATCCCTGGAAATGTGAAAAAGATGAAATATCAGCTGTATGGTGAATGTGACCTCAGATTAGCGCATTGCATCTGCTTGGTAGTATAAATTCTTGGTAGAAAGCTTTAACTTTGGACTTTCCCTTAGTGAGGTGAATCTTATGCATTGGCGTGTCTCTTGCAGGATCCCTGGAAACTATATCTATAAAGTTGTTACAAGAGATATTGGCTCCTGAGTGCATTGAGCTTCTAAGAAAGGTGGACCTCACATCCACAATGGGGATCATGTATTCTTTCACCTTGGCTGTTATCACTTGGTAGATCTAAGACAATAATTCCTGGATGGTCACTTTAACAGGTATAAGAACTACTTCAACTGAGCAGAAATACCTGACTCTACTCTGCTGCTAATTTCTTGCCTGATCTAAATCTTCTGAGTATACTGGTCCTAGGCCTGGCCTATTTGGGCCTTGTGTTTCTGAATAAGAAGGCTCTCTGGTAGATAGACATCACTATATAAATTCTCCAATTGATCTATAAATTCACTACAATCCCAGTCAAATTCCCAAAAGGGTTTTCTTGTGTTGAGATTGTACAGCTAATTCTAAAATTTATAGGGCAATACAAGTGATGTAGAACAGACAATAGCCAAAACAATCTTGAAAAAGGAAAACTTGATTAGAGAATTCGAATACCAGATTTCAAGACCTATTATAAAGCTACAGTAATCAACACAATGTCACATTGGCATAAGGATAGAAAAATAAATCAATGCAATATAATAGAAAGTCCAGAAATAGGGCCATACATGTCAATTAATTTTCTACAAAGACACCAAGATAATTCAATAGAGTTAGAAATATCTTTCTTTTCAACTTATGTTGCTTGAACAAATATATGTAAATGAACTTCAACCTTACCTCTCAACATACATAAAAATTAATTAAAATAATAAATATAATTGTAAAAATTAAAAATTGGAAGCTTTTAGGAAAAAGAACACATAAGAATATTTATGCATAATCTTAGGGTAAACAAAGATTTCATAGCACATAAAGCACTGATTATAAAAGAAAAAATATTGATATATTGGACTTTGTCAAAACGAAAAGTAATGCTCATCTGAAAGATAAACCACAGACTAAAAAGAAAAAAAAAAATAAAATATATGTAGTGTTTCATAAATAAAGAATGCCTACAAATCAATTAAAAAAATCTAGTGATAAAAGGTCAAAGAGTTAATGAAAACTTCAAAAGGAAACATACAAAAGGAAAATAAGCATTTGAAAAAGTACTCAATGTCATCATCAGGAAAATTCCAAATAGAACTGCAACGATAGGCCACCTTATAAGCACTAGAATGGCTAAAACTAAAACTAAAAACAAACAAAAAGCTGACAATACAATGTTGCCACAGTGTAGAACTCTCATATCACTGGTATGAGTATAAAATGGTGCAGTAATTTTAGAAAAATGTTTGGTAGCTTTTATAAATACATACCTGACTGTAATCCAGCAACTTTACTTCTAGTCTTTACTTAAAAAAAAAGAAAGCATGTGTCCACTTAAGACTTGTACAGAAATGCTCTTAGCAGCTTTATTCACAATAACTAAAACTAAAAGTGACTCAAATGTTAATTAACAGCAAAAAATATTTTGTGCTATATCCATACAAGGGAATACTATTCAGTAAAAAAAAGGAATTAAGTATCAATACATCCAGCAGTATGGATGGATCTTAAAAACTGATGGATAGAAGAAGCAAGACACAAAAGAGCATACTGAGTAATTCATTTTTATGACATTCTTGAACTGTCAAAGCTCATGAGGTGATAAAAATCAAGACAATGCTTGCCTTTGAAGGAAGTGGGTTAACTGAAAAAGGAATTTTGGGAAGCTATAGACATGCTTGCTGTCTTTATTATGTTGGCAGTTATACATTTGTCAAAACTATTGAACCTGAAACAAAAATCTGTGCATTATAAGTTATTCCCAATTAAAAATATCTATTGGGAATGAAATTAACCAGTTTGGGTTAATTTTATCCAGGATAATAAGGTGGTTTTGAGTTCTGGCTCAATAGTAAACAATTTTAGCTTCAAATAATAAATCTGCACTTTCTTTGTGGTTTTGAGTTCTGGCTCAATAGTAAACAATTTTAGCTTCAAATAATAAATCTGCACTTTCTATTGACCAATGATACAAACACTCTACGCTTTAGATATCCCATCTGTAAGTCACCTATATAAGACACTTATTTGGAAAATTAACTGAGACAAAAAGTGGTTAGTATCTGAGGCATAGGAGATTATCAATGAAGGTAGTTGCACCTCTTATTGTTTTTATTATCACCTTTATCATTCATAAGTGGATATCAGATAGACACCACAACAGTTTATTAAACATCAACCATATTAAAAATCTAGGAGAACAATAGATGATAGATAGATAGATGATAATAGATAGATAGATGATAGATAGATAATAGATAGATAGATGATTGATAGGCTTAGATATAGACATAGATACAGATGTTTATATCAATCTCAGTCTTACTCTGGAATTTACATATGGTCTTATAGAATTCTGTAAAGTGACTTAACTGAATTATATGTTAAATTTATATTGATATTTATCTATACATTGTTTGGTATAGCTTTCTTGAGGTCCTCAAAAAAATTTTTATGACCTGCCCATAATGATTAATTATATCCATTCATGGAATTATCTTCATGACATATTTTATTCCAGACAGTTAACCAGCTTTTGAAAGTAAAAACAAAAGAACTTCAGAGCATATATATAAATGTTATTCTGCCATCTGTAGATATCTTAGCATTTTTTTCTTGGGCTTCATTTAGCTTTTACAATTCCTGATAATTTTTAGAGTGAGATAAATGAGGAAGGAGAGGGCAAGATTTCTCTATATTATTTGGGACAGAATAATTCTATGTTTTATCAGCCATATACTTAGAGACAATTAGGAAATGTGGGTAGGAAGCATTTGGAATGCTTATCTTCAAAAGTATAATGTTTGTGCTTTTAAAAATTAAATATGGGTTAATAACATGGGAACTGACTCTGACAAGGGAAAATGAAATTAGATTTAGAGGTAAAAAAGAACATGACTAAATAAATCACTTCTTAATCACCAAAATAAAAAAGTATTGGCATAGACAAATCACCACATTAGAATGGGCTTTCTTCCAGAATTTGCCATGAAAAATCTGTGGAAATACACAGGATGGATGTTTCTGTATTTGTCATAATATAGATATTGCTGTGTGTCAGAGAAATCAGAAATAACATAATAAGCACAAGAAAGAGGTATGTCTCTGTCTCACTAATGTCTGAATGGCTCTGTCTGCAAGTCATCAGGGACCCAAACTAGTTCTGTTTTCTCTACCAGACCAAAGGCATTTCCCTCACCTGCAAGAATCACACTACCATGTCTGCATTCCAACTAGAAAAGTGGACATGGGAAGGAAACAGAACACTCTTTCCCTTTAAAAGTATGGCCAGAGGTTGTAGCCATCCTTGTGCTCATATCTCTTGGCCAGAAGTTAGTCACATTATTCTTTTTGGCCAAGTGATTAGCTAAATACTCCTAAGAGTCAATATTGATGGAACGACATATTCAAAAATAGATATCCCTAAAGAATCAAAGCTACAAAGAAAAAGAAAAATATCAGAAGATTCATTTTTCTTTATGTAATACTTATAATTTTTTTTAAAAAAATCAATTACAGGTGACTTTCAATATTATATTAATTTCAGGTATACAGTATAATGGTTAGATGTTTATATAACTTACAAAGTGGTCCCCTCAATAAGTCTAGTATCCACCTACCTGCTTATATATTTATTATAATATTATTGATTATATTTCCTATGCTGCACTATATATCCCCATGACTATTTTTGGAACTGTCAATTTGTACTTCTATATTCCTTCACCTTTTTTACCCAGCTCTCTGATCCCCATCCCATCTGAAAACCATGAGTTTGTTCTCTGTATCTATGAGTTTGTTTCTGTTTGATTGTTTATTTTGTTTTTTAGATTCTATGTATAAGTAGAATCATACGGTTTTTGTCTTTCTCTGTCTGACTTATTTTGCTTAGCATAATACCTTCTGGGTCAAATCATGTTGTTGCAAATAGTAAGATTTCATTCTTTTTTTTGGCCAAATAATATTCCATTGTATGCATGTACCACCTCTTCTCTGTCTAATTATCTATTGATGAATACTTAGGTAGCTTCCATATCTTGGCTATTGTATATGAAATGTCTTTTTTTCTCTCGTTACCACCTTTGTTTTAAAATCTATTTTGTCTGATATAAGTATGGCTACCCCAGGTTTTTTTTTTTTCATTTCCATTTGCCTGAAATATCTTTTCCCAACCCTTTACTGTGTCTTTCAATTTGAAATGGGTCTCTTGTAGGCAGCATATGTATTGGTTTTGTTTTCTTCTTCATTCAACCACCCCGTGTCTTTTGACTGAAACATTTAATTCATTTACATTTAAAGTAATTGTTGATAGGTATGAAGTTATTGCCATTTTATATTCATATTTTTAATCTTTTTTCTTCTTAGAGAAGTCCCTTGAACATTTCTCATAATACTGGTTTGGGGGTGATGAACTCCTTTAGCTTTTTTCTTGTCTGGGAAGCTCTTTATCTCTTCTTTGATTCTAAATGATAGCTTTGTTAGGTAGAGTAATCTTGGTTGTACATCTTTTTTTTTTTCTCATGACTTTGAATATTTCATGCTAATCCCCTCTGGCCTGCAAAATTTCTTTTGAGAAATCAGCTAATAGAGTTACGATCGTTCTCTTGTATGTAACTGTTTTTCTCCTGCTACTTTTAAGATTCTCTCTTGTCTTTAACCTTTGGCATTTTAATTATGGTGTGTCATGGCGTGGGTTTCTTTGGATTCATCTTGTTTAGGACTCTCTGTGCTTCCTGGACTGGTATGTTTACTTCCTTCCCCAGAGTAGAGAAGTTTTTAGTCATTATATCTTCAAGTAGGTATTCAATCCCTTGCTCTCTCTCTTCTCCTTCTGATACTCTTATGATGTGAATATTGTTATGCTTGAAGTTTCCCCAGAGACCCCTTAAACTCTCATTATTTATTTATTTATTTTTGTTCCAATTGGTTGTTTTCCACTACCTTATCTTCCAAATTGTTTATTCAGTTCTCTGCTTCATCTAATCTGCTGTTGATTCCATCTAATGTATTCTTCATTTCAGTTATTGTAGTCTTCATTTCTGACTGGTTCTTTTTATAGTTTCTATCTCTTTGCGTTAATTCTCACTGACTTTTTCTCTTCTTCCCCTAAGTTCATTGAACATCCTTATAACCAGTGTTTTGAACTTTGTGTCTGGTAGATTGCTTTTGTCCATTTTGTTTAGTTCTTTTTCTAGAGTTTTGTTCTGTTCTTTTATTCAGGAAATGTTTCCTTGTTCTCTCATTTTAGCCACCTCCCTATGTGTATTTCTACATACTAGGTAGATCTACTATTCTCCCAGTTTTGGCAGGATGACCTCATGTAGTACGTGTCCTGTGGGGTCCAGTGGTGCATACTCACTGGTTACCTGGGCTCAGTGCTCCAGGGGTGTCTCTCGTGTGGGTCGTATATGCCCTACTGTTATAGTTGAGACTTGATTGCTGTTGGTATGTCAGTGGGTGGGATTAGCCCTCAGGATGACTGGCTATAAAAACTGGCTATGACTAGAGCAGAGGAGGTATAGGGCAGGAGCTGACCTCAAGGAGTGGGATTCATTGTAGTGGGCATCTGGTTTCTGTCGATTCCACCCCTTGGGTGTGTTATTTGTGGAGCTAATTGGGTGATCTGGTGTGGTCTAAACTGACCACAAAGTGTGTTGGTTTGGGGGAAACTTGGGATAGGCTCCAGTGTAGTCCCAGGTCAGCCACCGCCTATGTCCAGCCCTTTGTACTGATAGGAAGTACAAAGTGATCTGCTTGTGCTGGACTTGGAGGCACCTGGGAGAAGCTATGCTATAAACTGAAGCTGACTGCCGCTAGTTCTGGGGCCTCTTAGCAAGAGGTACAGGGCATGTCAAGGCCATCCACTGCTTGTTTGGGGTTTGTCGTCCTTTTAGAGATTTTAGGAAAGTCCTCAGTGTGGGCTGATGCTGACAACTTGTGAGGAAGGGCCAGTAAAGGAGATTCCACCTGTGCCCGAGTTAAGTAGTGTGGGTTCTCAGGGAATTACCAGAGTTGGGCAAGTTTGATGGAGACTCAGATTTGATGCTTGCCTGACCTGCGGGCTTGGTTGGAGGAGGGCTCAACAAAGGAACAATGGCACCTGCCAGCAGTTAGTCCTGGAGATTCCTGCCCCTTCAGCCCTTGCCCTGAAACCAGACAATTCTATTCCTCCTCATATGTCCCTGGTGCTTTTTGAGCTGCTGCTCCAGTACTAGAGCTCAGAGCAAGTGAGCCTGTTAGTAAGTCTACACATGGGCCCTTTAAAAGGAATGCCTGGGACTCCAGTAGCCTTTCATCTTGCCTGGACAGAATCCCCACTGATTTTCACAAATAGATGTTATGGGGATCTCTCTTCCCGGTAATGGTGGCCTAGGTTGGGAAGTCCTATGTGGGGTTTGGACCATCTGCTCCTTGGAAGGGGGGAATATTTGCAGCCAAGGTATGCCTCCTGATTCTTAATGTCCACATGTGGATGTGGGACTAACCTGTTTCGAGTCTCTGTCCCTCCTACCAGTCTCTACATGGCTTGTTTATATCCTTAGTTATAGGCAATCTATTCAGCTAGTTTTTAGATAATTCTTAAAAGTGGTTGTTCTATAATTTAGTTGTAATTTTGATGTGGTAATGAGAGGAGGTAAGCACAGTGTTTATCTACTCTGCCGTCTTGACCAGAAGTCTTTCATAAAATTCTTTCGAAGAATTATATCATTCTTCATAATTGGTAATGACTGTTATTGGGAGCAAGTTGATACAATTTTTTTTCTTTTTTGCAGGAAGCACTTAGAAGTAGTTAAAAGAATGGATTTATCTTATGATATTATTAACTATAGAAATAATTTGTGTTAATAAGCATTCATATAAAAACTAAACATTCACTGATATTTAAAAAAATAAAAATAATTATTAGACCAGAAAAAAAACTTTAAAACCCTTGCATGGTAGGCACCTGGAAAGTTGGGAGTAAGTCTAGTTTATTTATGAATGTGCTAGATAATGCAGTTATTTATAAATGAGAGAAACCATGTAGGGAAGCTTAAGAAAAATAAGGGTGGAGAGTGGATCAAAATGACTAAAAGAGAAGTATGGAATAAAAAGTGGAAGATTATGATGGTAGAGAAGTTCACTTGGGTTAGATTGTGAAATGCCTTCTAACACTGGGTAAGGAATTTGAGTATTAATATGTAGGCAATAGGGAGTCATAAGGTGAATGTTATGTTATTAGGTCTTCACTGATGACATATATACTGAAAAGGATGTAGCCAGAGTTGATGCAGTTCAACAAAGGGCTGTAAAAAGTGTGAAGAACCAGAAGGAATTTTAGTGTTTTCAAAGGAGGAGAAGGGGGAATAATGGTTTTTTTACTGATAAAAGTGTGTTGGCCTAGGAGTCAAGAAAATTAAGTTACTGTTCCAAGTGTCTAACCTTAAATAACTTATTTCTTTTTTTTTTTTAGAGTTTTAATATCACTGTGAGGGCATTATTATCTTTTTCACAGAGAATGTGTGAACATAATAAAAATATGTATGAAAATACATGAAAAAATACTAAATGCCATTCAAATCTCAAATGCTTGAATAATTTGAATCAGTGCTCTGATATCACTATAATAGAGCAAATAGTAATTACATTAAAGTACTGTGTTGGGCTATTATAA
The DNA here is from genome assembly GCF_902729225.1 of Pteropus medius. Lineage (NCBI taxonomy): Eukaryota > Metazoa > Chordata > Mammalia > Chiroptera > Pteropodidae > Pteropus > Pteropus medius. The sequence goes on from NW_024343578.1 coordinate 5,551,256, forward strand.
TCCTTGTATTTTAATTGGAATATTTGTGAGACTGAGAGTCATTATAGGCCACCATTGAGTTCAGATGGTGACAGTACAAAAATATTCAAAGCACAGTGGCCACCATGTGGTTCAGTTCCAGGACATTCCATCTTTTTAGTGAATTCAGTCTATGTACCCAGTCTTGTAAAAGATCCTGCAACTATAGTGACTCCTTCAAAATATGCTCTGGCAACTAGGATGTAAGGCCTTTAAATCCCTTGTATGTATTAAAAGTCATATGGAAAACCTGCCATCAAAAGCAAATTATATGTATTAGTTATTATTATCCCTTTCTGTTGCTAGAAGTGAGATGCCCAAAAAGGAATGTTGTTGTTCTATCATTAACCAGAGGACAAAGACATTTTTTCCCAATTATCAGAACTAATATATTTAAACTTGGAGTGAGGACTCAGGGAATCCACCCTTTACCTCCCCGCCCCACACATCCTCCCAAAAAATATTAGTGGGAAATGGAAGAAATCAAACATATTCATATTTAATTATAACTCTTTCCCGGGTTGGCTTCTGATAGTGAAAAAAGAAAGAGAAGATCCCAGACAGGAAACTAGATAGAATAAATTTTGTTAAAGAGAAGCAAGTGCATTAACTCTAAGCTCCCCTGTGCTGTAAGGCGAATTTGAAATGGTTCTGATGTTGACAATAGAAATGACTGCCTTGAAAAGGGTGTTTTATTTTCCTGCTCACCTGTCCTACCCTCAACTGTTGACCTTGAGTCCTTTTGGACCCAGAACTTCACAGTTTCTCAGAAGAACTTCGTATGATTTTTTAATGCATACAAGAGACTTAAAGGCCTTGAATGTTGATGATCTACTGACGCTCAGGAGTGAGTGTTCTTACCCTTTTAGGGGCTCATGCTTCTCTGAGAACCTAATGGATGCTACAGAGAAAAGCTTGCAAAATACTTGGCTAGTGGATGAAGTTAGATGTTGATGACCCACACAGGATATTTAAGTGAAATTAAATTTATTATTAACATTGAAAACTTGGTATATTTCCTAGAAATATCCAGATTTCTGTTTTTCCTTAAAATAAGAATTGGTTCCGCTGGATTTATGCTGGACATGGCAGCAACTGGGTAAGTGGCTGAGTGCTAGATGGCTCCTTCCATAAGGCATGCATTCCTCATTTCGGATGTTGCTCACCATTCTGTATTTTAAAATACCAATACCGATTTCATTCATTTATATTAATTCCTTGAACTTATTCTGACCTAGGTAGATATTTTAGTTTCTGATCTCTCGCTTATAGCTCTATCCAGAGGATATAACGATAACAAGGATGATATTCAAACTTATATAGTATTCAGCATTTGCCAGATATTGTTCTAAGCATTTTACACATTTAACTTTATTTAATCCTCATGGTGTCCTTATGAGTAAGTACTATTTCTATTCCCACTTTATAGCTGAGGAAACTGAGACACAGAAAAGCTAAGAATCTTGCTCAAAGTCACAGTGCTAAGATGTGGTGGAATAAGGATGAAGTTACAGGCAGTTAGATTGCAGAGGTGGGGATTTTAAACTATCCTAAGTGACCTCTCAAGCATATATTTATTGATTTTGCCCACCATTTTAGATTATATTGATGAACCTCACAAAGAGTTCTGAAATATTGGGTAAAAGTCCTCACAGGGAATGTTTTAGAAATGCTTACTTCAAGTTCATCATAAAATAGATATTCATAGAAACTAAAAGATGAGTTGTTTCATTACCCTAGTGCATGATCATTGATTAAATCAGGACATGAAAACTGAAATTGTTTGGCATTTATGTAATTCAACAAATGATAGCTGCGTAAATATTGCTTAAGAAACATGATGCACAGTGAGTTAGTGCTGCAGAGTATAAGGCACACAGTTTTGCATGCTGTGAATCCCCATGGACTGTGATCCATGTGGATGGCTATACAGCCTTCTCCCCATCCCGGGAGGTCAACTAGGTCTAGAAATGCAAGAAGGATTAGAATGGTTTATCCTTATTTGTCAAGATTACTGTGTCAGGCTTTCTTGGACACAGTTGTTTCACAGCCTATGTCAGCAAGGCTACATAAGGAACAGGGACAGCTTTGTGGGCATGCAACCTGTGCAGTTCCAGAGAGCCTTATGTTAAGAAAAGATCCTTTGCTTGGTTGAGTGCTCTGCTGTTGCCATCTGGAAGTTGTTTTTGTTTTGTTTTGTTTTGTTTTAACAGAGGACCCCCATTTTTGTTTTGCACTGCCCCACAAATTATGCAGGCAGCCCTGATCAAGAGGCAGCATATCTTAGGTAGAGCTCCACAAGGGTAGGGCCTTATCTCTTCTTTTTACTGGGCCTCCAGAACAGTGACCCCCACAATGTAAGCACTCAGTAAATATTTCTTAAATATTTCTTATGATTGCAGGCCCTAGGTCAGCAGATTTTCTATAAAGGGCTAGATGGTAAATATTTTCAGCTTTGCCAGCCATATGATCTCTGTTACAGTGATTCAACTCTGCCATTTAGGGTGGGAATATGACAATACATGAAGGAATGAGCACATCATTGTTCAAATAAACTTAATCTACATAGATAGGTAATGGGCTGGATTTGGTCAACAGGCTGTAGTTTGCTGTTACTTGTTCGGAGTCAGACGGCTCAGATTCATATCCTGACTTCGCCATTTATTCTGTGGCTTCAGGCAATTTGTTTACCCTCTTTGAGCTTCGGTTTAGATTTTTGTAAAACTGGGATAAAAAAAAAAGTACTCTCCTCACAGAGTGGTTGTGAGGATTAAATGAGATTATGTATAAAACATACAGCACAGCTCAACATGTGGTCACTCCTTGAACTACTATGGCTATTACTTTTGTAATCAACTGCCTGACTTTCAGAGCTCTATGCGTTCTGTAGATGATAAACACATAAGGGACAGTTTCATCAAATCCTTTGCTAGATCAGTCTTGAGGGGAGAGAAAATATTCTGTAAAATATCCCAAGTGAGAAACCTTTCTCCGCCTTCCTTTACAAATCTTCATGGCAAGGAAGTAATGATTCTGGTCTTCATAGAGAATCCCTGTTCACTTGAACTAGTCAACCAGGTGGCAAAAGACCCAGTTTATTCTCTTCAAGGGACTTACTGTCCTTAAACCTCAGTTTCTCATCTGTAAAATGAAGGGGCTGCACTAGAATAATGTCCAAGGTTCTTTTTAAGCTGGAGAGCTTCCTCAATGTAGCCATTAAGTGCTTAGACTCTGGAACTACATTCGATTTTAAATCCTGCCTCCATGAGTCTCCAGCTTGTAATGTTTGGTGGTGTCTCAGAGGAGCCACTGCTGTTCCAGCTCCTAGAGTAAATGGTCTGCCCACTTCCTCCTCAATTGTTGCTTCGTCATGCATAAAATAAGGAATCAATGCATTGCCTTGACAGTCCAAACATGATTTTGAATTAAAGCTGATGTGTTTATAAGGGTTGCTTAGAAATGTTCCCATTTTAATTACATGCTTTGGCAACACAGTTATTTGCTTTGATATTTTCAGATAAGAACATAAACAAAAATGGACTAAAGACAGTAGTTAAACCATATACCCTTTTCATATAAAGGAAGGTAGAGAAATTGGTTGTGTGAAATCTCTAACAATAATAGCTTGCTTTCTTCCTTGAAGACAATGTTGATGAGAACTGTATAATTTTCTTATAATTAACATAGGTTCTGTCTGGATTCTACAAGCAAGTAGACCAATAATAAAATATCATCCTCATCTGTATTACTGCAATAGCCTCCTGTTTCTGCTTTTCTACTCTTCGTTACCCTACAGTCTATTTCTTCATGGAGTTTTACAAGTCATCTTATAAAGCGAGAAATTAAACTATGCCACTCCCTTGCTTAAACTAATCCATTAGCACTTAGATAAAATGCACATCTCTCACCAGGTCATCGGGCCAATACAGATGTTTCTGCCTGATCCCCTTTGCCTCATTCACTGCGCTTTCCTCTATTCCTCCAGTGCGCCAGGCTTGTCCCCATCCAGAGCCTCTGCCTGGCTCTTTCCTCTGTCTAGAACACCAACCTCTCCCTACCCCTGCCTGAGCTTTGCATGCTTGTCTCCTTGTTATTCTTCAGTGATCAGCTCAAACATCAGGTGACACTTATTACTCTAGGAAATTATTTAGTTATTAGTTTATGGGTTCTCCTGCTAGAAGGGAATCATTATGAAATAGGAAATTGTCATGTTCAGTTCAGTCCCTAAAACACCACCTGATGCATGTTAGGTATTCAATAAATACAAATTTATTGAATGAATAAGTGAATGGATGAATAAGAATGGTTTCTGCAGTTTATCTGAAAGAAGATATTTAATTAAGTGGAACAACTTGCCTGCTCACCATTTTATCATTTCAGCATCAGAGAAAATGCAGAATGATGACAGGAGTGCCTCTGTGGCTTTCTACGGTTATGCTCTGGCAAGAAATTCACAAATTTGTATAACGAGGTGACTGCTTTGAGATAGTCTGGTGGCTATTTTGTCTATGAAACTATTGACTTCCCAGCCACACATGTGCATGTACACACACGCGCGCGCGCGCGCGCACACACACACACACACACACACAATACAAGTAACATCAAGTCCCTAAAGGAACGTGCTCGGGTTACATGAAATGAGCACATGTTATGTCCCAAGGAATATTCTAGTCCCTGGAAATGCAAAGATGAATAAGCGTGGCACTTATTCATGAGGAATTTATCCTCTAATAGAGGATAGAGGTAGTTCAATAAATAAGCTACGATTTGATAAAATTGATAGTGGAGACTCTTAAACATTGTTGAGAGGAACTAAGATGGGTAATTGAAAAGCTTTGACTAGGTAGCTATCTCTCCAGAGGTGAGCAGAATTTGCCAGGCAGAAGAGAATGCCATTTTAGACAGAGAGGTCTTGCTTAAGCAGAAGCTCAGCCACGTGAAAGTGAGGAGTATGAAAATCTCTCTCTCATTCTGAGTAGCAGATTGCCTCTTAAAGAATTCTCAGATTCTCTCCTTTGAGAGCTCTAGGGAGGGATAGGTTAGGTGAGGAGCCTTATGAGGTTTCTTATGGAGGGCCTTTCTACTAGCAAGGATATGTTCCTATGTTCCTAGAAGGCTATATCCTTTTTTTTTAAACATCATTGTCTGCATGTTGGCTATTATATTCCCAAGCCCACCCATTAAGGCATTCATTGTGGACATCTTGATCACTCAAGATCAAAGAATCTTTTTGATAAAGAGCAACCTATTGTTTTAAGTAGCAGAGTAAATCTTAGGAAGCTCAATACCTCACAAGGATGGTGGTATCTATAGAGTTAAGCTGTTTTTGCTCTAATTTAGCTTCCATATCTTTCTTTTTCTCCTACAAACATATAAGAATTAAGCCATGACTATAGTTTGTTCACATTTATCATATGAATTTATTCTATCTAACTGACTTTGGTAGAAGCCTAGCAATAGCAAGCAAATTTATTCCTAACCTATAATTAACCAAGTAACAATTGCTTTTGCAAAATTACTCCTGTTGGTATGGATCAGGCCTTCAGCACCTCACATGTCCACCTATAGTCTCTTCCATAAATCCTACTACAATTTTGTGAACTTTTATTTAAGTTTCACCCATTGGCCCTCATAAGAGGTGCCCGTACTGAATGGTTAATGTCTGTAAAAGTTTTCTTTCTCTGTTACTTCTTCTTTTCCAATTTCCATAAGCATTTGCGGGGGATATTTTCCAGTAATCTTCTCGCTCTTTCACATATATGAGTTCCCAGTGTTTGAGTGTCCATGTTTTGGGTGCTGTGCTAAACATTTTATTTAATCCTTATACTCTAACCCTTAAGTTGTAGTATCGTATTCATATTTTTTTTTCCTTGTTGAGTCTACACAAACCTCAATTCACATTACATCCAGTTCACACATCACATCCAGTGGGGGATACTTTTTTACTGCCTTATTTCTTAGCTAGCTCTCATTCTTCTCACTCCATTTGTATCATGTCTTCTAGGATCATTGGAGCTTGGACAGAAGCATGCTTAAACCTAGAGTTCAGAGGACTGAGGAGTGGGTGACCAGGTTGAGAAAGAAGGCTTTATGCCAAAATTCAAAAACCTAAAGACCTAGGATTTAAGTATGTGATGTTACCACCAAAAGCAGACAGGGTATGGAAGCAGTAGGGAGAAATATGAACAAGGGCAGCTGGAGAATACTCATCCTTGTTAAAAAGGAAGCTGTTATTTGGCCCTGAATAAATGGGACCATTGTGGATAAATCCTGTGATTCTCTAAGGAAAGCCAGAAATCCAGATTCTGATGAGAAGGTTCCAATTTTTAAAATGATGACTCTAATTTAAATCTTTTAAAACAAAGTATAAATAAAAGATTCCTGCAGGCTGAGTTTGGGCCAGGAGCCATTAGTTTACCCCTTTAGTTTAAACCGTAAGCCTAGGGCTATTTGCCATAATTGATCATTTATTTCTGATTTATTGAAGAAATATCTGTGTTGCAAACTCTGAGTAAATTGTTGCCACCCTAACAGCTTACGAAGAATCAGAAGGAAAGGAAGATAACAAAAGGGTAGCTGGGGAAAAAGAGTAGTTGTGTGCATGCATACAGGTGCTGAAGGAGCAAAAGGAAAGGATACTTAAATGTTGTGGTCAAAGATGAGTATAGAAAACCCCAAAGATTTTATGAAACTACTTTAAAAGACTCACTTAAGGCATATGTGAAAAATATGTGCACCCTGTAGCATGTTCCAAATAAATGAAGCAGCATTGGTCTATTGTTAGGCTGGAGCCAGAAGGCGCAGTCAAAGCTGATGGTGTAAATGATCCATTTGTGATCACAGCCTTTCATACATTTGTTTGACATCTTTTTTCTATCTCTTTTCTGCTGGCACATTGGGCCAGTGAGCAGACACTAGTTAACTGGAATTTTAAAGCCCACACTGACTGCTTGACAAATTTTGCAATTTTTAAAGAATGTTACTTTGTGAAGTAGATATCTTGAAAAACATTCAAGAGACACAGAAGAATCATATACCTCATATGATGCTGACAGACAAAGTGGACATCATGGAGAAAGGTTGAGGGTGGGAAATCTGCAGGCAGGTTGTTGGTAGAGGTACTCACATTATTCCTTCACTGTTTTACATGGGGAAGTTTCTGGCGAGCGATTTTGATTTCCAGCAGTCACAGAACGTTAGCCCCACAGAGTCCCCTTTAGAATCCTCTGGTATGTTCATCTCATTTTGCTGATGAAGAGCTGAGACTCAAAAAAATTAACTGAGTTGCCAAGAGCAAAGGCTGAATCTGATTCTCTGCATTACTAGGGCTGTGGTTAAAGGTATGCTCTGGTTATGAATACCATAGGCATTGGAGTCTAGGAGACAAAAATTTTAACTCTACCTGTTACTAGCTAAGGAACTAGCTAAGTAAAACTTCTTGGAGTTAAGAGTGCACTGTTCTATAGGCTAAAGATTGCTGTGAAGACAGTGGGCTCAGTTTTTTGGGCTCAGTTTTGTTTCCTGTGACATAAAAGTGTATCAAATGAGAAAATGTATTTAAAGCATCTTGCATTAAACCTGCCACTGAGTTGATAGTCAATGAATGTTTAATTATTATTAAACATTCAATGAATGTTTAATTTTAATAAGTTTGTTTATTCTCATTGAATCTGTGTGCATCTCTCTCAGTAAAGATATGTGTTAAGTGGTTGGCGAAGAGGCAAATACTCAAATTTAACTTTCAAATCATTGGTACATTTCTTATCAGTTTTTCCTTTTCAGGGTGAATAGACAGGTGGATGTTTGCGAATTCCTTTCCAAGGATAAGGGCCAAATTCAAATCTATCCTGTGTTAGAAAGGATTTCAGAAACGATGCAGCCCAGCTTCCTCTCTATTAGCATCTAACACCCTAACTATCTCTGAACATGTTTTGAATGAAAATCTTTTCAGTCCGGACTTTTTATTTGATTTGACTTTAAATGAAGGACAACACTTTGAAGAAAACATCTATTTATATAACACGTATTTTAAAAACAGGTGTAATGCTTACAATGCTCTAGGCTCTTAGTTCGTTACAGATCATAACTCATAACAATCCTATGAGATGGATATTATTAATATTCACATTTCGTCCATTAGCATCAGTGGCAAAGAAAGGTTAAGTAACTTTGTTTTCCTGTCATGGAGGAAAGCAATTTTGTGACCTTGAGAGAGGCTATAAGTGAAGTCACAATTCCTGAATCTACAGGTATTTGGTCCAAAGAGAAAGGGATAACTCCCAAATTACATCTACAAGAATGCAAATAAAGGCACTGGAGAGAGAAACATTTCAAGCATAGATTCTGCCAATTCCGATGCTGTGCAAAATGCTTTCTGGACATGAGGAGAGTGAGTAGGACTTCCGGAGGGGGCAAGGAGGTAGTCCTCTTGTTTCCTGTCCTGTTGGAGTTGCATTTTTCTTTCTTTCTGCCTCAGCACAAAGCACACCAGGGTACCTCTATTTTCTTCCTTTCTAAGTTGCCTGAACTCCATTTTTTTTTTTCATTTCCCATTGATGGCCTTTCTGAGAAGGTACAAGTCTTTTGATGGCATTATCTCTTTAATCCTCCTAAATGCTGTAAGAGGCCAGGTTGGGTTGCCAGGAAGAGTATCAGGCCATCTGATGCTTCTCTGGGATCACTCAGGAAGACAGTGGTCAGTGCTGGACATGGGGCAGTGTCTTCATCCTGACTCCAGGGGAGCTGTGTGATATTCTGAGCCCCAGAATGCCTCCATCTCCACAACAATGAAGTCAAAAAATGGTTTAAAAAAAAGAAAAAAGGGAAAAAAGCTCTGATATTCCTCACCATGATGAAATGACCAAATGAATGTATGAGGGGTATAATAATACACTAGAAGAAAAAAAAATGCTATTAAAACTCACTTTTTTTCTGACTAGAAATTGAAGGATTCAGTATAGAAAAGTGTTACTTTTCAAAAGAAAGCATTTAGTTTGAATACACCATGCTTGACAATCACCTAAATTACTCCATGAAATTACAAGAACTGGTCCTGAAAAATAAAATCATGTCATGGAACATGGAGTTTCTCAGTGTAAGTAGAGGTTGCTGAAAATTGCTTTTTGCAAGGAAGCCCAAGTGACATCAGGAAGGATTGTTTGTGTGTGACCAGAGTTGTACCCAGAAATTACATGCAACAAACAAATCTCTGTAAATTAGCAATGCTTGAACACTGTTATTACTCACTCTTGAAAACCTTATATAGGGAAAACAATGCTCCTCCTTACTTTTTTTTTTTTCATCAAACAAAAAGATTTCTATTTTATTTTATTTTTCAGCTCAGCAAAAAACATTCAGCTCAGGATTTTTGATATACATTTAATATGACCCAGAAAAATGTATTTATTTTGTAACAATCTAAACAGATACTGCATCGTATCACATTTCAAGTCGCTGAATGAATTTGAATCTACAGTTATAAAATCACATTTGCTATTTAAATTTGGATAATTCATTTTTTTAACAGAGAAAATTAACCAAGTACTCTAAAATGAATTTTATCCTATATTTAAATATAACTTTAACTTAGTTTATATCCACTGAACTGGCCCTTTGCCTTTGAGATTGCCCCATGGCCCCTTCAGTGTTTTAATAGACCATTTATTTGATTTTGTAATAGTCTGTAGTTTTCTACACAGAGTGGGGATATTTGCTGATATTGTTCTCTGGTGCCTTTATTTCAGGGAAACTTAGCATAACTACTATGGTATATTTGAAATTTATGGTTAACTATCTTTTTTTTTTTTTTAGTTAAAAAGTAATAATTGCTTCTTTGTGGAAAATTGAAATGTACTGATTGATACTAATTACAGGAACTTAAAAGCTCTAAGTTGAAGGTGTTATATATTTTAGAAACTATTGATTAGTTCCAACTCACTATCTTTGGTTGGCAAAGAGGGGAAAAAAAGCTAAAGCTTTTTTCTCTCTATTAGCAAAGAAAATTCAATGAGAGGAATGTGTTCTACCTCCCTAGTGAAACCATGCTGTTACCACAAGTCCTTCTTGAAATGCTGTTGATTTACTGGAATGGGTTAATGGGAAAATTGTATAAGTTGGTATTCTATTGAGGAGTGGGGAGGCAGGAATTAGAATTGTACTTTTGTGATAGCTTAGTTTTATAGACTCAAGGAAAGTTAGCTACTGTTTTAAACACCCCCTAATGCTTTTCATAAGCCCCAATAGAGAAACTCTATCATGCCTCCACATCTCTCAAATGTCTTCAGCACTAAGTTAGAGTCAGTGTTGTGTTAAAATATTTTTTTCAAGAATAAAATAATGACTCTAATACAGATATAAAATGAACCCAGTAAATCATTTATTTAACTAATTATTAATGATGGAACAATGGAGATATTATTATCAGTTCAGAGAAGAATCCAAAAAACAGACACATTGATAGATCAAGAATATCGAAATGTACTTGCAAATGAATGCAGAATTGGCATGGGGGAACGGTAATCAATTGAACCTCCACCAGACAGAATATATATTGCTTGCCTTTAGACAAGAATTATTCCCCATTACTGTCAGTTATCTACAACTCATAGGCTATAAAATAGCTCAAAGTCAGTCAAAGGACAGAGCCCCCATAGAATTAGAATCTGATAACCTGGAAGGAAGGGTGTTCTCTAAATAAGGCATAGTTTTCTCTGGAAGCACATAGTTCGCACTACCATTTTATGTTGGAACCCATAATCCATTCTGCTCATGAAAATGAACCTACAATTTAACAGAAAACCTTTCTAATATGAGCAGAAGAGATTTGAACAAAAAAGGCAAAATGGACACTCCCATGTTCTTCCCTGCCTATAGCATCATCAGAGAAATTCTTCTAGAACCATGACTTTGCTGACTTATTTTTCAAACTGTGTGGTGCTCAAACAACCTTTGCAGCATATTAGAACTCCTGAAAGAACTTTTACAAAATCTTATGCCTGGATGCAACCCCAGAGATCCAGTTGAATTGTCCTGGGTTAACCTCCTGGATCTTACATTTTTAGAGCTCCTCAGGTAATTCTAATGTGTGGCAATGCTGAGAACTGCTGAACTGAAGAGCTGGATGTTATTTCTCAATCACTTCTACTGTGATGATTTAGCCAAGATTGCAAAACCAAAGGCCTTAAGGGCTAGGCCGGTGATGTAAATGTATGGAGATCCTGCTCCTCCTAACTCATTCAAATTAAAGTTGATTTTTCTGCTGGCTAAGGAAGATAAAATTAAGAGCAAATTCAGTCCCTGGGCTGTCATTTTATGACCCAAGCAAGACCTCTTGCGGTCTCTAACTAAAAACACCTCATCTCTCTCATTCTAATCCTCCTTCCCCCAATCTTTTGCATATTAGCTCCTATACTTCCTTTAGATTATTATTGCTCAAACTTTAGCATGCATCAGGATCACATGGAGGGCTTATTAACGTGCCTACAGCTGGATCCCACCCCCAGACTTTTGCTCCAGGAAATGTAGGGTAAGGCCAAGTAATTTACATTTCTAACAAATTTCCACTTGCTGCTGATGTTACTCATTTGGAATCACACTTTGAGAAGCACTACTCTAAATCTTACCTTGTTGTCATTTCTTCTTTGATGCTTTTGATAACTCATTAGCTCTAGAGTCTAGCTAGACTGTACTTTATTGAGAACAAAGATGGTCTTCTGTACAACAAAATATCTTTAGCATTATATGACATGATGAGCAAACAGGTATTATATGGTGGCTACTTTTTTCTTGTTAAGCATTCAACTTATGTACATTTTTCTCAGCACCTCTCCATTTTCTTTGCGTTATTTTTTTCTCAATTCTGAATGTATTATGATACTTCTAGTCATTCAAGGATCTTCTCTGTGATATCTCAGCTTAGTTTAAGAATGGATCTCTCTCCAAGTTTCATATTCTTGATCCTCAAAGTATAGTTTAAGAACCAACAGTTTCAGCTTCTCCTTGAGCTTGCTAGAATGCAGAATTTCAGGCCCTACTCTGGACTGACTGAGTTAGAATTTCATTTTAACAGGTTCCTTAGCCGATTCCTCTGAATTTTAAAGTTTAAGAAACATTCTTCTCTCTGTCAGCCCAAATACATTCTTAATCTATCCTATCTTTATATTAAATAACAACAACAACAAAAACACCACTTGAGATAGCTGCTTCCTGTTTTCTCAGGACCTTCTCAGCTGAGTGCCTATCAAATCTTATCAACACATTTGTGTTGCACTCTTGACAGCTGATAACTGCTTCCTGTATCCTTCCTCAGAGACTCGTGTTTCTGTTTTAACAGGGTCTTTCCAAGCCCCATCTAAAAGAATTAAGGAAACAGAAATCTTAAATATTGTGACAGATTCATGAGGGAGAAAGAACTAACAGGGAACTTTAAATCATACACACATTTCATTGAATAAATCTATTTCTATGTAGTTAGAATACAATCGTTCTTTCTTACATTTCGTTTTTATCTTGTTTCTCAGTTACCTTTTTGGTCCTTCTTCCCCTTCTCTTTCCTCCACCCCTCACCCCATAATCCTTTCTTTATCTTCTTCTAATATTCTTAGACATTTCTATAATATTATTTTATATGGTAAACCATTTCATTTGAAGTTTCAATTTCTATATGGTGCAGGCCAAGGCACATAGATGTTCATTTTCCACATGAGTAACTGAAGCTAGAATAATGCAGCCTTCTTTTGCCTGATCTAGTGACCCTTTCCTCCATAAATAGTTTGACCTAACCTCCCCATGAGTTGCTGCTGAGCATGTGTCCTCATGATACAGGACTGTATAGGAGTGCATATTTTAGGTGATTGCAGATTATATACAACAACACTGTGCATAAGATGTTTCTCATTTAACCATTACTTCTTCAGTGAGATATGTGTATAAAATTGTCTATCTCTTTATTGTTAAAACCTTACCTTGATCTAAGAGAAAAAGAATAACCTCTAAATTTTAATATCTCCCTTCCATAATCATGACTTCTATCTCCAACCCAGTTAATTGCAAAGGTTAATTCATTTAGTTTCTCACTTAATGCCCTGCCAAGACAACAGTAGCTGCTCAAAGAGGCAATGCATGACAGTCTCCCCTAGAGAGAAGCCTCTTCAATGTACAGACTGGGACTTACTCCTTAGCAAATTTCTTATTCCTGTCTAGCCCAGTACTTAATGCATGCTCCATGAATATCTTAGATAAAAGTTGTTACAGGGTCAACAACTAATATAAAGGACTGGAATGCACTCTTAGAATTCTAATTGTGAGTTTTTTTATGGGTTATTTATCAGACTATTCCAAACCAAGAGTGATGCCAGATGATCACTAATTCATCTTTTTGACCCAGAGAAATTCAGCTCTAGCTCTTGGGATTAGTAGCACCTAAGTTTCCTTGTCTTGTTTTGTTTTGTTTTGTTTTGTTTTTCATTTTGTGCTTGCTATATAGTGAGAACCACATGCACAGTATGATGTATAGAAAAATGCTTTCTTGATATAGTAATATAATGTACTAATTTTTGTCTTTATTATTAGGCTCAATGACAATTGGTTTATTATAAAAGTCCAACTACTTCTCAACTTAGGTTATGTTACAAGTGTTGGTTATTTTGAACTGGAAACAATTAAAAGCAGTTAAAATTGGTAGTTCAGTCAAAGAAGAGATGCTTAATTCACCGCATTTTCGATGTGATCATAACAGATGCTTTATTATCTACTTTACCCTTTTATTAATCAGGGTTCTCCAAAGAAAGAGTGTCTATTAGATTTGTGTATATATATATATGTACATATATACACACACACACACACACACACACATACATACATACACACACATATACATATATATACATATATATACATATATACACACACATATACATATATATTTAAATTTATATTTATATTTATATTCACATATATATCTATACTTATCGATCTATCATCTATCTATCTATCTATCATCATCATCTATCTACTATTTATTTTAAGGAATTTGCTCATGCAATTGTGGAGGCTAAAAAGTTTCACTATCTACCCTCTGCAACCTGAAGGGTCAGAAAAACTGGTGGTATAGTTTCATTCTAAGTCCAAAGGCCTGAGAACTAGGGGAGCTGACAGTGTAAGTCCCAGTCTGAGTCTAAAGGGAGGAGAAGAACAATGCCCCAGCTTAACTAGTCAAGCAGAGAGTATGAATTTTCCTTTCCTCTGCCTTCTTGTTTAGGCCTTTAATGGATTCGGTGAGGCCCACCTACACTGATCATACTGGAGAGGGCAATCTGCTTTACTCAATCTACTGTTTGAAATGTTAACCTCATTCAAAGACATTCTCACAGGCATACCCAGAAATGTTTGATCTGGGCATCCAAGGGCCCAGTGAGATTGACACATAAAAGTAACTATCACACTATGGCCATGCCACCCCGAACGTGCCTGATTTCATCTGATCTCAGAAGCTAAGCAGGCTCAGGTCTGGTTATTACTTGGATGGGAGACCACCTAGTAATACCAGGTGATATAAGCAAAAAAACAAAATAAAATAAAATAACTATCACAATCCTAAAGTCCAGTTTTAACTTCCTATTTTCACTCTTATAAAGACTATGTCCCTCTACACTAAGCTGGATAAGTGATTTACAGAATATTGGATTTCATAGACCAATTTTCTAAGAAAACAAAAATGTATAGCCTAACATAAGATTACCATTGCTTTGTTTTGCCAAATAAGACCACTAAAAATAACTCATTTCTATCTACTATCTACATTACTTTATAAAAGATGAGTCTCTCTTATTGGCCAAATTTGATCAAGATAGTCATTATGAGCCAAACAAAGTGTCCTCAGGTTGAGGATTATATGATATCAATCTAACTGTCTGGACTTATGTCTATATTTTAAAAATAAATGGTTTCTCCTGTACATTTTGAATATTTTTTATTTCATTGTCTGTACTCTTATATTAAAAAGGAAATCAATGATAGAGAATAAGATGAAGACAAAATGAACAGGGAGGTGTACTATTGGCATTTTTTAAAAATTTTTCTTAGTTTTTAGCTAAGAAAAATGATTGCAGCACCTATTTGTTATATTCTGAATCTGTTTCTTCCTTCTGCCACTATGAGACAAAGATGTTTTTAAGATGTTAAGAATTCTAAGTTATAAATTATTGCTGAGGAAATAATTGCTTTAATATCTTGCTTTAATATCTTATCTTTTCAATATTTGCCTTTCAGTTGCTTTTGAGTATCATTTTGATTTTTAAATTAAGTTTACAGTATGATTTCTAGATTTTGAGGAGTTTTACTTAGCATAATAAAAATATTCTCAGCAGTGATAAAATGTGTGAAAACTATTTTTAAGATATAGTCAAGACTATAAGGCTATGTCTAATAGAATAGGCCTTGAAGCTATTTTTGAATACAAAATTTTTAATTTTTTAAGCATTTGTATTGGGTCCTCAGTTTTATTTTGTCTTTGACTTTAATTTTATCGTGGTTAAAGTAAATCTAAGATAAAAATAAAAATTTGATAAATCCCAAACTTTAAAATTTGTTCTAGTTGAGTAAATTAATGCTCAGGTAAATGAAAACATAGTATGTTTAAAAATTAAAAAGTGATGCCATTACATTAATTCATCTTGTTAAGCTTCTTTTTTAAAAAAGTACATTTTGTTTCCTTTCTTCCACTCTTCTTTTTTTTTAAACTTACTTATTGATAATTTAAATTGTAATTTTTTAAGATTTACTTATTTATTCATTTACTTATTTATTCTGACAAACATTTATTAAGCAACTATTTACACTAGGTATTTACTTGGTGTTAAGTACATAATGATGAGTCATATGCTATTCCCACTATCAGGTACTCACTATCCAGTTGATAAGGCAAATATATAAGCAAGTTTAGAAAGTATGACAAGAGTCATGATAAAGTATAAGTTTCAATCAGCAAGAGCATTAAGAGAAGAGGCTTAACATATAATTAGAATAAAGGGGATTCTCAGGTCGTCATTGAATGGCTTAGATAAAAACTAAGTGATTTTGAAGCAAATCAGAAACATCAAACACAATTATCATTTAGTTTTTTGGTAGGTCTAAGATTAGAAATTTCAATATTATCAAGATCTCATTGTTTCAGTCTCAGGAAAATGATGTCAGGTTCAATATGGATGGTTTCTGCAGTTCCTTTTCAACCCTGAAAATTTATAATTCTAATATCCACTTTGGTGCAAACTTTAAATACTGTATGATAATGCTTTAGTTTTTCAACATAGATAGGAAAACATTATATTACAGATTTACTTACAACTGATTTGATATAAGGGATATATTGAGGTTCATCAAATTTTGGAGTGATTTGTCAAGTAAAGGTATAAAATCATATTATCTGAAAGCCTTACATCCTAAGCATATCTCCCTTTATTCTAAATAATAAAGATGTTAGGGCACACCTGGATCAATCTGAAGATGACAGGAGTAGGCAAATTTTGGCATGACCACCTGCCCATATCTCCTCTTCAATCAGCATCTCAACTGAAGGAAGTCTGGCTAAAAATATCTATTGCAAAGGATGTTCCTCCTTTTTCTTTATGCACAACTAATTGCATGAGGAGTGAACATTTGACCAGAACATACTGAGATTCAGCCAGTTAATTGCATGGTGTTAGCTCTGGAGTTGGCACCACAGCTACCAGTAGATGTGTGCAAGCTGAAACTATGCGGGAGCAGAAACCACGAGGAAGCAGAGGAATTTCTCTGTGGAGAGTAGAGTACAATGGATGAATGGAGATAAGAAGGCAAGAGATCAGCCTGCCCTAAAGTGAAAGAGTAGGTGAAGAATAGTTACCTGAGACTCTCGTGCCTTTTCAGCCCCACTTCCAAAAGTTTCACCTGAACAGTTTCCATGGTATCTATTCTTCTCAAAGTCTCTATATCTATCTAGTGTGTGTATTTGTGTGTGTATGTCTGTGTCTGTGTGTGTGAGAGAAAAAGGAAGCTTGAGTTAGTTTATATTCATTGAGACCAAAAGAAGTGCTGCTCTGAAATGCCAGTTGAATTGTGGTTATGACATTTTTTTTTTCCTGCTGGGAGCCAGCTTTAACAAGCACATGGTCATATTTGGACTGTGTCTCCTGGTTCTGAAAACAGTGGTTCATGCCCTTCCCTATAAAACTTCACCGTGGGCTGAGAGTCAAGAAGGGAGACTGGTGACCACAAAGGAACCTTGCCAGCATGAATTTCTTCCAAGGCCTGGGACATATTTTTCATCAGTCATGATGTGCTTGCTTTGTTAAAATAAAAGCTAAATTATTATTTATTTGGAATGCCAGAAATATTTAGCATATTATATCCTCATTAAACACAAAAGGGCTTACCTACCCTTTATTCTTATGGGTGAAGTTGAATTTATCTACACTAGAAAAACTCAGTAAAATGTAGCATGTTGACCCAGAATATTAGACCAAAGAAAGTCCTTGGTCTCTGAAGGCAGTAGGTTGCATTTGACTATGACTTCTTGTCATCATTTCTATGTGACACTTGGCATATCATGATCCCCGAGTATTGTTTCCATCATTTGGTAAGTGCAGTTTTCTACTTCTTGGAATTGTGATAGCAGTTACATTGTATAATTGCTAAATGAATGAGATATGCAACCGGTCTCCTAGATTCAAATCCTGGCTCCTCCACTAATAAGCTTTGTGACCATTGGCAAAATATGTGATGTATGTGATGACTCTGCTTCAGCGTGTACATCTGCAAAGTTGAAATAACAATGGTACCTATTTATAGGCTGTCATGAGAAGTCAATATGCTAAAACACATAAAGCACTGATACAAAGCCTAGTAATGCCAGCACACAGTAAGAGGTCAGAAAAGTATTTCTAATAAGTGTTTACTATTATAAAGTGCTTTTTAAATTCTACAACACTGTTTACATGGGTGATGTTTTAACAAAGATTTCTTGTGGCACAAAATGATATATTTTGAGTTAATCTTTAAAGCACTTACAATTGATGAATTGCTGATGGTTTAGTCTGTAATTTTATCTCCTTATAAAAAGACCAGTTAAGTAGAAATGGTCTAGAAATGAGCTCTTCTGTGGGACTGAGCAGGTATATGAAAAGCTTTTATCATCATTGCCAGACTTGCAGGTAAGGAGAATGTGTTCGTTTCTAGGGATTTTAACTTGGTACCTTTCACGGACTCTAATTTTATTCTGAAAAGAAAAGGAAAAAAAGTATCTGTTCTTTTTGTGCTGGCAGAGGTAGTAGACAATAGTTCTGGTTGGCACCCTCATATTTGTTTTAGCTCTTTTTTGTCTCCAAGACAGGTATGAAGTGTGATAATTGATGACGCTTTCTGGTTCCATGCATTTGGGTGTTTCTAGAGCAAGTATAAAACATTGAACATAATTTTTTTTAATTTTAATTACTTTCAAGTATATAGTACATTGGTTAGACATCTATAGAGTTAGTGAAATAATCCCCTCAATTGCTCCCTCCCTCCCCTGACCCTCCACCTAGCCAATGTATTAATGCTAATTGCATTCCTTATGCCATGCTTCCCATCCCCGTGACCATCCATCAACTACTAATTTGTACTTCTTTTACCCTTCACCCCATTCTCCCAGCCCCTGAAACAACCCTCTGTCCGTCACCAAATTGTGCACTATTTGCGAATCTGTTTTTGATTAGTTTGTTCTATTTATTCCTTAAATTCTGCATATAAATGAAATCATATAATGTTTATCTTTTTCTGTCTGACTTAAATAATTTCTAGGTCGATCACAGCAATATATTTTTCCATTCCCTTCCTTTTCATATGTAAGGGTCTTGTTTTCTCATCCTTTTAGCCACTCCATCCCTTGATTAGAGCATTTAATTCTTTTCCATATAAGGTACTTATTGATAGGAATGTAGTTGTTATCATTCTTTATTCCTATTTTTGATATTTGTTTTAATCTTCTTTAAGAAGTTAAAGAAGTCCCTCCAACATTTCCTGTAATTCTGGCTTGATGGTGATAAATTCCTTTAGTTTATTTTTGTCTGGGAAGCTCTTTAACTGTTCTTCAACTCTAAATGATAGCTTTGCTGGATAAATTATTCTTGGTTGTATATCCTGGGTCTTCATTCTTTCAAATATTTTTTTGCCAAGTCCTTCTGTCCTGCATAGTCTCTCTTGAGAAATCAACTGCCAGTCATATAGGTGTTCCCTTATATGTAATTATTTGTTTATCTTTTGCTTCTTTAAAATTTTTTTCTTTATATTTAACCTTTTGGCATTTTAATTATGCTGTATCTTGGTGTGGGCCTCTTTGGATCCCTGATTTTTGGAATCCTCTGAGCTTTCTGGGGTTTTATGTCCATTTCCTTCACCAGGTTAGGGAAGTTTTTCATCATTATTTCTTCAAACAGCTGTTCAACATCTTGATTTTCATCACTTACACCAATCAGACTAATATTTGAAGCCTTAATAGTGTCCCATATCCTCCTTAAATTATCTTTATAGTCTTGGCTTCTTTTTTCTTGCCATTCTGTCTGAGTGTCCTGATTGATTTTCCAGTTCTCTAGATAAGGCGTGTGATCCTCTTTTTTATTCATTTTGTTTATTTCTTTGTCTATTCCATTTAATATACTTCTCATCTGAGATAATGTGTTCTCCATTTTAGACTGGTTCCCTCTTATAAACTCCCTCTCCATTTTTATCTGTTGGAATTCTCTGCCTTTCTCAAAAGTTCATTAAGCATCTTTATAACCAGTGTTTTGAACTCTGCATCTGTTAGATTACTTGCTTGCATTATATCTGGATCTCTGTTCTGTTCTGTCATATGGTTTCTGCTTCTTTGTCTTCCCATTTTGGCTGCCTTTCCGTGTCTGTTTCTATGTTCTAAGCGAAGCTCCTAAGTCTCCCGGTCTTATTAGTGTGGATTTGTGAAGTAGGTGTCCAGTAGGTCCTGAGAGGGCTTCAACTGCAGGCCAAATTTAGCCCGAGCCTCTACCCCTCCAGGCCACCTGTCAAGATTCAGCAAGCAATCCACAGATGCTGTGCTTATGGTTGTCTCAAAAGGCCACACCAGAAACCTAGGCCAGCTGCCACCAGTGTGAGTCTAGGCACTGCTCGGCAAGGTGCATCTGAGTCGCTAAGGATAGACCTGGATGCAGCTTGGGTGGAGCCTAGATTGGGGAAGGCAGGGTTTCAGGGAATCCTCTGGGCGGAGTGACCTCTGTTATCCAATTTGATGACGTCAGAGCTATGGCGGCGCTGTGTCTCTGCACTGGTAGTGAGGAGGATTCAACAGGGAACAATGGATATCTCCGGCACTTCTGTACCAAGCCAGTCTTGTCTTGACCCTCATTCCGACAACATCTCCCTGTAAGTCCTTCATGCCCCCTGCGCGCAGCTGAAAGGGCATTGGTGCTCAGAGTGAGCAGGTCCATCACCGCAAAAATCCGCCCGTGGATGCGGCCCCTTTAAGAGGCGTCTGCTGCTGCCACTGCTGTAGCTTCAGTCTCACTCAGCTGCTTGTGACCAGGTCGCCCCGTGTCCTTGCCCCGACCTACCTTCAGCTGTTGCAGAGTGCTTTCTTGGATTTCTCCCTAGTTGTATGGCTTGTTCATCTAGAGCCCAGGTGATTTTTCTTTGCTGCTGCTCCTTGTTTCCATCATATCTTTAATTTGGTTGCCAGAGGGATGAACAGACCCTTTATCATCTATGCCATTTTTTTTCTGCCCAAGATTTATTTTTAAAATATAGTTTTTAAAAGAGATCAAGATAGAAATCCCCAGATTCTTTTTTTATTTATTATTTTATTTTATGTAAATCGAATTCTGTTTGCAGTTCTAAAGCAGGTATTTTATATGACTTTGTGATCAAATTGAGAATATTTCATAAAACCTCCTTTTGTGCTTCATACCTCTTTGGTCTTAATAGTCTGATTTTTTCTAAATTGTTAGAGATGGGAGACCTCAATCAATTTTGACTTTTCTTCTCTATCCCCTTACTTTAGAAAAAATATTGTGTCATAAATACTGATGGATAGGGCAATACTTACAAATCTATTTTCATGATCATTTAACTGCAGCCAGACATTTTCTTTTTGGAACTTCATGAGATTCCTTTTACTAAAGTTTTTTTTAAGGATAGAGATTTTTTTTTCAGTGATTCTTTAAACTTTGCTGCTCTAAACGCGAACATCCGACCAGTAGCATCAGCATCAGCATCAGCATCAACTGGGAGGTTGTTAGGAATGCAGAAATTTGGGCCCCACCTCAGATCTACTGAATCAGAATCTGCATTTTTAAAACATAACTACACAATTTCTATGCACATTAAAATCTGAGAAACAATGCATTAAAAAATCATAATTCCATCTTCCTTAAAATTTCAAAATGTGTTTCTTCAAGCCAGGGTGATAGACTAGATTAGTATTTCCAAAATTAAATTTGACAATAAGTGTTAGAAGAAAAATATTTTATTAGTTTTCTATTTTGCTGCTATAATAGATACCTTAAAATTAGTGCCTTAAAACTATACAAAACAAAATGATTCTCTTATAGCATTGGTGGTTCACAGTCCAAAATGGGTCTCAGTGGTCCAAATTCAAGATGTCTAAGAGGCCGTATATTCTTCTGGAGATTCAAAAAGAATTACTTTCTTGCATGTTCCAAATTTTAGAGGCTTACCCCATTCCTTCGCTCATGGCCACCTTCTATTTCAAAGCCAGTAGGGTAGCATCTTCAAATTTCTCTCTGACTCTGACGCTTCTTCTTCCCTCTTTCGGTTATAATAACCTTCTGATTATTATAGGCCCACTAGATAATCAAGGATATCATAAAACTTATCAAAATCAAAATTTCTGGGGACTAAGGATTGGGTATATTCAGGGTGTCTTTATTCTACCTACACATATAGAATTTATGACCCAGCAAACCTGAGCAACATTGAGTAAACATAATTAAAAATGTATCTTTTCTGCAGGACTTCTTAAAATCTTCAGTATATTCAAGTCACATAATGAAACACTTAAATTGAGATATACTGTGCAATACTCCCCAAATGCATTTGGCTGCAGTACTCTTTTGTTAACATCTCTCAGAAAAGAGGATTTTGTTTGACAAATATGACCCAGAAGAACATACATTCTTCCAAAAATTAACCAACACATAATGGAGCCCTGAGGTTGAAGATTTGGGACTAAGTTTTTATTATTGGACCGAATATCACAGGTGTCCCCAACTCCCAGGCCACAGAACAGTGTTGGAGAAGAGTTTGGAATTTGGTTGGATAAATAAGAGTTGAATTTAAAGCCTTTGTGGTATTATATGGCAAAAATATTTTTATCGAGAGTATTATTTTAGATGAATATCTACACAAATGTAGGCAACTTGAGCCAAATTACTGAAAGATTCTTCAAATTTCTACACATGGATTTTTAATGTCGATTAAAAAGTTCACAAAGAAAAATATTGACACACAAAACACTTTAGCAGGTTTTTTGAAAGAGATAAATGAGGTTCCTGACCCAATATTTTATTTTAAATTCTAATAAAGCCGATTGTATATGAAAGCTGATTCCTGAAGTATATTAATCAAAGCCATTCAGATTAGATCTTGTAATTAAACGTACTGTCTATACCTTTGTAAAGTGACAATTCAAATATAACTGGAACTTCAGTGTCAATATCTTTCCTGAGAGAAGAAAACATATTCGAGAATTGTAATTTGTCTCTATTGCAGCCTAATAACTCAATTAAGTTGTGATAGAAAAATGAACTTTGAAGAAAATTGAGAGAAACACACTAATTTCCCTAGGTTTAATTAGCTAAGTAGAAATCACAATACTCATAATCACGATACCCATAGATACAAAATGCTGATTACCAAAGTATCAGAGTGTTTGGCTTCAGGAGTGAGGAGTATGTGATGTGTATGTATGTGTGTGTCATATGTGTGTGGTGTGTTTGTGGCATGTGTGGTGTGCGATATATGTGTCTATGATATGTGTGGTGCAGTGTGTGTGGTGCATGTGTGTATAATGTATGTACATGTATTTGGTGTATTTGTGGTATGTGTGGTATGAAATGTGTGTGGTATTGTAGGCATGGTGTGCAATGTGTGTGTATGAATGTGTGTGTGTCTGTGATTGTGGTGTATATATATGTGGGTGCATGCTTGTGTGATGCGTATAATATGAATATGTATATGTGGTATGTTTATAGAATGTGTGGTGTAATATGAGTGGTGTGTGTGGTGCACGCGTGTTTGCTCTCTTGGATCTGCATACTAGTGCAGAAGACAGATGCTAACGGTCAAAATGGACAGATAAATTTTAAATATCAGCACTAATTAACATAATTAATAGGATGGGATATGTCATCTGCTTTGAATTAAGATTTAGTTCGGGAAGGGTTGGACCAGGTGAATTTACAAGTTGTGACCCTTCTGCCTCTTTAGTCCAATCTAGATTTAATCAACTCTCAGTAGAACACTGACTAGGGAACGTAGTGCTGGCTTTTCATGTTCTAATTCAGGTTTGCTCCAAGGCATTGCAATTGTTATATTCTGGTTGTCATGACATAGTTGAGTATTTGTGTTACATAATTAGATCTAGTTTTCAAATCAGGCTTAATTTACCTCCTGGCTGGTCTTGGACAAATCATCTTCTTACCTTTTCTTCCATTTATAAAACAAAACTATTATTTTCCTTAAGGGCATACTTAACCTATTTGATACTCAGAGTAAATAACTTTTTAACAACTCCTTCCTCTACATGACAAAATTATTTATAATAATAATCATGAAATAAAATGAAAACTAATGGTAATGATGGGGAAAAAAACAAGTGGTAAAAATCTTATTTAATTATATTTCATGTGTATATGCTTTTAATGAAATTATAAATATATAAATATACAAATAAAATTACAGTATAGAATAGGAAAACAATGAGATACAATTTAAATGTCATCTTTTTTAAAAACGGGAAAATGATTATACCTTCATATTGGTTAGCTGGTTGCAATAACAAATAATGACATCACAGTTTCTGTTTGGAGGCTTTAACTTCTGCAGATTTGTCAATTATTTTTTGAAAATTGATCTTCTTTGCCTATTCATGTTCAATAGACAGCCACATTCGTCAATCTACATTTGTTCAAATACGATCAAATAACATTTTTAATTAATCTTATTTCAAAAAACCTTTTTTTTTTTTTCCTCAAGAAGCAATAGATACACTAATAGGAAAACTCTTAAAGAAGAGCATAAGTTTGGCCCAAATTCATGAAATTTCTATTTCATCATAACTTTCATAACATCCATGTCTTTATTTCTTTGGGATCGATTTTGCAAATGTCTCTACATTGGAAAAATTTTCCCTAAAATATTATTTTTTGTCTAAGAATTTATCTTAAATGTCTGTTTAACACCTTCCAAAGTTTTCTTTTTGTGAAAATTTAGATTAAGTGGTGACTGATACTGACCATTGACATTAATCCATTGCTTTACAACAATAGAATTGAAGTATTTAGTGTTTTGATTCTTCATTTTTATTAATATTGTGTTATCAATGATTATTGCAAATGCACTGTATAAATGCAATAGGCAACACTATAGGAATTGGAAGCATGAAGTGTGCCTGATGTGAGCTTGAATGATTTCTGTTATGAATTTACACTTGAAATTAATGTGTGTAACAATCTGCATGTATCAGGGACCAACTGCATAATCTGGGATTCTCTGAGTTCATTTCCATGTAGAATACAATATTGGTTAAAGGATAAGAGATAAAAATGGTGTTAATTTGAAGCTTATGCAAATATTACTAGAATTCAACAGTAACTGTAGCAATTGTCTGGAGCTTAGACCAGAGGTCAGGTCAAATTTGTCCAGCTGCCTATTTATAAATGATTGTTTTTTGAAATGACCACCTTTTTTACATATTAGTCTAGAGAAGTTGGCTGTTTTCATTCTGCAACATAGATGAGTAGCTGCAGTAGAGATGATGTATCATATAAAGTCTAAAATATTTACTGTCTAGCCCTTTACAGAAAAAGTTTGCCAGCTCCTGACTTAGAACAATGAAAGATTTTTGAGAGGAGAGTTTTTTGTTTGTTTGTTTTGTTTTGTTTTGTTTTTTACCTACCATTATTTAGAATTGCTATCATTGGTTGTAATAAAAAAGCAGATGACTTTTAGTTGTTTCTTTTTAAAATTTCCTGCAGACAGTGTACTACTTATTGTCTGACTACCCCTGCCACCCCCATCTCAATATGCTTCAAGGTCAACCTGCAGTTTTGTTGTGTGATTTTATTGAATAAAGATCACATATGAGTACCAAATAGTACACAGTAAACCTTCCATAATTATTAGTGTGCTTTCCTTTTCAAGAGCACAAAACCATAAAATAGAAGGGGAGGTGGCTCAAAAACTAGCAGGTAGTAGAACTGGGGATAAATTGTTGGATGGCAGTGTGCATGTACTCACGACATCCATATAAATGCCTATATCCCAGAGAGCCAGACTGGATTGAGTATATATTCTAGGGTCTGCTAAAATTTCAGATGCTTCTACTTTCCAGAGAGAGTTTTGCCTTTTTTTTTTTTATTGCAGTGTGATTGATGTCAATCTCTTATTGATAAGACAGCTCTAACTTTTGTCTGAATGAAAAAAAGGGTTCTTAATTCTCTATGCCTGACTACCTTTCTAGTTACCATCTTTCCTTATGGAATTTTCTTCTTCCTATCTATCTTTTAGAGTAATTCCTGAGGCCCAGGGTTGATTTTAGTGTAGATACAGCTTTTGGATTTTAGTGTAGATACAGCTTTCTAAGTCCATATGGCATACTTAGAAAGTAACATGAGTTGAATCAATGCCATGTATGAATATAGCAAATCACATTAGATGTGGATGATCATGTGCATTTCTTTGATTCCTTTAACTCACAACATTGTCAAAAATGTAGCAACCCAGATCTGATTCTAATTTCTAATTAAGGTATTTGAGTGGGATGAAATGTGTGCCTTTCCCTCCAGGGAAGGGTATTTGCCAGAGCTAGCTTAATGTTCAGAGCTCACATAATCACAAAAGTGATTGCTTGGTTCAACCTAAATTAAAACCCATATTCATTGTTACAAGATTATGTGTGTTTTCTTAATATTTTGCATTAAACATTTAACATCCAGTTGATTAGACTGTATTTTGTGTAATCACACTTCAAGATGTAATTTGGCAGTTGTCGGCCTAGTTGATAAACCTGTGGTTCATATCATTGCTGACTTACTATATTCTGTGTAGAAATCATGTAACGTGTACAAATGTTGATTCTAGACATTCTTTTCTTGTGGGTGTGCCTCTAATACTAGCCTGGAACTCAGTTTACCAGAAGCAATTGATTTGCAGGTCCAGCTGCTTCAGAAATATTTATTTTATTTTTATGCATGGAACATAGCCTTCTCATTAATTTTATTTCATTTACTCGATTTCAATAACCTTTTGAATATAAAAGACGAAAGTGAAAATAATGCCTTATTCTCTTTTTCTTTTTCTCTTTCTGTGTGTGTGTGTGTGTGTGTGTGTGCGCGCGTGCGCGTGCGTGTGTCCCAAAACATAGAGTCTTAAAAACTGGTCATGTTTTATATAATTACTCATGTCTTTTTTT
This sequence comes from Pteropus medius, assembly GCF_902729225.1. NCBI lineage: Eukaryota > Metazoa > Chordata > Mammalia > Chiroptera > Pteropodidae > Pteropus > Pteropus medius. Next base: position 5,577,972 of record NW_024343578.1, read on the forward strand.
AGGATTTAGGGATATCTGCATATACGTTCGTCTACTTTCCTTTCAAGACTTGAAAACAATTGATTACATTTATACTGTTCATTAAAAGTGTGATTTTTATTTATTTTTAAAATATACTCTGTGTTTGAGAATGAAAATTCTTTTATTCCTCTCATCAAATCACAATAAAAATGAAAATGTCACAAAAGACAAGTATATTTTCAAATATGGTGAGAAAAAAGTCATTTTAGTTTAACACTAACAGCACCTTCTTAGAACAGGATTTAGGCTTTATCAGGTGCAGCTTTGGATAAATCACTTGGAAGATAGTCATAGAAGAATCTGTTTCATAATTCCTGGACCGAAGGCTTGCACACCCTCTAAACCAGCAGGGTTCATGCTGTGGAAGGAGGGGAATAGGTTGATTTTTAAAATAATTCTGTCAGTAAGCCTTTATCTAATTTGCAAATGACACAGCAACCTGTTTTAAGAGATTTACTGCAGTAAATTCTTTAAACTCTTAAGTAACTTAAGAACTCAGAAACTATCGAATTCCCAAACTTAATAGCCCAGTTTGTGGCTTGACTTCTTGTGGGGATTCTCTACAGAAAACAGAAAGAGGGCGAGCAAGACTTCTATAGTGCAGACCAGTAAATTAGAAGATGAGGGAATCCACTTCAAAATGTCTTATAAATGTCTTATCCAAGACCCTTGGATACTTGATGAACTTTTTCCTTCTTACTGTTAACAGTTCAATCTCCTGGGACTTGGGAAGCAATTATACAAAGCCACCTGCTTCAGCCAGATAGATGAAAACTATGATGTTAACCAGCATCTTTGTTTACCTATTGTGCTTAAAGATACATCAGCGTTCACAAAGCCTTAAGGACTAAGCTTCTTAGTGAGGAAGGAAAAGAATTTTCTCTGAGCTTGTGAAAAATGATGAGGATGACATATTTCTAAAGCCCTTCAATGCAAGATTCATTTGTTTCCACTTCTTTTCTTTGAGACATACATATTGATAAATAACAAGATTTCTTTAACAATGAAAAACACTCAAATTCTTTGAAAATGGCTTTTATTGATATGCGTACTCTTTCAAGTCTTAAGAGAACAATGGTTTGCTGCAGTTATAATATATTTTAGCAAAAACACAAAGGGGGAGAGGGGAGAGAACTACAGAAAGACAATTTATTTTTTAGTTCAATTTATTTTTTAGCATGCAGAGATCACTATTTCAATAACAGTCATATAATTTTAATTTTGATATCTAGTATGGCAAACTTTTATCTAAATTGATACCATTAATGAGAAAGTAATGATTTCTTTCTATTTATTTACAAAGTTGAATTCTACATATTTAAACATCTCATCAACCATAGAGAGTGAGCCTGAGATCTGAATGCAAAATTCCCCTTTTCTCCTCTAAAAATATACAAAGAGAGATATATTTGTTTGTTTGGAGAGGTCGACTTAAAATATCTGGCATTGATTCATGAAATGAAAAGATAGCTATTATAAAAGAGTTAACAAAAATGTTCATTATTCGGAAGAGTTTGATAGCCTAGATGTTCATAAAAGTTATAAGCATTCCATTCATTGTTTTATTTATTCATTGACAGAAATTTGATAGAGGAGAGAATAAGGGTGGGAGCTGGCGGGGGAAATCTCATCAGAATTTCTGAGAGCTGGTAGGGAAATAGCTCTGGATTGAGGGTCAGGTATTCTCAATTTTTACCCTGGTGCTTTTTAGCTATATAGTGTTAGAAAGGTCAACTTAATTTCCAAGCCCCTGCCCCCTCACCTATAAAACAGACCAGTACCCCAACCACTCCCCACCTCTTATTATACTTGGTGGTACTCAAATAAGAACAGAGGAATTAAGAAAGTTTTGGACTAATAAAAGAAGTCATTATGAGAGAAATATATTGCTTTAGTGAAGAAAGCAATGAAGAGCGACATAAATCACTTATTAATTTATTAAGGGAAAATAATAGTATGGAAATGAATTTTTAAATTGTTGCAGCATAATACTATAGGAAATGCACACACAGGTTACTGGAGAATTCACAAAGGTAAGAGCATATCTTTAGAACCACTGCCTAGAAGTATGATAGAATATATATGTGTGTGCATTTGTGTATGTGTGTGCGTGTGTGTGTGTGTATACACATTCATATAGTATATATGCATATACCCACTGAATTTGAATTCTCTCCGTGAATTCCCAACAGACACGGTACCCTATTATCCCCTAATTTTTAAGATTTAAAATGAATCATAAAATGGGACAGCTCCATTTCCCTACACACATCCAGTAAGAACTGACTAAATGAAAACAGTAATTGGAAATATCAGCCATCTTTTAGACTCATGAATTGATCTCCTTTTTATTGTCATGATGCAGAGGGGGACATCCTTACAAAGTTGCTACTTGGAGACAAGTGACAATTGATTCTGACAGCTCAGGCTGCTCAAGCCACAGGGAATACAGTGACTTTAAAAAAATCAGCAAATTCCTTAGTTTTTGTTGAGGGAAAGAAACAATTTGCCTGCCAAAGGCTTCCTGAATTGAAGCACATTCTTGATTAACCCACTCATGACCTGCCAAGATATGAGCTATTTAAAAGACTTTGATATTCCATATTGGGATTTCAGTTGTAAGCAAAACTCAGAGCATCAGCAGAGGCCATCACCATTTTGAAAGAGAATTTAAATCTTATTAGTATGTTTCCCCATGTGAATGAGTAGGATGTTTGTCTTTCGTGTTGATTTCTATATCCCTAGCAACTAAAAGAGTGCTTGAGACATGGCAGATACTTGGCAGATATTTTTTGAATGAATGCATTCTGCAAAAATAGTAAAGAAATAGCTCATAGTGTAATACCACCAGCTGAAAGATTATCAAATTAGGAATCAAAGAGATTAATTTCAGAACATCTCTGATGCTACGTTAGTCTCTTCCCCTTTCTAGATCATTTTCACCATTTTTAAAATGAGAGAGTTGTACTGTTATTTCAGTTTTTAGGTTCTAAGATCAAGTCAGCTAGAATATACATAGCTCTGTTCAAGATGATTTTAAGCCTCAGTGTCTCCCAAAGTACAATGGAAATTTTTGTTAGGCAAAATAATCTTCACTGAAGTTACTGAACATATTTCACTGAGACTTGCTGCCCAACATTTCCTGACTGAAAGATATGATGAATTAACCTCTTATTATCAATAAGCAGAGAGTGCATGAGTTCTGCTCAGTGGGAGACGTGGTCCTCACTGGCAGAACATAAGCAGAAAGTTTCTCAACTAAGTCTATAGTTTCTTGTAGTTTGTCTTACAAAGTCTAACGCAGTCCAACCCCAACCTCAATGGTCTAACTACTGCATTTTATTATATTTTGCTGCAGGTGCATCTTTCCATGCTCCCCAAAATGCTATTTATATGCTGGCTGCTGAGCATCTTCTTGGGTGTTCATCTGCCCTTTTTTCCTGTTTTGTCCTTTTCTTTCTCTCCCATATCAATCCAGAAAGGGGCATGGACAAAACAAAGATTATCCAGAGAGTTGGTTGCTAAGAAAATATCAAGAACCCTTAACTCCAAGGTAATGGTTGCTAGAACTATTTGTTCTGCTTAATGATGCATGTCATCAGGGACTCTGGTTCTTTCTATTTTATTATTTTACCATTTTAATGTGTTGTTTTTGTTTACCATTTTGCTTGTGGTCCAATGATGCCAAGAGGACGATAAGAGCTCCAGACATAACATCCACAAGGCTGAAGAAGAGTGGTGTCAATCTGTTTCTTTCTTCCTACAAAAGTACAATTTTTTCCGCCAGAACTGTCTCCAGAAAATCCTTGTCTGTTTCATGGGTAACATGGCCATTGCTACTTTGAAAAGAGTCTGGGACATTGGAGAACAGAATTGACTCCTTTTTAAAAAAAATGTTTATTTTATTATTAGTTTCAAGTATGCAGTACATTGGTTAGACACATATAGTTCATGAAATGATCCCCCTGATTACTCTATCTTCCCTCTGGCTCTACATATAGCCATTACATTACTGATGATTGCATTTTCTATGCTGTGCTCCCTATTCCTTTAACCATCTATCAACTACTAATTTGCATTTCTTTAACCCTTTACCCTTTTCTCCCAGCCCCAGCCCCTCAGCCGTCAGCAGATTGCCCCCTATATTTATGAGTCTGTTTTTGATTAGTTTGTTCTCTTTGTTCCTTAGATTCCACGTATAAGTGAAATCATATGGAATTTATCTTTCTCTGTCTGACTTATTTTACTCAGCCTCTAGGTCCATCCATGTCGTTGAAAATGATAGGATTTCATGTTTTTTTATGATAAGTAATATTGCATTGTATATATAAACCGTAACTTCTTTATCCAATCATCTGATGATGGGCATTTAGGTTGCTTCCTTTTCTTGGCTATTGTATATAGTGCTGCCATGAACATAGGGATGCATAGATCTTTACAAATTATTGCTTTGGTTTTCTTTGGATAAATACCCAGATGTACAATTGCTGAGTCAAAAGATATATCCATTTTTAATTTTTTGAGCAACCTCCAGACTGTTTTCCATAGCGGCTGTACCAATTTGCAATCCTGCCAACAATGTATAAGGGTTCCTTTTTCATATCCTTGCCAACATTTGTTTTTCTTTGATTTATTGTTGATAGCCATTCTGATTGCTGTGAGCTGATAGCTCATTTTAACTTATATTTCTCTGATAATTAGTGATCTTGAGCATCTTTTAATATGTCTATTGGCCATCTGTATGTCCTCTTTGGAGAAATCTCTATTCAGGTCTTCTTGCCATTTTTTAAATTGGATTGTTTGTTTTTTGTTGTTGAGTTGTATGAGTTCTTTATATATTTTAGATATTAACCCCTTACCAGATGTATCATAAGCAAATATCTTCTCCCATTCAGTAGGTTGTCTTTTGGCTTTGTTGATGGTTTCTTTTACTGCGCAAAAACTTTTTAGTTTGACGTAGTCCCATTTGTTCATTTTTTCTTTTATTCCCCTTGCCTGAGGAGATATGTCCAAAAAGAAATTACTAGTAGCAAAGTCAAAGAGATTACTTTCTATGTTTTCTTCTAGAAGTCTTATGGTTTCAGGTTTTACATTTAAGTGTTTAATTCATTTTAAGTCTATTCTTGTATATGGTGTAAGAAGGTGGTCCAGTTTCATTTTTTTGCATGTATTTGTCCAATTTCCTCAACACCATTTATTGAAGAGACTGTCTTTACCCCATTGTATATTCTTGCCTCCTTTGCCATATATTAAATAAGCGTATAGGTGTGGATTTATTTCTGGGCTCTCTATTCTGTTCCATTGATCAATGTATTTGTTTTTATGTCAGTACCATGGTGTTTTGATTACTGTAGCCTTGTAGTATAGTTTGATATCAGGTAGTGTAATACTTCCAATTTTTTCTTCTTTCTCAAGATTGCATGGCTTTTTGGGGTCTATTATGGTTCCATATAAGTTATAGGATTATTTGTTCTAGCTCTCTGAAAAATGCCATTGGTATTTTGATAGTGATTGCATTTAATCTATATATTGCTTTGGGTAGTATGGCTGTTTTAATGATGTTGATTCTTTCTATCCATGAATATAGTATATGCTTCCATTTATTTGTATCGTTTTCTATTTCTTTTTTAAATGACAAAATTTTCCGAGAATAGGTCTTTTACCTCCTTGGTGAATTTAATTCCTAGGAACTTTATTGTTTTTGATGCAATTGTAAATGGGATTGTTTTCTTAATATCTCTTTCTGAAAGTTAATCATTGGTGTATAAAAATACAATTGGCTTCTAAATATTAATTTTGTATCCTGCTACTTTACTGAACTCATTAATCAGTTCTAACAGTTTTTCAGTGAAATCTTTAGGATTCTCTATGTATAGTACAGAATTAACTCCTTTGACTGTGATCAGTGATAGGCTATTGATTGGGACTTGATACCTTACCACTCTTAGCAAAACCAGAATATATCATCAAAGAAAGAAGGGGGTTTAAAGGATTGGACAATCTTATTGAAAATGACCTTTCCAGTTTGACTAATCTCTTCTCTCCATTAAGTATCCTTCCACTAGCACCCTCCACAGATGTGAAATGACCCATTAGAGACTGAATTTCTTTCATAAAGCCTTTGATGATTCCTCTAACAAGATGTGTTAAATCCATCGTTATTTGTTTGTACAGCATTTGTCCTACACTCATCTCAATTTGTAAAGTTTATAAAGGCAGGAGTGCTGTCTTATCATTTAGCATGAAGAATAGAAAAATAAAAATCTTAGTACTCCTTTGTCATTAAATTTGTGATTTGAGATGAGTTACTTCAGAATGCCTTCTCCCCTCTTGTCCAATGTGAATGTTTGCAAACCTAGGTCATAGTGTCAGAGAGTTTTATGACTACTGAATATGTCAATGATATAAAGCACTTAGAATGGTATCTAACACATAGAACTCAGTGATTGCCAATTCAAGTGCTATTAGTATCATCACTGTTAAACTTTTTGGGCCTCAGTTCCCCCATTCATAATGGAGAATTGAATGAGTTTATTTCTAAAGCTCCTTCTACTGCTTTTATATATTATTCTGTAAAAAAAATATTCTAGAGAGCAGTTCACATAATAGAGTCTCAATAAATGTTTGCTAAACTGAATTGACTTATCTAAATAATAGACCAAATCATCAAGAGAATTGCATCGTGTATAAGCTCTGAGAGAATTGAGTTGTAAACTTTAAATGGTTTCCTATTGCTTCTGCTTATTACATGGAAAAGAATCCATAATCATTTGAGAGAGAAAAGTATTTTAAGAAGAAACAATCTGTGGTCTGGCTCCCGAGGTTCTTCTTGCTGTTACAGATTGCTACCTACCACAGGCAGGCAGAAAGCTGACCAGTTTGCAGCTCCAAATTGAGGAGCAAATTGATTTCTTGGACTCAGAAATTCTTTTCATTACCTCAGTGTCTTGTATCAGCTCAAGCCACTGACAGTGGGCTTTCTTAGTCAAAGCTGACATGTCATAAATGAAGTTATCCTGTCTGTAACATGCCTCTTCATTTGCAACATTTATGATGATACTGTTCAATTTTTTCTACATCTTTGCTCCCCACAGAAGTGTGAATTAATTTGGCAATTGCAATGCTATCCAGCTCATCCAAACTCCATTTATTTTTTATATGCAAATGAAATGCCCCTCAAAAGTTATATTCTTAAGCTCTTGATGTTGAACTGATATTTTCTCAGTATAGATTATGCATATATTGTGGTGACTAAGTAACATCAGAGATGTAACAGGAGGCAAACTGAATCCACTGTGAGAGACTAAGCTGGAACACAAACCATCAAGAGAAAGTTTTCATTCAATAGGACAGCAGCCTGGGATGAAAATATGTTTCCATGTCAGAGGAGAATGTAGTGTGCTGAGTTACCACCATTATCTATCTGTACACCAGATGTCATGTGTGCTTGTGTATGGATTACTCCATTCCATGCTGGAGGAAAAACAAGACCTGTATTATCTTCTCAAAAGGATGCATTTCTTTTATGAAATGCTTGGTGTGAATCAGATGCTTGAGTTGAAGTCATCTGTGTACAACATACATACATACATGTTTAAACCTGCTGCGTGCACTTTTGGATCTGAAGGAAACGAAGTGACTTATCTTTCCAGCAGGTACCACTTAAGCTTTCCAAGAGCAAAAGATCAAAACAGCATATTTATTTCTCATCCTTTGTTTTCCAATCTTCTGTCTTTTTCACATTTTAGTTTTATGAACATGTTCATTCCCATTACTATGATAATAGCCAATTTCTCTCTTCTATTGAGTTGTTTGATTTCACTCACCTGTGGGCAGTTATTTATAATAGGGGATGAGCTTCTCAATTCAGCAATCACAAAACTCCATGCATCGGTTCCCCAAGTGCATGCTGGGTGAGCCCTAAACCTGCTAGTGCAGACTGCCCCTCCAGTAATCACATCACCAAATGTAGTTGCTCTAATTCTTTTCACTACTCAACTGTAACTGAATCCTGATGGGAAGTTGAGTTTCTATCCAGAATTATTCCTCTTCTTCTGCCCAAAAGGTAAAATAACCATTTCTTCTCCCTAGCAGGCCCAGGACAGTTTGCAGATGGTTTCATCTTTCCGTATTCTGTGATGTTTCCCAAACTGAGACAGTAGTAGCCATTACTCAGGGGTATTTTTCCTGTTGTTCTCTCTCTTTCTCTCTAACTGCATCATCATAAACCTTATAATAAAGCATAATGATGCATCCTAAAAAGTTTCCTAAGAAAGTTTGGCTAGAATATGCAAATGTGAATCCTCGTTTTACCTGAGCTGGCTACGACCAGTTTGGAGAGCCAAGGAAAATGTTTCTCAAAATCTGCTCCCCTGGACACCTGCAACAGTGTCCTAGAGCAGTGGTCTCAGGACCTGGTTCTCCAAACCACAGCTTTAGTATCACCTGAGAACTTGTTAGAAATGCAAATTTAGAAGCTTTACCCAAACCCATTGAATGAAAATCTCTAGGGGTGGGGCCCGAAATAGGTATTTTAACAAGTCCTGCAGGTGAACTAATGCATGATAAGAAATGACCTAAAGCTCATATTAAAAATTTAGATTCCTAGGCTTGCTCTACTACTTACTAAATAAGTATCCATTAGAGGTAAAACCTAGACAGGTAGGTAGATAGGTTGGTAGATAGATGCATACATCTATATGTAGACATAATTGTAAATTTGTATTTTTAAATAATTTACATTCACAAAAAAGTTGCAAAGATAGAATTCTCATATACTCCTCTTCCAGTTACCCTAAATGTTAATACCTTAAATTACCAATGTACATTTATCAAATGAGAAATTAATGGAAAAATACTAGTAACTACAGAATTTATTCAGATTTCACCAGTTTTTATGCGAACATCCCTTTTCTGTTCTAGCATCTAATTCAGTTTTCAGTTTCTCACTCTTTTATCTTATTTCATGGCCTTGACCGTTTTGAGGAGCACAAGTGAGATATTTTGTAGAATGTTTCTCAATTTGGATTTTTCTGATATTTTCTCATGTTAAATGAAGGTTATGGATTTGGGGGAAGAATAAGACACAAATGAGGTGCCCTTATCATCACATCATACTAAGGGGCTCATGCAATCAGCATGACTTCCCAGTAGTGATGTTAACTTAGTGATCCAGTAAAGTACTGTCTGCCAGATTCTCCATTATTAAGTTACTTTTTAAAAATATATATATTCTTTAGAAGCAAGTCACTAAGTCCAGCCTACACATAGGATAGGGGAATTAATCTCCAGCTCTTGAGAAAAAAAAGTATCAAAGACGTTGTAGGCACTTGTTAAAACCATGAGAATAAATAGTAAATATCTGGTGGGAGATGCTTTTAAGCTATATAAATGTTCAGTGTTTTCCTTATAGTTTCCCACACTAATTTAGCATTCATCAGTGGATCTTACATGCAGCAGTTATTACTATAGTGTTCTAATGGTAATATTCCATTTCTCTCATTCCTTCTATGGTTATTTAGAATTGTTCTTTAAGGAAATTTCATTCCTTATTTATTTAGTCACTTATTTGTAAAAATATGGTTCTTAAGTGTGTGTTGTATTTGGATAATCACTCAGTACCATAATTATTTAATTTGTTGTTCATATTGTTCTAGCTTTGTTTGTTGTATGCTCTTTCAGGTGGCTTCTGTGCCCTTTTGGCATGCTCCATATTTTTTTTTTCCTTTGTATACTTCTTCCTGACACTTCAGGCTCATCTTGTATGTGCCCTACCCCAGCCTTAGAGTCAGCCATTTCTCCACAGAAACCTGGTTCTTTTTGTTGAAACATGCTATTTCAAAAGCAACATCTGGGCACTAGGTGTATTGGTTGCTATGGGGTATCATTGCTTCCAGGCTCTATCAGTGGATAGTGTTAGGAAGTATACATATATATACCAATCTGCGTATGCAAACATCTCTCTCTCTCTCTCTCCATCTCTCTCTCTCTCTCTCTCTCTCTCTCTCTCATGAGTTTTCACTGGTTCTTCTGACTCTGTCTAGCACCACATGGTTCATGCTAGTTTTACACTTTTGCTTATGTATAAATTATTTCTCTAACAGTGAGAAACCTGGCTCCTATTTTCTACAGCTTACTTACTGTTTTGTTCAACTCCAGTATGGAAAACAGTTCCATGATTTCTAACTCATATCCTTGTAAAAAATTTAAAAATAAGAATATCGTTTTATGTCTTTAGCCTTTGAATTTCCAGTCAAATGCTGTTTCAAAGTTATTTAGGTCAACTTTTTTTCTACTCATCTCCTTCAATGAAATTTCCTCATACATTTCTAATACAGTTAGATTTCATTTGGCACAGTGTACATTCCATTCTAGAATCCCTTGATATTCTGCTTGATTTTTTAAAATTTGCAGGCAGTAAAGTTGAATTTTTATGGTATGTTGTTCTTAAGATTTGACAAGTGTATGGAATCGTGTATTGACAGCACAGTACCAACCAGAACACTTCCATCACCCCCAAATTCCCTTGTGCAGTCCCTTTCAGTCAATGACTCCTTTCCCTCTCAACTCCTAGCATCCACAGATCTATTTTTTACACCTACGGTTTTGCTTTTTCTAAAATGTCATATGAATAGAATTCTGCAACACATAGTCTTTTGGGTTTGGCTTCTTTCACTTAAAAAATATATTTAAGAGTTATTCATGTTCTTCCATGAACATTCACACTCTTCCACGAATCAGCAGTTGCTCTTTGTTGCTGAGGAGTATTGTGTGGATATACCACAGTTTGTTTACCCACTCACCTGTTGACAGATGTCTTCACTGTTTCCAGTTTTAGCAATTGTGAATAAAGTTGCTATAAACATTTATGCATACATTTTTTGTGAACATAAGTTTTCAATTCACATGGATAAAAATCTAGGATTGGGACACCCTCTTGATATTTTAATTCTATATTTAATATTTTGGGAATGCTAAAGTGTTTTCCATAGTGGCTGGACCATCATACATTCCCATGAGCCATAGCAAACATTCCTATTGCTCTGCATCTCCTCCAGCATTTGGTATTGTTAGCTTTTTTAAAAAGCTCTTTTAATAGGCATGTAGTGGTATATCATTGTGATTTTAATGAGCATTTCCCCAATGACTGATGTTAATCATCTTTTCATGTGCTTATTCGCCATCTCTATATCATTTTTATAAATGTCTGTTTTGATGTTTTGCCCATTTTAATGTTTACTTTTTGTTGCTGATTTTAAGTGTTTCTATATATACAAGTTCTTCGTTAGCTAAAAGATTTTTCCCAGTCTCTGGCTTTCATTTTCTTAATACTATCTTTCATAGAATAGAAGTTTTGAATTTTTATAAAATCTGATTTATCATTTTTTTATTTATGAATTGTGATTTTGTTGTTATATCACAAACTCATATTCAAACCTAAAGTTATACAGATTATTAATTTTCTTCTAAATGTTGTCTAATTTCACATTTTATACTTAAGTTTATCATTAATTTGGAGTTAATTTTTGTATACAGTATGAGGTATATGTTAAGATTCATTGTTTCTGCATATAGATATCCAATTGTTTCAGCATTATTTGTTGAAAAGACTATCCTTTCTCCATTGATTGCCTTAGTATCTTTGCCAACAATTAGTTGACTACATTTGTATCAGTCAATTTCTGAACCTCTTTTCTGTTCCATTGATCTAAGCACCTATCTATTTTATGTCTTGACTACATAGTAAGTCTTGAACTTGAGTAGTGTGAGTTCTAGTTTGTTCTTTATCAGAGGTTTTTTGTTTGTTTGTTTGTTTGTTTTCATTCTAGTTCCTTTGTCTTTCTGTATAAATGTTTGAATTAGCTGTTGATACATTTTTTTTTTAAAAAAAAGCGTGTTGAGATTTTGATTGCAATTGCATTGAATCTATCGATAAAATTGGGGAGAATTTATTTAAATCTTTTAAATTTTACCCACGTTTTATAGTTTTCAGCATATAGGTTCTATACATAGTTTGTTAGATTTGTACGGAAGCACCACATTTTTGGCAATATTGTTAATGACATTGTTTTCAGTTTAAAATTCTGATTATTCATTGCTGACATACAGGTATATGATTGACTTTTGTATTTTGAATTTATATCCCACAAACTTACTTAACTCACTTTTAAGTTTTAGGAGATTTGGGGTGGTTTGGGGTTTTTTTTTGTTTGTTTTATTTTGTTTTGTTTTGTTTGGTGGGGTACATCTATATAGACAGCACTGTCATTTGCAAATAGGGACACTTTTATTTTTTTCTTTCCAGGCTGTATGCCTTTCATTTCTTTTTCTTTCCTCATTCCTCTGACAAATATATCCAGTACAATGTTGAATAGGAGTGGTAAAAAAAAATAGGACAATATTTCCTTTTGGTGTCTTACTATTAAGTATGATGCTTGTAGGCTTTTTGTAGATGCTTATTATTAGGCTAAGGATGTTCTCTCTAATCTAAGCTTACAGTTTTCATTATGAATATATATTGAATTTTGTTAAGTGCTTTTTCTGCATCTATTGAAGATAATCATGTGAGTTTTCTGATTTAGTCTTATAACATGTACTTTATGATTAATTTTCAAATAATGAATCAGCCTTGCACTCCTTGGATAAAATAATGAATCATCCTTGCATTCTTTGTATTCCTTGGATAAAATGTATTATCTTTTTTTATGTATTGCTGGATTTGTTTTGGTAATATTTTTTGTAAAGATTTTTTTCAAGTATGGTCATAAATGCTATTTGTCTTTATTTTTCATTTTTTTTGTAATATCTTTGATTTAGGTGTTAGGGTTATACTGACTTTATGAAATAAGTTATTTTCTTGCCTCTATTTTCTGGAAGAGATTATGGAGATTATATTTTACGTCTTCATTACTTGTTTGGTAGAATTCATTAGTGAAAACATCTGAGCTTGGATATTTCATTTATGAAAGATTTTTAACTGTAAATTTGGTATTTTTAATATATATACAGGACTATTTAGGCTATCTATTCTTTATTCAGTTTTGGTGTTTGTGTCTTTCAAGAAATTCATCCATTTTATTTATGTTGTTGAATTTATTAGCATAAACTTGTTTATAGTATTCTCTTTCTCTTAAGAAGCTTAAATTGCTGATTTTGGATTTCTTTTCTTCTAATATAAGCATTTAATGATATGTATTTCCCTATAAACAGCATTTCAGCTATTATCTATGCATATTTTAATGTATTTCACTGTCATTTTTATTTAGTTAGAAATATTTTTTAAATTTCCCTTGATACTTCCTTTTCAACCATGGGTGATTTAGAATGCTAGCTTCAGGAGCTATTATTAAGCAAGAGGTGGAGCTATGAGAGTGTGTCAGTTGCTTAGTAAACTGTTGCATATTTCTCTGTCTTGAAATTCATAATGTCAATATCATAATAGCTCTGAGATGTCTGGAGTAAATCAATCTATTTTTCTACTCAATCCTCTTCTCTTCCATCATAAAAATGGAGAATAGTAATGATTTTATAAGATTTTAAAAATGAAATAATATACAGAAAACAATTATGGCTTGGATACATGGTAAATGGTCAATAAAAATGTGTTCTTACGATTTATAATAGTTGTTATTGGTGGTATTGTCATTGTTTTATCTTTAAATTTATTTCATTGACTCCAAACTTTAAAAGTTGGGATAGTTATGAAAAGAAAAGAAAGAAAATCCTGGGAATGCAAAACTATAAAAATCACAGAGATAAATATAATAAGCTTTATCTGTTTTTATTATTATTATTATTATTATTATTATCATTATTATTATTATTTATTGTTGCTTTATTGTAGCGTATTGCACTACATCTTAAAAACCTCCCACTCACTTTGTCTACCTAAACCTACCTCCTAAGAATCAATATCATTGGTATCCCTGGGCATAATTAGCCATTTACAAGTGCATTGCAAAGAGAATGAGACTGCAATACCATGGAAGGTGCACCAACTATGAACAAGAGCTCAGGACTCAGCATGTCTTAAGCCTTCTTCATTCAGCAACATCACCAAGGAAGTGCTGCATACTCAGAATTCAAAATCCCCTCCTCCCCAGTTACTTTCCCTGGTTCCTTTGGTATCTTTGCAGAAACTTCATTGACACCCTGCTTTTCTTTTCTTAAACAGGCGGGATCTGCATTGCTCAGTCTGTGAGAATCCCCCAAGAGCGCAAAGACAGGACGATTGACTTTGATAGAATTATCAAACAGCTCCTGGACACCCCTAACTCCAGAGCCGTTGTGATTTTTGCCAACGATGAAGATATAAAGTAAGGACATGTGGTGAAATTCATTAATATGCATGTTGCAACTTTAGGAGACAGAAAGATCAGGCTACTTGCAGAGAAAGGAGAAAAGATAGCAAAGAATCACATCTGTAATCACATATTAGCTAAGTCTGAACATACTTTCTACCCCACATGTAATTACAGTGAACCATGGAAGCAGCAGTGTGTTGCTGTCATGTATTTCCCACCTATTAACAAAGTAATGTATTCAATTACTTATAAAAAGAGAAAACCACTAGACCTTTTAGTTTCTTTTATTAAAAATATATCCAAATGTAACAGACTTTTATCTAAAGAATGATTCTTCTTAATGTAAAAGAAAAATGTCATAATTCTAGCTTATTGCTCCTGCTTTAGACTCAATATGTTCAAAACCATGCTTGTCAAACCTTAACATTCTCTAACCTACTTTTTCCTCTCTCTTTCTTTACCTTGATAACAACTTGGAGTAAAAATTTGATTGTAATCTTGACTTTCCCTTTTTCCTCATGTGTTGCATTCTTGGCCAAGTCATGTAAAGCTAACCTTTAAAATGTTTCTAGAACAAAAATATCCCATGCTTTCTTTTCTGACCAATACCACTCTGGTTCAGAATCTTTACTTATTTATTTTAGAATAAATAGGATTATATCTGATTAAAACCTTGAAAACTATACAAAAGATCTAGGTAAAAAAGTTCCATCCATTTTTTTCTTTGGCTAACAAGTTCTCTCCAGATGCAACTTCTAATTACCAGTTTCTTATATATTTCTAGAGACAGTCTATTATTTTAACACAAATGGTCACATGTTGTGTGTACAGCTTATTCTGCTCTCTGCTAGCTGTTACGTACCATTTTATCATGGAGGTCCCTGAATGTCAGTACCTGTAGATCCATTCATTCTTTTTAATAGCTATGCAAAATTTCATTTTATATCTGTATTATAATTTATCTACTTCCTTATTAATTGACATTTAAGTTTGATTACAAATTTTTGCAATTATAAATAATGCTGTAATAAATTTTTTTACAAATTTGTGTACATAAATATAAATATATACACAAATGATATTAACATATAACATATGAGTATATAATACAAATATAACACAAATATATAATAATTTACAAATATACTATTTTATGTTAATCTTATAAGTATTTATAGTATAACTTCTTAGAAAAGAAGTTTACAGGACAAAAACATATCCCATCTTAAAATATGTGTGTGTGTGTGTGTATAGTCTTACAAAAAAGTTTTGCCAGGTTACATTTCCATTGATGTGAAAGAGTTGTGTCAGTTTTTATTAAATCTTTATTTGTCTTATTGTTTAAAATAATATGTCATTTAATTTGAAGGTAAATGTCTTTTATGAAGGTAAAGTTTAAGGGCCCAAGCCATTATTACATTCTGTTTGGATTATTGCATTGCCATCCTGACCAGCCTCCCAGGCCTGTGTCTCTTCCTATCATGTGTATCCTAGATACTGCTTCTGAATCCCTCCATCTTGCTGATATTAAGTTCTGATCATGGTGGCAAGACTGTTAAATAAAAAGAATGTTAAACTTGAAGTTGGGATACCTGAAGTTTTTATGCTACTTAAATGAGCACTGTCTCATCATGGACAGGCTCCCACCCCCTTCCTGATTCCTGCTTCTCACCTTCCTGAAGCCTCAGTTATCCCATTAATACAATAAAAAGAATTTTGAGCTCTTCTTATGGTGATCCAGCTTTGTCCTACTTCTAGTCTTATTTCACTCCATGCTCCTTCATGTTTTATGCACTGCAGTCACCAGGGTCATTTGTGTTTCCTCCTTCCCAGGTCTCTGTATGTTATCTTTCACCTGCCTGAAACATTCCATGCCCCCTCCCCGCCCCCGAACACACTTTATTACTTTAATGCCATCTCTACTGTTGCTAAGAGAAGAGTTCTCTGAACAATGCAGCTTTGTCAAGTTCTTCATATTTTATGTCACTGATATTATTTTACATCATTTGATTATTTAAGTAGTGTTCATATTCTTCACTAATATATAAGCATCATTAGGGCAGAGATGATGTCTCCTTTGACTTCTTTTGTATTCTGAGTCCCTATCACAGTGCTCAATACATAATAGATGCTCAATAAATAGCATTCAATGAATGAATAAAATGCCTAGTCAAATGCCCACTATTTAATAATTTAAATACAAACTTGCTTCTCTGAACCTTACAATGCCTTAAATGTGGTCCTATTTCAACATTTAAATCTCACCTCCATTCACCAAATTTTCCACCCCAAATGCATGATTCTGGTATTCCAACATGTCCTAATTGCTCCACTATCATGGCCTTTGCACATGATGTCTCTTTTCCCCTTCTCTATCTGCTGAAAATGTGTCTGCTCTTCAAGGTCTATTTCAAACATGCCCTTCTCTGTGAAGCTCTTTCTGATCATCCCTTAAAGGTATTATTTCTCTCCTTACAAAAGCTGATTCTGTTCTTCCTAGGGCATTTTCTCCCCACACTTTATGATTTAGTTATTTTTTAAAAATTTATTTTCATAATATTACCCTTGTCTTTCTGCTCCAGTTTTTTTCACCTCTACTGATGCCTTTCTTAATCATCTCATAAATCTTTTCATACCTATTTTACACATTTTTAAAATATGTGACACATTGATAAGATGTGGCTTCATGTGTATTTTTAAATACACTGCACACAGTACATAAAGATTTTACTGTAGATAGCTATGGTGATTAGTTAGTTTTAATACACTTGATTTGCAGATAGTGTGAGATTTTAATTTGGGGTATAAAAATGTATATAATCTTTTCAATAGCTGTGCTAACTCTTTTTGTGTTGGGACTTGTTTATGTGTTGAATATTACATACTTTATTTCATAGTAGTGATAGCAGTAATAGTTTTCAGCACAGTAGTAAAAGTCAAGTGCATATATATGCTTCTTCCCAAACATGGTCTTAAACACACAGATGTCTGAAGAGTACTAATGACCTACAATGTTATGTTATTTCTGTTTTCAGAAGATTTAGTATAGATGGAAGTTTTTGAGATTTCTTAGTACATTAACTTCAAATATTTGTCAGAGAATAGCAGTAAGAAGACATTAACATCTCGATTTTGAAGCTAAGATAGGTGCTAAATCAGTCATGGATACAGATAATTTGGGTTTTAGACAAGGGTGGATTCTTTTTCTGGAACATTTTATTCTGACTTTAGAAGTAACACATGGCTATTTTAAATTCATTGGAAAATGTGGGCAAGTTTTTGCTGTTGCTCTTTAATTAAAGGAACTCTTATGTTTACTTGGCACCCTGGTTATCTAGAAAACTTGAAGGTTAGAGAAAATAATCATAAACTATAATTTTAAATCTATAAAACTTGCAATTCCAACACTCAGAGATTAACCACTGATAAAATACTAGGTTAGTGTTTCTAATAAAGTTTTCTAAACATACATCAGTTTTCCCCCAACAGAATTGGGATCGCATTAAATTTTACATATCACTTTTTGTACCACAGGTATTTTTAAATGATCTAATCATATTTATCTTAAAACATAAACCCACATTTTTATATAAATTTATTAAGGCGAGCATCTACTTTTTGTATTTATGTCAATTTCATCTTTCTTTATTTGTCTTACCTGGTTTTTCCCCAACATTTTCATTCTCTTTAAAACTCATTGGCACCAACTCATTATATTGTTATTGTTAACAACAAATTGTGTCCATATTTTTTCTGATAGATGATAGATAGATAGATAGATAGATAGATAGACAGACAGACAGATAGACAGACAGATAATCATTCACTTTATTTAACTAAAAAAAATTCCATTTCTTCCATCACTCCACCCCTGTCTCTGGTACCCATATTTTTCTGTTTTCTCATATGACCCTTCATTTTTACCTGCATCTATATGAAAATACAGGTAATTTTTGTCCAGCTTTCATTATATAAGAATTGAATAACCTTTTGCATTTTTTTAAATTTGACTTTTCTTTTTTAACAATATCTTGTGGAAACCACACTAAGTGTATTTTTAATTACTCTCCAGTGTATTTTTAAATGCTCTCCATTCATCCTTTGGATGTACTGTCATTTCTTTAACCAGTTCCCTATCGCTCTGTATTCATGTTGTCTCTAGTAATGAACATACAATTTCGACAGCATTTTTGATCATTTCCTTTGGATAGATTAGTAGAAGTGGTACCTCTAGGTCAAGAGTATAAATAATTGATTATGTTTTATTTTTATGAAAGTAATAAATGTATAAATTTAAAAAACAAAATATGAGTAAAATACTTTTGATACAAAACAGTGGTCTCCTGCTCCATTCCTCCATACTCTTTAGTTCTGTCTTCTTTGAACAGCTGTTTTAATTCTTTAAGCTATTTCTTTAGGTCTTATTTGCATAATGTACCTATACTGTATTCTTTGAATTATTAATTTTAAATATTATCTTTTAATTTTTTATGTTAAGTAGAATTTGGCCCACATAGACCTCTCTTATTCTCCTAACATTATTCTACCAGAATTTCATTTAATGAAAATTAATGTTTATATCATAGTTCATATATGAAGCGATCTGTGAGTTTCATCATTTTTCTTAGACACCACCTTCCTGAAATCCCCATGTTTCTGGTTTATCCTAGACTAGTCTCTACTATATTAATAATTTTTTTCTTTCTGTCTCTCTTTCATTTTTATTCATGGTTTACTTCCTCATTTTGCTGGAACCATCCTCCAATAACTTTCTAATAAACAGTAAATTAAAGCAAAACATTTTTACCTTTTGTGCCTAAAAATGTTCCTTTTCTGCCTCCACATTTAATTAGTAGTTGAGAATTTAAGGTCTGGACTCATATTTACTTTTAAATACATCATGCCTGGCACAGAAATGATTTACAGCAAACAGCTATGGTGACTAATAAGTTAGAGGACTAGTAACTTGCAGGGAGCCTGAGGCCCTAATTTTGGATGGCAAAATCTGTAAGACTCTCTGAGAATATATGCTAATTCTATTTGCATTGAAATTCTTTGTGTATTCAATATTAGAATTCTAGATTATAAAATATTTTTTTTCTTCAGAATTTGGGAGACATTGCTCCATCATTCATCATCTTTTTTGTTTCTCTGCTTTTTATTTTTCTGCATGTATCCTGATTTTCTCTTAAAAGCTTTTAGAATATTCTCATTACTTCTAAAAATCTTAAATTTTGTGATGTGCTTGATTTTTCCTCATTATTTTGTTGGGTGAACCTTTTTTATTTGGAAACTCATACTGTAAATTTCTTGGTTTTTTTCTTCATTAAAAATATTGTTAGAAACATTTCACTCTGTTTTCTATCCACATTTATTCTGGAAATGTAATTAGTTGGATGTACATTTTCCTGAATTCATTCTTCAAGACACTTATTTTTTTTTCTGTTTATGTTCTACCTTTTTATTGTTGTTTTGCTTTCTGGATCATTTTCTTCATTTTCTTCTTTATCTCTTCTAACATAATGTTAATATTTTTTAGCAGCTAAGAGCTTTTCTTGTCATTAGTTTTATCTTGTTGTTGATTATAGATATAATTCTCATTTAAATTTATTTTGTTGTTGTTGTTGTTGATGTTCTTTTTGATATGTTTTCTCTGCCCTGCTCCACACTGGTTTCTTTTACCCTCTTAGATTTTTTTTTTTTAATTGGAGATTTTCCACAATTATAGATATTTTCTGGCAGTTCCCTTTTGAGTAAGACTAAAAAGTTCTATGTACATGTCAACTTAAAGGGCTTTCAGTGGACTGGTCAGGCATCCAGTTGGCCATTAAAGGATCTCTCTGTGTCAATATCTAAAAACCTTTTTCCTGGGGTGGTTCAGATTTTTCTGGGGCAACACACCCTTGGTTTCCAGAATTCTGTAAATTTACTAGATGGTCTTACAATTTTAATACATAATGGTAACTTTAACTTCTCCCACCCCTACCATTCTCATATTTAACGCACCATCACTTACCCACAATCTTCTGCTGTTTGGATTTTCACAATATCAGAACCCATTCCTTAAATTTTCATTAGAAAATTACCATTCCATATCCTGCATGGGAGAAGAAAATTTGGAGTTTTTGCCATTCCATATACAGTCTTCCAAGCAATCATGCTGAATTTAGCTATGTACATCTGTGGTACTTGGTACCTCCAAATCCTGAGAGGCAAACAAACCACTTCTCCTGTGATATTATCCACCAGTGTTGTTTTAGTTGTAGCTTCCTCTGTTCTACAAATGCAATTGCTTCTTATCCATCTCTGTTCTTCCAAAAATATTATGTAGTAACTTTTCCATAAGTAACTAGTTCTCTTTTTTATTTTATTTCTTTCATTTTCCAATTAAACTAGCTCTTTTACAATGAGAAGTATACTTTAGTATCATAAGTAACAAGGGCAAAATACTTTTTATATGAAAGTTAAATTCTACAAGTAAATCATACAAATTATGATTGATATTCAAATACTGTGTATTTAAATTTTAGTATTTAAATACATTGTTGCCCTTATTAATTATATAATATTTTTATTTATAAACAAGTGTTGTACATTTTTTCAAGCTTAACATGGAGTTCTGTTCATTTGAGTAATTAATTTATGGCCTTTCAGTTAGACTGACATATTGCTTTCCATAAATGACATATACCACTAGCAGTGAATGAGAGTGCTCATTTCTCCAGCCCCAAGCCAAACTCACAACACAACTCAAAACAAAGCAAAAATTTTTTGGCCAATACAAGAAGTGAATTTAATATTTTGTTCTAATTCTCATGTTCCCCCTTTCCAATATATGTGAATGACCAGCCTATTGGTTACTTATGTTTCTCTTTTTAACTTTGACTTTTAATACTCTTTGTCTATTTTCCTTAAGCTGCTTTGATAATTTTTCTTATTGGTTTACAAAATCTCTTTATATATTAAGCATATAAATCCTTTGGCTTACGTATTTGCCATTGATTATTTACTTTTTGAGAAATAGTGGCCTGCTTCCCTTCTCCTTTGTATACATTCAACAGCTGCTCTTTATTATAATATATATTTTCATGTTCCTTTCTACAGGCAGATCCTTGCAGCAGCCAAAAGAGCTGACCAAGTAGGCCATTTTCTTTGGGTGGGATCAGACAGCTGGGGATCCAAAATAAATCCACTGCACCAGCATGAAGATATTGCAGAAGGAGCCATCACCATTCAGCCCAAGCGTGCAACGGTGGAAGGTATGGGTTTTGTTGATTAATGCTAAGAGATTGGTTGGTGCAATGTAGGGTGTTTAAAGCATGTGTCTCTTTGAGAGTTTGGCATTTTGACATCATTTATGCAGATAGTTTTAAACTTGTACCCATGAAACACAAATGAGGCCATGTATTGGTCTGTTCTTTTAGTTAATATTCCTCTTTTGAAGAGGAATGTTATTTTCATAATAATATCACAATTAGCATATATTCTTTTTTTTTCCATTATGCCACAGGAGCTTTTTGAGAGGAGAGCATTACTATTAATAAGAAGTAAAATAATCACACAGTGTACGTAAATGAGCAGCAGTTCTGAGAGAATATTGTCCCTTTGTAATGTATCCATTAATTCCATAGTAGGATGACTACAGTGGCCCTTTTCCCCATTACTTTCTAGGGTCTCTCCCAGCCCATTGAGCCTGGGATTACATAGCACACCAGCGCTTTCAGGCACCAACACACCTTGCCTTCTTAGGTCTCTTGTTCTTTTTCTTGCATTTCTAAATGTTTGCCTCTTTCTCTTGCATTGCCTTCCTTACTGCTATAAAGATTCTTTGAGAGGTAGAAGGAAGAGAAGGCGTTTATTGGCATCTTTCTGATCTAACAAAAGTTGCTGATTACAATTTATATTCTCCTTTAATTTGAAAAGAAACATTATTTCTAAAAGAAGACACTGCAAAGAAAAGGCACTCCTCTGCTAGTATCCTGCTTTGTGTTCCTTTTCTGACAGGCCAGGTCTCCAAAGATTTCCTAAAACATGCTTTGCACATTAAAAAGAACTCTATCTTCTTACTCAAAAAGGGATCAAATATTTGCATTTCTTTCTATTCTGCCTCCACTCCAATCTAATTAATTATTCTCCCCAGAAGGCTGCACGGTCTATATAGGCCTTTTTAAACAAGCCTAGTTGCGGTTCTGTCACTGTTGTCTTTCTATGTTATCTGGGGAGATAAAGATCCCATGAGTCTCCTATGTATTCATTGGGAGACTTTGAACTAATTTCATTCCTCAATACATGTCCGGAGAGGATTGCCTATCTTACAACCCAGACTGATACATTTGTAGATGGGCTGCAAGTATAAAAGATGTTTTAACTATCTGCACTCCTTTCAGTCAAAATGCTTGAGTATTTATGGTATGCTTGCTCTATGCTAGGTTGGAAAAACAAGATGAGGACGTAATCCTTACGCTCGGCACTTACAGAACTGAGTGAAAGTGTCAGAAAATAGCCAATGACTATATAACGTGCGAAACACCATAGTGAAGTACAAAATAGACACCACAGGGCACAAAGGAGACACCGTAGGGGAAGATCCTGAGAGGAGGTGAAACATGAAGGGATAACTTGGAACTCATCAGTCCGATGTGAGAAGAAGCCCCAGGAAAAGCTCCCAACACAGTAGACAGGAACAGAGTGAAGAAGCAGAGCGCACTGGGGTAATTGCAAACAATTCATTCTGTAACATAGTTCTTTATGATAGCCATCCTAAAATTCTCTGGTTCTTTAAAAAATTTCTTATTTACGGGACTTAGGAAAATGCTTTGCTCTCCTAGAGTATACTATTTGTCTTTGGGTGTCTACTTAGACATCAATTTTCCTTGGAAGCCATCTGTGACCATTGTACCCAAGCCAAGTCTGCGATGAGAGCCTTTTCTATTGCTTCTACAGCATCCTACACACCTCCTACCATCGTAATGCCTCTTTATTTGTCTCCATATACATGCCCCCTACACACCCACTACCATCATAATGCCTCTTTACTTGTCTCTATCAGGAAATTTATCTGTTATGAACCATTGTACCCTCAGCATCTAGATCCTGATATGGCAGATGCTCAAACAGATTTTTAGGTGGTTGGATGTGTGGATGGATGGAGAGGAATCATAGACTGCAAAAGGGCCTGGCACAAAACATGGTTGAAAAGTACACCAGAGCTGGATTATGAAGAGTCTTGTAAACTGCACTATGACATTTATACTTTATTCTGAAAGTCTGAACAGCATCTGGGAATATACGTGGGATATATCAAAGGAGGTTAGTAAGCTCACTCAGGTGACTCTGTGGACTGAAATATAAGAGTTAGGTGAGAATTAAAGTAAAACAACACGTTGTAGTATCTCTACTCTGGTCCTCTCTTCCTAAGCTATAGACGCCACATAGACATAAATTCCCATACTCTATAATTACTAGCCCCAGTTTCAAGATATTTCAGGAAATTAGTAAACACCTCAAAAGTTTAATAAATTCTTTTAACAATACTTTTTCCATGGATGTATAGGAATACACAGAGTTATTCAATCAGATACAAAACCACATCTTGAATCTGCCAAAAAAAAAAAAAAGTGGTCGTAAACTATGAAATGGGAGAGAAGCGTTGTTGTCAATAAAAGTTATTACTGGAATGTGATGAAGTGGCAACACTTCATTCAAAACTCTACACTGCTAAAATAATGAGGATTTTCATTTGGCTGTTTAGAAATGCTGTGACTTCTATCTAGTCATTGTCTTCTGTATTGCTACAAAGTATAGCCAAGATTTATTGACTAATATAGAAGATGGAACATCAAGATTGTAGCTATATAGTTACAGTGTCACACTCCTAAGGAAGCAAAAAAATGAATGCATTTTATTGCACCAAGGTTTCTGAACAAAGCTATAAAATATCTCAAATAAAACTATCAATGGAGCATATTCTATGTGGGCAAGTAAGTGTTCATCTCCTATTTATTTTATTTGTTTCCCTTTTGGCAGATGTTTCATATTGGAGTCTACTGGGGTGGAATATCATCTAAATGCTTATAATACTGCTATATCTCTATATCTTTGTATTATATAATACTATACATTCAGATGTAAATAGGAAAAAGCCAATCGATAATCAACATTTTTTTTCTTTAGATCCATATATTGAACGTGTTTAGCAAACATCTGAAATTTGGGCTGGTCTCTTCTGTATCTGCATGTATCATTAACAATAAATTTCCTGAGGCCATGTACATTGCTCCTGTGAGAGTAGTGTTTATTTTCTTTTATCTTCTATCTGTATTTATTCTTCATTTATTAAAAAAAGAGGGGAGCAGCTCTGTGTTTGCTAGCCAAGAGTATCATTTTTCCCCTTTCAGTTTGACGATACTCGGAACTGTGCCCGTAAAGGTCGGCTGTGGCCAAGCTGGCTTCCTAGCACTCAAGGGAGATCTCAGAATCTCTCCAGGACTTGGCAGCACTCCTCCAGCTCCAGAGCCAAACCACTTCTGTGATTTTTAGTTTCTCCACATTGTCTAATGAGCCCGGGAATCGCTGACATATTCTGTCCTTCTGTTGCCCCATTAATTAGGACTCTCAGTCATCCTCTCCAGCCCTCAACAAGTCCACAGAGCAAAAAATGCCTAAGTCGCCTTCAACTCTGTCTTTCAAAGAGCATGGCTTCTCTGAATGTAGGCTATCCTAGGCATACTCTAATTATAGCCAGTAGAGATCATGGACCAATATTTTTTCGTCTGTGTCGTAATCACTAACGTTAGGATGCTAGTTTAATGAAGGGTGAATTCTGGCTATTGGTGATGATTTTCAAATGGGTCTGTAGAACAGATTCAGTCCTGAATTAAATCTGCCATACGTGTAGGAAAAGACAAAAAGTGCTCTGGCACCTAGCATGCAACGGTTGGTTATTTCATGCTTTCTTACTCAAGATTGAAATGAATGCTGTATTTTTCTCAAGCCAGCAAGATCAAAGCTAATAAAGACCTGAATCAAAATATTTCTGGCTCCAACTTAGATATATCCTACTTTAGCCTTCTCTGATCATCTGGAATGTTCTAAACACGTCACAAAGTTTTGCTAGGTGAATGGGAAAAAACACCAAGAAAGAAACTATTGCCTTGAACCACAATACTATTTCTAAGCGATGCATATACCTTTGAGACCTATAACCTTGTTTAATAAGAGAAATTAGAAGATTATATATTCACTGTCATGATATTCACTGAATCTTTCATAAATGTTTATAAGTTCTACCACAGAGGTCCCTAACCCTCAGGCCATGGACTAGTACCCTAGTACCCGTCTGTAGTCTGCTAGGAACCAGGCCACACAGCAGGAGGTGAGTGGCAGGCAAGTGAGCGAAGCTTCATCTGTATTTGCAGCCACTCCCTAGAGTTAGCATCACCGCTTCAGCTCCACCTCAGATCATCAGGCATTAAATTCTTATAGGAGCACAAGTCCCTGGTTCCAAAAACTTTGGGGATCACTGCTCTAGTAGAGTATTAGGCACTGACTTAAACAGTTATGGCGGGCGATAATCTAGACCAAGCCCCTGCTCTCATGAAGTTGCTATCTTAATGTGGAGGTGGCAGGTGATAAAAAATGTTATAAGTAAGAAATATTAAGATAATCACTCTAAAGCACATTTCTTTAAAGACCAACTTGTAAATAGTGGGGGAACAAGAAGAGAGACCAGAAAAACAACATATCATGCAAGTCAAAATAAAGATTGAGAGAGTATAGATGTAAGTAACTAGCTCTAGCTTGTTCTAGATTCCTGGCACATATTTATATCAGATCTTTTTACTGCCTAAAATCCATCAAGGTTTCCCATTTCTCTATTTCTTATTGATCTGAGAGTAATTTTTTTCTTCAAAATAGATCTTTAATCTTTTTAAAATAGTTTCTGTTTTTCCCAGAGATAGTCTACCCTCCTAAACTAAATTCATTGCTCCCGCAGTCCAAAATGTGCCATGTATCCTCTTTATGGCAAACAGCAATCATACTTGTCTTGTTCATATACAGTGGTCACAATTATAATCTGAATCTGAATCAGTGCCTACAGCTTTTAGATCCCCTGTGATTTTCCATCTTTATTTTTACACCCTTGGCATTTACTAGAGGACCTAGTATATGGCAAATTTTAAAAGAACTAAATTTATCTTTTCCGTCTATTATATCTGTAAGACCTGAATATGCAAGGACTGCATACTTGTATAAATTTGAAGTTTTCTCAAGACAGGGAAATAGTCACCTAAAATGGTTTATAACTGTGGCTGTTCAAGCTATTTAATAAAAAGATGCATTTAACCCTCCAATTCCAGATCTCACCAAAAATTTCAAACATGGGTTTGTACACTTTTTCTTTTCTTCTATTTTAAGTACCTCTTGCCATCTTTGTTCATCTTACCTTTCTTTTCAACTTTGGAGAGACTTCCTGTACAGGACTGGTACAATGGCTCAATTTGGCAATTTGTTGAAATGTTACAAACATACAAGGAAAGCCTCAGCTCTGATTCCCCAGAAAGTAGAAAGTGCAGATAAGGCCGCCTCTGTTTGTCTTAGACATTCCCGTGAGAACTTCCTTTTCACACTGTACTTCTTGTACTAATAGAATGGACTGAGAAAGGGAAGGCAAATAAATCAGAAGAGTGAGAATATCTGTGTGAAGAATAACACCATCTTATTTTTAATTTTGTGATATTTAAATTTGAGATTATTGGCCTTGACCAAGTGGTAAGAAATGTAAACAGAGAAATTTGTAATCCAAATGTCTAAGGAGATCTGAGGACAATTAATTTGAAGTTGCTTTATATGTATTCAGTCCCAGATTTTGAGCCATGCTGTCTCTTGTCTGACAAGATTAATGTTGTTTTAACTGTTTTCACTTAACTGACCACCAATCATTTTCTAACCAGCAAGTATGTAAACCAACAAGACAATATTTGGTATGTTTGCAAGATATACTGTTGGATGCCCCAATACACTAAACACTCACAGCTAATAGTCTGGTCTCTAATTGTCCCATCAGTTGAATTTTTTGCTACCAAGAACTAGCTATTTTTTATGCTAATTGATTTATTCCAGTAATATATAGGTATTACCATAATTACTTAATGTAATTAAATTTTATGTAAACCAATGAAGTGAGTGGAGAGAAAAATAAAGAGAGAGATGAGATGCTAGTTCAAAGAAAATGAACTTGGATTCTTTGGAAAGATTTGGTAAAAGTTTGTCACTATTAGTTTCAGGCAAGACAATACTAAATTTGGAGAGAACTCATGAACATTATAAAAATACTAAACTTAGATTACTATATAACTACCTTTAAGTTTTAATTTCACTTTAAAGACCACAAAAGTGAATTCTATGTAGTTCAAAATTATGACAGTGGGCCAATCGGGTGATGTATAGTCACAAAAAATACCTTGATCCCACATCAGACGATTGATAAGTGACTGCGTGTGTGTGTGTGTGTGTGTGTGTATTTTGTATTAAAACATTTAGTATAGTTACACATTTTTAATTACTAAAATAGAAATTTTTGATTAACTAATTTTGGATCCCAATTATATTTGATTATAAAGTTTTCAGCATACTTTCATTTGGGCTTTCCTTTTTTCTAGGATTTATTTTTCTCAACTGCAGGTGAAAGATTTCAAATATATTACCCTTAAGGTCCCTTCTAGAAGGAACATTCTGAGAGCGATTATTATTTATGCCTACTGACTTTATTTATGGGGGTCTATTTCTGGGCTCTCAATTCTGTTCCATTGATCTATTTGTCTATTATTTCTCAGAAACCATATTGTATTGATTATTTTAGCTTTAAGGTAAGTCTTAAAGTCAGGTGGCATCAGTCCTCTGACTTTCTTTTTCTCTTTCAGTGTTTGGCTATTCTGGATCTTTTGCCTCTTCATATAAACCTTGGAATCACTTTGTTAATATCTATAAAATAACTTGCTGGTATTTTTATTGTGATTGTATTGCACCTATAGATCAAGTTGGAGAGAACTGACATCTTGGCAATATTGTCTTCCTACATGAACATTGGCTGTCTTTCCATTTGTTTAGTTCTTTGATTTTATTAGTTAGTTAGCATTTTACAGTTTCCTTTATATAGATCTTGCACATATTTTGTTAGTTCATCCCTAGGCATTTCATTTTTGGGGTGCTAATACAAATGTTACTGTGTTTTTAATTTCAAATCCACTCGTTCATTATTATTCTATAGAAAAAAAATTTAACTTTGCACGTTAACTTTGCATATTGCAATCTTGTTATAATAGCTTATTAGGTCCAAGAGATTTTGTGTGTGTGTGTGTGTGTGTGTGTGTGTGTGTTTGGTTGGGTCTTTTGGATTTTCTATATAGATGATTATATCATCTCAAACAGGGTCACTTTAAGCCTCCACAATTTATATAACTTTTTTTTTTTTTACTTTTTTTTGTCTTATTGCATTAGCAGGGACTTCCACTTTGATGTTCAAAAGGAGTGGTGAGGGGAGATATCCTTGCCTTACCTCATCTTAGTAGAAAAAGCTTTGAGTTCCTTACCCTTAAGTATGCTGTATATATAATGCTGTGGTTTTTTTCAAAAAAGAACCAAAAAACAAATGTAGACTAAGATAAGTCATATTACCATAAAATAAAAATTCAGATAGCTTCAAGAAAAATTTTTACCTTCACCCTATTTGTAAATATTTATCACCATGAGTAATATTACTTTTGTTAAAATTTTACTATAAAAAGAAGCCATTTCAATAGCCTTTTTATAAGAATTATAAATTACATGAAAATATTCATTCAAGAATTATCTTTGAAAGAAAAATGTAAGCTAGGGAATAC
This sequence comes from Pteropus medius, assembly GCF_902729225.1. Lineage (NCBI taxonomy): Eukaryota > Metazoa > Chordata > Mammalia > Chiroptera > Pteropodidae > Pteropus > Pteropus medius. Next base: position 5,607,178 of record NW_024343578.1, read on the forward strand.
TCTTACAATTGTGAAATCAGTATAGCTTGTGTTTCATTGATTGGCAAAAAATTGTGAGAGAGAGATATTTAAAATTTTAAACAAATACCCTACCATGTTGGAATTAGAAATGATAGATAGATAGATAGATAGATAGATAGATAGATAGATAGATAGATAGATAGAATGATAGATAGATAGATAAAAAGCAGAATGCTAAAGTGTCTTAATATAACATTTTTTCAGGCCTCAGAGATATGACACTGATAATACCACTTGGGGATCCCACTGAATTAAAACATCCTATAGTGTTATAGATCTTTTCCTTAACATAAATCATGACTTTTATGTAATCTTTGCCCAGCTGAGATTTGATTGTGTATGTAATGTATGCTCAGAGTTACAGGCTATTCATCCAACTATGTCACCAGCAACTTTCCTCCCTGAGTCATCACATTCAGAAGCTTTCACATCATAAATATACCTCTCCCTTTCCTTTACCCTCTCCAAAATTGTTTTCTGTGTTGTCACATCATCCTAAATATTTCTTTGTATCATAGAACTATAGGTAATGGGCTGTTGAATGTGGAAGAAAATCATTAATTGTCGGTCAATTAATAAATGTTGACTATCTACTATCTCCCAGGCTCTGGTAACTAAAAAGCAAAAATCCTTATCCTCATGGAGAGTTTTCTCTAGCAGAGGGAAACAGATAATAATCAATAGGCACAATAAATAAATAAATAAATAATATAAAATGTTAGCATGTGCTTAATTATATAGGTTCTATCTCTTCACTGATATTCTCATTTTTTTTTATCAGTTTACTGGTTTCCTTTAGTTCTTTGTCCATGATTTCCTCTTTAGCGTTTTGAGCATGTTTAAGACTGATGATTTAGAGTGTTATTCTAATAAGTCCAATGTCTAGGCTTCCTAAGAGATGGTTTCTGTCATTTTTTTTCTTTGAATGGGCTATTCTTTTTTATTTTTTTATATGCTCTGTAATTTGTTGTTGCTGTCGAATCCTGGAAATTTAAACATTATAATGTGGTAACTCTGGAAATTAAATTCTCCTCCCTTCCTAGGGTTTGATGTTCTTGATTGTCGAAGGTTGTGGTGGAAGGCTGTGGTTGTCAGTTTGTTCTAGGACTTCCTCAAACTTGAAAAGACTATATTCTTTGTTATGTGTGGTCACTGAAGTGACTGCTCCATTAGCTTCTATTCAGCTAGTGTTTTGATAGAAATTTCCTTAAACACCAGGAGCTAAAACAAAAAAATAAAAATATCTTTCATGATAAATTGGTTTGTTAGGGCTTCCATAATGAAGTACTACAAATTGGGTCGCTAAACAACAGAAATTTATTGTTTCACAGTTCTGGAGGCTAGAAGTCCAAGTCAAGATATTGCCAGGGTTGATCCTTCTGAAAGATATGAGAAAAAAAATCTCTTCCATGCTTCTTGTGCACTTTCTTATGATTTTCTGGGAATCTTTTTTGTTCCTTAGCTTGCCTTCATCTTCACATGATGTGTGTCTTCCCTGTCTATCTCTGTGTCCTGGTTTTCTCTGTCTGTAAGGATACTTGTAATCTTGGATTAAGGTTCACTCTAAACCTCATCTTAACTAATTATATATGTAATGGTTCTGTTTCCAAATAAGGTCACATTTGAGGTATTGGGGGACATATAAGTTAAAACGGGGACCTAATTTAATACCTAACTCTCTGTCTTTGTAGATTGGCTCTGCTCTAGGATACTCCTTCAATCTTAACCAGGGTGTTTAAACTTCTTTCTTATCCTTCATTTTTTGTTCATGCTGGGCCTAGAGATTAGCCAAAGAAGAGAGCTTAACATCTCTTTAGGTCTTTTCTGAACATATATCTTGCCCTAGATATAGGTGTGGCTTTCTAAATTCCCCAGTATTCTAGGTACTTTTGAATGTCTTAATTTCCTAAAGAAACTCTCTTTTCAGATTTTCTTCCCAGGCTTTAAACTGTTTATTATGTTTTAAATCATAACCTTTCGCTCCAAGTTACTATGGGTTTTTCATTCACTTTATAATGTTTATGAACAATGCTTACCTCTTTCCTACCGGAAATGAGTTCTGAGTTAGGCAAAACAGAGACAAGTATGATGTTATAATCCTTCAGGTAGCCCCTAGAAAGGTTAAAAATAGAGAAACAGTACTTTTCTAATAAGGTCTACTCTGCTCTCTCCCCAGAACCAAATACTTGGGTCTCACCCTAGGAATGCAGGCTGAGGTATTTAGGTCTTCAAGACTGCCATTGAGACAGGCAGTGAGTGGGAAAAAAGTAAATAAAAATGCCACAAACTTCCTCTATTATTTTAAAGTTCTCTCTCTCTCTTTTTTTTCTTTTTTGATTCAGCATTCACTTGATTGCTGTACATTTATATTATTTTCCAGAGTTCTGACAAAGCTAGTTTTTACAAATTCTGTTTGTTTTTGATATTTCTGTGGAGGGACAGGAGTTTGGAGGTACCTATTCTGCCATTTTGCTGACATCACACCTGGCAATTGTTATAAAATAAGAAAAAGTAAAGCAGGATAAGAGCAATAATCAGTGATAGGGGTGAGTTGGTGTTGCAGTTTTAAACAGAGTGGTCAGGATAGGCTTTATTGAAAAGGTGGCATTTGACAAATGATTCAAGTGAAATGACTATCCAAGTGTATGTCTGGGGGAAGAATATACTGAGCATAGAAAATAGTTTAAGGGTCCTAGATCAGGAGCATGGCTGTATAGGTAAGGAACAAGAAATCTGATGAGGCTAGAAGAGAGTGAGAAAGAAGAAGATGAAGTCAAGAGATAATTGGAGGATCAGATCACATAGGACCTTGAGGGCCTTGCCATTTATTTTAAAGACTTTGCCATTTATTATGAGTAAGGTAGAAGACTTTTGCAGGGTTTGAATACAGGAATAATATGATCTGTCCAACATATTAACAGGATAATACTGGCTGTTAGGTTGAATATAAAATATAGGGGAACAAGGATAAAGTATAGGAGACTGATAATGATGCTATTACAATAAACCAAGTGAGAGATGATAGTAGGGTGAACCAGGGTGGTAGCAGTGAAGGTGATGAAAAGTGTTGGCATTCAAAATGTAATTTAAAAGTAAAGCCAACAGAATTTTGGACAGAACAAAAAAAGATAAGTCAGTAATGATTGCAAAGTTTTTTACTTGAACAACTAGAGATGTGGAATTGTCATCAACGGAGTAGAGGAAAGCTATCAGTAGAGCAGGTTTTACGGGAACAAGCAATAGTGTCAATTTTGGATGTGCTAAATAGGAGATACTTAAAATTAAACATTTAAATGGCAATGTGAAGTAGGCAATGAGGTATATAAATCTTGAGTTTAAGAGAGGCTTCTGGAAGCAAAATTTAATTTCAAAGAGTCATTGAATATATATGTATTTAAAGAATTGATATAGAGAATAATAGGTGACCAAGGAGTGATTGCTAGAATATTCTGACATTAAGAGGCTAGGAAGAGGAAAAACCAAATTGACCAATGAGGTAGGCTAAAAATAACATGAGTATGGTTTTTTGGAAACCAGGTCAAGAAAATGTTTCAGAGTGGGAGATTTTATAGCTTCATCAAAATACTAGTGCTGAAGTAGAAGTACTGAAAACTGAACATTTGATTTGGTAATGAGGAGTTCACTCATGATTTTCAACAACTTGTTACATTTGAGTGGTGTTTGTGAAAACCTGGTTGAAGCAGGTCTAAGAGAATAATGGGAGAGTGTGTCTATAGTTAATAAATATCATCCTTGAGAACTCCCACCAACCCCTCCTCAGGCTTCATGCCACAGACCTTGAGGAAGGAGGATATCGTCTTTTGAGTTTCTTCCAAAGATATGCCATTGTATATGGCCAAAGGACATATATACATAACAAGTAATAATCCTGTCTTCCAGAATATCAAGCTAATTTTGCATATGATGCCATGTCACAACATACAGATAGAACAAAAATCTTAGAGAAATCTAACAAGGCAGGTACATACTATCTTAACATGATTCAGTGTATACTTTTAGGCATTTATTTTATATAGTCGTACTTATTTATATTTTAGCATATATAATATTGTGTATATATGTGATATAATCACCACCAACTATATTGCTAAATATAGAGATAGTGGATTTGGGTATGGATCTAACCAACATCAGTGCTAATACTGTGCCACCAACTAGCTAGGGTGCTAAACAGGCATGGGACAAGTTTTTATCTGTCATTCCAGTCTTCTCATGTAGAAAATACATAGATAGGACTAAATGACTTGTGAGAACTTTTATATCCTTAATGTTGTTCTCTGATTATCTATTGCAAAATAATAATAATGATGATGATGATGATGGTATGTGTGTGTCTGTGTGCGCGCAACATAGACAAAAAATTAGAAAGACTGCAATCAATAGAAATAGATCAGAGAATAAAGAAATCACATATATAGCAGAGTTCTGGAGACATTAGTAAAATAGATTTTAAAAAAAATTTAATGCCCATCTTGGTTTATTCAAGTGGAGGACGGATGGAAAACAATAAAATTATTAGAGAAAAGTTTGGAGAAGAATACAAACAATAAAGGGAACCAGGGAAAGATGCAGGCTAAAATCAGGAGCTGAAAGGAAGAAATGTATAAATTAAGCAAGGGGCGGTAAAAATCACAAATACCTTAACACTTTGAAAAGCACTGTCTTTGAAAATGACCTGTCCAAAACCAACTTTTCTTCTCTTTTCAGAACATTATCTATTTATTGCCTTATCATAAGGAAAAGGAAACAGTTTGTCTGTTTTCACCATTTAGGAGAACATTGACTTGGCCCTTTGCCTGGAAGAAGGCAGTTCAATAAAGACCGAGACTAAGGCTTTTCCTTCTTTGCCTGCACTGGGTCATCTCAGGAATCCACAAACTCATCTATGGGCTGTGAAGAGCCATACTTAGTGCATTTGAAAAGTGTCATTAATTTGGATTGAGTGTGAACAATAAGACAAAAGCACTTGAAACTATTAAATACAGGACTGACTATGAAAGCGAAGCAGTAGCGAGTATTTAAAGGGACATTAAGTTGGCCAAATGGATGGCTGGAAGAAAAATCATAAAAATTAAGAGGTTGAAGGAGCTTCTTTAATATTCTTTAATAAAAATTAGGTTCTTTATAATCTCTTCTTATCTGGATAAGGAGGGGAAACCCCTCAAAATCAGAGATGGGTTTTTCAGGCTCAATATGTTCATGATATTAGGTATATGCTATCAAGTTAACTGAAATTTTAGTGTTAAAATAACCTTCTAACTTTAAATAGAAACGTTTTTTCCCTTAGTCAGTTGTAAATGAGGATGTTTTGCACAATTTCGTAGGAACTAAGACTACTGTGCTATTTGTAATTTGACTTAGAAAATTACTTCTCTGACCTATTAATGCTACATCCCCCTTAATATTACTAAAAGGACTGACTGTTTTTTCTTATAATTCACAATTAGTTTAAAATACCAGTTAATCTTGTTGGATTTAAGGAGGTTTTGACACAAGACAAGACACAGAGTCTTCTCAACCTATTTGCTAGAGAATGTACAGGAGTTTGGATGAGTAGTATAGAGATTGGCAACAACCAAATCAAAAACAGCCAGCCCCCAGGGCTTACTTTCTTGAGGACCTATAGCAAAATGGATCAATCTTCATCTTAGGAATAAGAGTTCTAGGATTTGATATCAATATAGAGCTGAGACTGTTCTTTCTTAGATACTTCATGGACACTTGAATATATCCTAAGAGAACCAGAATGCCAATGGCGAAACAAGAGTTCCAAGACTTACTATTTGAAATTATTTAGGTCCAGCATGCTTAAGGCTTTCTAGTAGATTTTATACAAATGCCAACAAGATTCCTTAACTTATCAATGTCTAAAGAAAAAACTGACCTATAATACACCATTCTTGTTTTCTCACTGTTCTTTAGAGGTATTTCCTGATTTAAAACCTGGTTTATTTTTGTATACCATTGCTCTGTTTTATAAATTTAATTTAATTTAATTTTTAAATCTCCTTATTGGAGTATAAATGCATAGGCTAGATTATGTAGATCTTAAATGCACCACTCAATGATGTTTTATATATGTATACACTGAGGTAACCAACACATAAATCAAGACATAGAATATTTCTGTCACGCCAGATAAATTATCTTGGTTTCATTCCCTGTCATTAATCCTCCCATCCTCAAAGACAGTAATGTTGTCTTCTCTTTCACTTTATATAAATAGATTATTTTTATCTCACAGATAAAAATAGATTAGTTTTGCCTTTTGAATGTTAAAGAACTATGCATTTATGTGTGAAATCATACAGAGAGTGTGTGTATGTGTATGATTTCTTGACTCAATATGTTTTAGAAATCAATCCTTACTGTTGCATGTAACAGTAATTTTTTTTATTGCTATGTAATATTCCATTGTACAAATGTACCACAATGTGTTTATCCATTGATACATCATAAATATTTGTTTTATGATGTTCTGCCAACATAATTTCTGATACTTCTGATTTCAAGCTAGATTGTATTAAGATAAAACTATCCCTATTATTTTTTATTATTCTTTAAAGAACATGTCTTACTGGGTAAATCCATGTTCTTGCGCATTTTTCAGCTAATGTACCATTTTAAGAATATTCTAGTGCTTGTTTCTATTGTTTTATGTCTTATTGTCATTGAACCCCTTTGATGAGCTTTTGATGCAGCACAAAGAAAAGTCACAAAGCCAAACAATATATGTGGGTGGAAGGGAAAATCAGAGAATGTAGAGAGCTATGGCTACATAAGGCAGGTAGTATTAGATAAGATTATCTGTGAATTCACACAAATATTAGAGTTCATGAGATTCTGAGATTAATGATGATACTAACAAGTTTTAATTTAGATTTTTAATTTAGATTTTTATTTGTATTTCTGCCAATATACTCAATTGCCTCATGACCTGTGTTATGGAGAGAGTTCAATTATTTAGTGAATTTGATGAATATAAAAACCAACCTCTGACCAGAACTAAAAAAGTAATCACATAATTTTCTTCCTTAGAAAACATAATATTTTAGCTTTTTACAATTTCTCTGCTATATATTTTTTTCTGTCTTTACACAACAAATCATAATGGAACAAAATTTATATTTTCCTATTTTAATACATAGTTTAACAATCTTAGATTTGTGGCGGTTGTTTGTTTGAAAGCAAATACCAGCTTGGCAAAAGCCAATCATTCTGACACTGACATTTGGAGCACTAATTTATTCTATCCTCAGGGAATTTGCTTTTTAGGAATAAACTGAGCATTAAAATTTTTTGTCTGATGTTTTTAAAAAGGTTTATGGAATTTCTTATACATAAGCCAAGTGAAGTACAGCATGTTGGCACTTATCCAATGCTTTTGGGTGGCATAAAATTCTGAAAAATGTCCTTGTCTTGAATTGATTATTTCAACTATCAACATCATTCATATAGATGTTGGCAACTTATGCTATGGCTAGGTTATATCTGGCCTCCATATGTCAATGTCAGCGTGAATGGCCTCTAGCAAATTAGTGTTTGATTCCAAGAAAAAAACCCAAGAATGTTCAAAGATAGTCAGTAGTGAAATAAAAACAGGATTCCCTTGAAATTAGCTGGGAAAATATTTTTTTTAAAAATGAGTATATAGAATTTTTTTTTCCCAAGAAGAGGGTGGTCAGATAATCATATGGAGCTATTTATTATAACAATCATGATAATGATGATGTGATAATGATGATAACAGAAATTACATTAGTAGGGAACTTCTGTTAAAGATTTATAATATGCTAGGTATTATGAAATACAACCTTGAAAGTAAGTTCTCTTTTTATCCACATCTTCTAGATTAAAAAAAAAAAATGGATGCTTGGATTAGATAATTTGCTCAAAGTTACACAAGATAATATGTGTTGAAACTGTGATTTTGCCACAAAAGCTATCTGATTCCTAACATTTTTTCTTAACTACTGTTTTACACTCTATTTAGCAAAGTGATACCAGTAGATATATAAAACTTATATTTTTTTTCTTTAAATGGAGCTTGAGAATGTATCGAAAGTGTCATCAGGATGTTAGGAATATGCTCGTTTTAATGGCATCAGTGTCTTAGATTGAGTTACTTAGAATCAGAGCCTGAGTCAGGGATTCTGATGCATATGTTTGATTGAAGGAATTCTCATAGGAGAAAGGGAGTGAGGAAAGCTGGATAGGGAGGGGGAGGCCACTGGAGCTTAGCTGCAGCCTGATCCCATGGAGATCTCTGGAGCATGAATTGATCCAAAGATTTGGTCTTACTGTGAGGCAAGAGGTATGGACAAGATAAGAAGTATGGGTCAGTTAACTATTAACTGAAGGCTGACCCTAATGTTGCGGTATAATAACTTCACAGAATCAGCTCCTGTTTCACCAAAGTGGATGGTAGTAAGCTGTAAATCATTAGCAGCTTATCACATGTCTTAGTCCATTTGGGCTACTATCATAAAATACCATAGATTGGGTGTATTATAAAAAGTAAATTTATTTCTTATAATTCCAGAGGCTGGGAGATTCAAGATCAAGGAGCTGGAAATTTTGGTGTCTGGTGAGAGCCTGCTTTCTGGTTCAGAGCCAGCCACTTTCTCATGGTATACTTACTTACATGAAGGAAAGTGGAGGGAGCTCTCTGGGGTCTCTATTAGAAAGGCACCAATTCTATTCATAAGGGCTCTGCCCCCAAGATATAATTACCTCTCAAAGGTCTCACATCCAAATACCATCACATTGGGGGTTAGGATTTAACATAAGAAATTTGGCGGGGGGATACAAATATTCAGTCTATAGCATCATGCACACATTGTGAATCAGTTTTAGGTGTAAGAAGAGTCAAAACGCAAACTTTGTCTTACTTTGAGGAATTAGTCTGACATGTCCCAAACTACACCCCTCCCCCCCAACATGTTACTGTTATAGCAGGATCCTAAATCTTTGTAATGTGTATTTCTTACCACCTGGTGCATATTTGTCTTATTAAGACATCTGGAGAACTTGCTACTTATTGCTCCACATGTCTGATGAACATGATATCATTAGTATAGTGACCCCATTCTATTTTGTACAAAATATCCACAATGTTGAAATATATTGTGACAGAGAGTAGAAAATCATCACCCTGGGGTAATGCTAATATAAACTATTATCTCTTCCATACGAAAGTAAACTTCTAATGCCCTTCTCTTTTAGGTATTAGAGTGAATAAAAACTAATCTGTCGGATCAATAGCCACATACCACATACCACTCTCTTCTGTGGCATTTTGGCCTCTCTACTTCCAAGAGCCATTACAACACTATAAGTTTGGGCCCTTAGAGTCCTTGTCAAGGTTTCAAATCTGGAGTCATAGGAGAGTGTCCCATGTCAACAAATTCTCCCTTATTCAGCTTTATATTCTGTCTCCTTCATCTTTCAGTCAGCACCCCAAGGATCTACTTTCAAACATCCTCTCCTAATTCCTAATAGTATATATTAGTTGGGTCCTGCAGCTTTTCCAACATACAGTTCTTCTCCTCACTTAGCACTTACCCAGTCAGGCCAAGCTGAGACTTCATCCTAGTTATTTTCCTGGTGACCATGAAGGGAGGGGAGACAGATTTTGAGGATAAATATTGCCTTCTAGGCTACCTGCCTCAGTCTATGCTTTTTCAGAATTTTTAAGCAAGAATTCCCCCACCGTCCTCCAAAAAGGAGTGGGCCATGGGATTTAGAGGGATCTGGGAACTGAAAGTTCTCAAATACATCTACAAGATATCGCCATGCCAGTTCTACTGGTGGAAGGATACAGGTAGCTACTTCTGTCATTAGTTCCTGTTTTGACCTAAAGGGAATTCTCTGGAGAAGTGTTTCTTAGAATTTAAGCATTTATCAAAATCAACTGAAGGGCTTGTTAACATGCAGATGGCTGGGTCTCAACTCTAGAGTTTCTGATTTTCCAGATTTGGGCTGAAGTCCAAGGTTTTGCATTTTAGTTTCCTAAGCGATGCTGATACAACTGGTCCAGGGACCACAGTTGGAGAAACACTACTCTGGAGAAAGGGACAGCTTTGAGCTGTTAGAAGCCAACACACAATTGACAGATAAATATACCAGCCTGGTAAAGAGAATCTGTGGGGGACACCAAGTCATCCACAGCTGACGCTACAGGAATCTAAATAGTGTTGAAATAACCACTCCAATCAAATGTTATTTATTTCAGAACAGCATTTCTATAAGAATCTCTGTAAGAATCTCTACAAAAACATTTGTAGTATTAAAAAATTAGTATTTTTTCTTTTATTCTTTCAAATGATGTAGCAATCAAAACTTTAGGGGTTTCTGGACTTTCTCCCAACTTATTTAGTTTATAATGTTCCCCTCTCTCTCTCTTTCTCAGCAATGAGGAAATTTTTGCCTAAACTAGTTCATGGGTTAGAAAGGGCACAGAAACCATACTTGAATATGTGTTTCATCCTAACGAGTCATTGTTTAAGGGAACTTCTATAGTAAAATGAAATCCAACTTGTCTAAGGAAAATAAACTACCCCTTCTATTCTCCCAAAAGTGTGAGAGCCACCTGATTCTTAGCAAAGTGAAAAGAGCGTTAAAATTAGATTTAAGTGACAACCATAGTAATTAAGGGTTCCAAACATCTGTTGAACAACAGCACTCAAAAAATAAATAAATAAAATCACTTTTTTTTTGAGGGAAAAAACAACAGCTTCATCATGTGGTTTTATACAAGGAGGCCTACTTACAAGTTGGATAAGATTCTCCTTTCTGTCTATGTTGAGCTAATTTTGTCTTTAAAACTTATTAGATGTAACTCCAGGTGAGTTACTATTGTATTTTTTTTAAGTACAGTTGGTGAGACATCATAGTAAGTGAATCTAGCATTTTTCCTTTAAAGAGTTCAAAGTAAGGAAAGTTTCTAGGCAATATTTTTGTTACTTAATGTCCAAGTCATTAAATAATGAGGTTTAATTAAGCATTTTGTGTGTTGGGGAAAGGAAGAGACATTGAGGAGAAGTAATGGACATTCAGAGGGAAGAAATGGGACTGAGGGGGTTGAGAAGCAAGATGAGAGGCTAGGAAGGTGGGGAGTGAGACAGATGCAGAAAGATACTGAGAAAGACAGAAAAGACACACAGACACAGACAGTTGGAAAGGTAAAGACAGGCTCCAGGACTATGCTCAGGGTAGGGTGGGTCAGAAAGGGAGTGTGTATGTACCTCTGCTTTGACAAGAGAAACTTTTCTAGGTGAATATACAACATATATCCAGTCACAAGGCAACATTATCGACAAAGGTAAAGCCTAGGGAGAAAAAAGAATCACGTTTACTTTATCTTTACATGTCGAATCCAGTCCTTCCTGGTTAATATGAAACCTGCTTTGGGAGGCTGAGATCACATGACTCTCCCCATTAACGTGGCTGCCTTATGGTATGAGAGGCTCACTTGATCCTGCTGCTTCAGCATGGTCTTCAGGAGTGGCATTGTTGTAGTTCTGAAGCCATGAGGAGGCCTGGTCCCCAGTTATGCAGAGAGATGGGTTCCTCCAGGCAGCTTTGCAGAAACAATCAACTCGTTTTGGGTAGGAAGGGGACTTGGGAAGTATTAGGTTAGTAATTTTATTTGTTTGTTTTTAACCTGCTTGTGGTAACAACCTATTGGATATAGTTTTTTAGTTTAATATGTATATAGTTCATTTGTGTAAAGTGCTTAGGACAGTGCCCAACAAGTAGTAAACACTCAAACGTTATTTTTACTGTTGCAGTTACCACCACTGTCACCATTATTACTATTATTGTTTTATCTCTGCAACCATTTACATACACACCAGAAGAAATCCATATATCCTTCTAATGTTCCCTCATGTCTCTATATATTTCTACATCTCTGAATATTTTTTCCTTTATCTTTCTCTTTGGCTGTTTTTTTAGCACACATCCTTCTATACACATATAACAAATAGTATGTGAAATACACTTTACACATTCAATAGTGTGAAATCTTTGCCATTTCAATATTGTGAAATCTTTGCCATTTCTTTTGCTCTCTGCAAAGGGGAAATATTTTTCCTTCCTTTCTATAATTTGTATGACATTTGATTTGAGACATTAAAGTCACTCAGAAGAGAGGTGTCAGATTTTGGCTTCTTCTCACCCAAGGCCAAAAGAGCCCTGTGTGAGTTGGCCTGCCTCCTCTCTGGCACAAATAAGGTCCCCTCCCTCTGGATTACTGATCTTTAGAGGCACTGACCTTCACTGTAGGTTGTAAGCTTCTTTTTGTTTCCAAGTTCACAAGTCTTCATATTTACACATTTCCTTATGATACCATTGGTTCACAATGTTCTCTTTGACATCACTATTTCTTCCTGCTCTTTGCCTGCACATGTCTTGTTACTTCTCAAAGGGATATGTAGTGTGTGTGTGTGTGTGTGTGTGTGTGTGTGTGTGTGTGTGTGTATATATATATATATATATATATATATATATATTCATCACAATTGTTATAGTCACATTTAAGTATCTATTTGAATAAATATCTGTTGAATGTCTGTCTTTGTCTCTAGAATTTTAGCTTCATGAGAACACATACTACATCTCTCTTGTTAACTCCTAATTTGGTGTCCAGCACATAATAGATACATAAGAAACTTTTTTTAAAAGATTAATCAATCAATCTCTTTAAATGCTTAAAATGTTGTTCTGTATCATTCAATATTTCTGGACCTAAAACTAATCCTGAACATGTCTATGAATTCATTATTAATTGCTCAAATTTCATTTTATCAAATAAGGATAAACTCATTGAAGAAAATATTCTTATATTATTTTAAAGACAGACTCAGAGTTATGTCTATGAATTTCTTCCTTCATTGCCAGCTCAGGTTCACATTTCCTCATTAGTATTTTACCAATCAAAAGTACTGGTAACTTCCCTCTGCCAAAATAAATAAGAAAGAGAGGAAGGAGAGAAGGAAAGAAGGAAGGAAGGAAGCAAGGAAGGAAGAAAGAAAAGAAAGAAGAGAAGGGAAACAATACTATGGGTCTTTTTTCTCAATTTGAATATAATTCCTTGATGCAAAAAATATTATCTGGGTTTTTAAGAAAAACATTGTAAAATCCAAGATAGCATATTCAAATTTATATTAATTTATATAAAATTTCGACCTCTAGTATTATTTTAGTGCAAAATTCTCTTTCTACATTGCAGTTCCCCTGTAGAAAATATTCCTTCATGGAAGAAAGACAGTTCGAGCTCTTAACTTTTCACACCAGTCTCTGGGCTTGAATCTCCAATGAAGCTTATTAAGAAATAAAGATTCCTGAGTTTCTGACTACTCAGGTATAAAGGAATGTAATAGTATTTTCATTTTTAACAAATCCTTCAGGCGACCCTGATGTATAACTCAAACTGACATTAAACTCACAACTAATTCCAGAAGCAACCATTTATTAAACATTTGCTTTTAGCTGGACACTATTCTGAATAATATATAAGAACACCAGAAGTCCAGAAGAAACTTAATGAAAAGATAAGTGATATTTTGTAGATGGGGAAAGTAAGGTTTTGAGAGGGTGTGATTTTAGTCAGGGCTATTAGTACCAAGCTTCAAAGACAGGTTTCAAACCCAGGGCTCTGAAATGCTGAAACCGCTGCTTTTCTGTCACACCACAGAGTCACCTACTAAACTGCAATGTTTGTGGCTTGTCTAAACTCTAGGACTAACAAAGATTTGCCTATGAGAAGACATATTACACATGGTTGACTTAGGATAATAGATTGGGAAAAGATTACTAACTCATGATTTTTGTGTTCTGTGATAGTTGATTAAAATTTTTTTAAAAAAAGTTATTAACACTGTGAAGATCGGTTGGCCCAGTTCAGAAGTCTCTGAAGATTTGACATAAAAGAAACTATTTGATTTGTATGTCCCCCAAACCATTCCAATCTCTCACTGCTAGACTACCTCTTAGTATTTTAGCTTCCCTTAGTATTTTAATTGCTTAGAGATGACCAGGTGACTGGGTTTTGGTCCCTAGGATATGAGCAACAACAATGCCCTTTGTACTTGAACCCATCTCCATGCCTTTTATGAGGACATTATGCCTGGAGCTGCCATTTTCACCTGTGAGTCAGTAAACCAACATGGTAAACACGTCAGAGTAGAAATTTAAAATAAGCCCAGGTCTCTGATGACATTGTTGAGCCTTAACACTGGCCCTAGACTTCAGCTTTCAAGATACTTTCTGGGAAAGAAAAATGTGCCCAATCTGTTTGTAGTCCTGTTACTCATTAATTCTACTACTTTTAGCTAGATGCATTTTTAATCTGACATGAATTTTACTAGATATAGAAAGCTATTTGGTAAATCTCTCACAGGTCAGGTTTATGATTTATTCTTATGGTTCTTAGAATTGAGATTTTCATATGGTAGAAAGGCCACAAAGTTTTTGTGGGGATGTATATGTATGATGTCTGCTTTGATGTTTTTGTATGTCCACTTTCTATTATACTGGGCCTGTTAGTCTCTTTGCAAATGCTCTTCCTTCTGAGCATAAATTAAAGTTCTCTGAGAATTGGCTTTGATAAAGAATCTGAAAATAAATCAGATCCCAGACCCCCTTATATTTACAACCTAGCCTGTGTGAAAGATGTGTGCTCTGTGACATTGTCATTAATCATAGCCTGCCTTCTGCCATAAGACGTCATCAGAGTATCCGAACTAGGGCCACAAGTCACTTGAGGAACATTCTGATAACAAATTTTCTCCTAGACTTTGTTATTTTGTTACCACTTCCACTAGGAAAGAAACAGGTTTCCAAGGTACTCATTCTAAGTGGAACGGCTAGACTGACTACTGCTCCATTCATCATTCAACAAGTGGGTCCCTTCAACAAGGCTTCACCATAAGTATCTTTACCCTGCCACCTGCTCACATTGGACTTTGGAGAAACTACTTGACCCATGGTGGGCAAGACCAGTAATTGAGAAACGGCAGCCTGATTTCCTTCTGACTGGGCATGTGCGGCCAACCTACAAATTGCCTATGCTTTACCTTGCCCTGCTCTGAGCTGTAGAGACAGGATTTTCAGAATAAAGCCAGGTGGATCAATTAGACAATAATTTCTGAAAGGGTGTTATATATACCATCAATTAAATGATTTTAGGTATATCATTTAAAAGTGACCTTTTAAAATTTTTGATGATCATGTATTTTAACATAGTTTAAAATATATTCCAGCACATCACATCTATGATTTCATGAATATTCAGTTGTATTTATGTATGTTTATATTTTCTCTTAATACATGTTTATATGTGTGTATATGTATACATGCATTGTACACAAACATGTACGTATATGTATATGTTTCCCTTTAAAATCTGTTTATTTAGTAAAACATTTTTTTTAGAGAAATATATTAATGGTACAGATGGTACATGGATCTAGCAAAAATTTTGAAGGTGGTGCATGAATGACTAGTGTTTGGGAAACATCGAAAAGTACCAATGACTTAACTCTAAGAACACCACTGGGAGGAAGAAATGCAGTTGTGCAACAGAGAAGATAATGTTAATGTTACCAATCATGGAGGTTGACACGTGGAGCATCCACTTTAGATGGATGGAATCCTTCCTAAATGAACCCAAAAGTTCTCATAAACTCACTCCACTGTCAGTTTGTCAAATATATATTGAATTCCACTATTTGTAAGGCATCATCTTAGTTCTGTTAGAGGCACAAACACGTTTAAGATACATGCAATGTTTTAAATATTTCTATATCAACATAGGGAGAGCCTCACATGAACCCCTCTAATGATTTCTGACTCACTTGAAAGAAAACCCAAGTTTCTGTGCTGGTTTACAAGGGCTACAAGTTGACCTCCATCCTCATCTCCCAGCCTCTGCACTATGCCCCTTGGTACCAGCCACACTGGATTCCTTTCCTTTCCTCTAGTGCTCCATGTTTGCTCCCACTTTAGGATCTGGAGACAAAAACGGTTCTTCCACCTGAAATTTTCTTTTACTTACTTCCATAGGGCTGATTTCTCCAGGTCATTCAGCTCTTTCCTAAATTGTCACCTCTTCAGACGGGGCTTTCCTGAATGCCCCATCTGAAGAATCTCTTTCTACCTTAAGCCCTGTAAAAACTTAGTGTTTATTGTATTTATTTTATTGATTTTCTTCACAACACTCACCACTACTTTACTTTATATATTCACTTGCTCATTACCTGTCTCGCAGTAGAACAAAATCTTTACAAGGTCAGGGACTATGTGTCTCTTAGTTAACACTATCTTCTCTCAGAACTAAATTAAAAATAAATAAATAAATAAAGTCTGGCACACATTAGGTACTCAATACATATTTTTAAATGAATAAATACAAAGCAGACATGATGTTTCATGGCCAAATGACAAAGGTTTTTAATTTAATATTTTAAAAACTATTATGTAGTAGATTGAGCATGTCTGATGAAGTAATCAGAAGGAATTTTATGATGGAGATGGAACTTGCCAGAATTTTGACAGGCAGAGTTAGAAGAATATGAAATTTTCAGTAAGAGGAGAATTATATAATCTCCTCTAGGTGAAAGAATGAGACAAATTGGGGGAGATTCTGAAAATGCAGCAAAAGCAGGGACTCCAGTGGACACACCACCATTTGTTAATGTTTTAAGACACAAAACACACATCTGAGGCATGGTACATTTTTTCCTACTGTAGACCTCTAAACAATCTCTGTCAGATAGCAGCACAGATTCTACATACAGCCAGAAGTCCTGCAGCTTGGATTGTAGATGTATTGGTCCCATTATTCCACATCCTTCCAGGGACTTTTGTTGTGTCACAAAAAAAGGTCTCTAGTGCCTGTCTTCAGCCCCATAATTGTTATATTACATAAAAAGCATCTCTTGTCTCACTGATCCTCAGTTTCCCCATATGTAAAAAGTTCAGAGGCAGCTCTCTAAGGCTCCACTAGCTCTGGTATTCAAGAATTGGGGAAGAATCAAGGAATTAAATGTTGGGAGTATTTCATCAAGGTTCCATGCAGTGTAACAATGACAAGTAGACCAACCCAAAGTAATCTCATTAGGTGAATCTGGAAAAGGATGCTAAAACTTAAAACAGGGAAGAGATGATGGTGATTCATACTAGAGTGGTAGCAGAAGTAATGGTGCAAAGTGGTCAGATTAGTTATAGTTTAAAGGTGTATCCACCTTCAAACTATAGGAATTTTTCTTTGTCTAGAGTAGACTTCAAATCCTTATGGCAGTAAGTAAAATAATAGTGACACTATGACATGATGAAAGTGAAGGTCGACCCATTGTCCCATGAGTTACTTTAGCTCTGAGTTTGTACAAATGTTTGTAGCTTACAGCTCCTTCTCATTCGTTATATAATGTGGTTCTCCCAATAACTTTGTGTGGGGAAAGGGGAATGGGAAGACATACAGTTTATCTAAAGTTACAGGGAAAGAAATAGAATTAAGTTTACATGTGGTCAATAGTGAGGGTTGGACCTGAATTGCAGCCTCCTATTTCCATACAGTCTCTTGAGACAGAAGGAGCTAAACTGTGGTCTAAAACAATCCATTTTGAGCCAGGCAATAAACTTTTTTCAGTGTATCAAATGGTCTTTCTAAGTAACATAAGTAAGTTTTGAAATCGTGGATTTATGTCTGCCTAACTGCCCTCTGAGTCTATAACAGAATCAATAACAATAGTCTTGAAAGGTTGTTTCCTTCAATTAAGAACACATTTTCCTTACATGAATCTTCAAATGTGGTAAGCAGCTACGAGTGTTACTTAGATGATCCAAATAGCATCTCACGGCCACATGGAGAGCATTTACCTTTTAAATTTCATAATCATGGAAGGCTGGGCAGACACCAGAGCTCTGCTAAAGTGAATCCTGTATTGTAGGGTCAGCCCTTGCACAACAGCTCCTACACTGTAGTCCCTGGCCAGTTCTCACAACAAATAAACCCATGAGTCAATCCCACCCCTTGACCTGCAAACAGCAACCAAGGCTCGACTACAACAGGAAGGTACACACAACCCATACAAGCAATATAGCTGGAGCTCAGGTGACCAGGGAGACTGTACCCCTGGGCCCCATAGGACACTTTCTACATAAAGGCACTCTACTAAGACTGGGAGACATAGCAGCCCTACATAATATATAGAAACAGACAAAAGAAGGCAGCCAAAATGGGGAGACAAAGAAACATGTCCCAAATGAAAGAATAGAACAAAGCTCCAGAAAAACACAGTGGCCCGCACATGGAAGCAACCGAAATGTCCTATGATAGATTATTGGCTAAAGAAGCTGTGGTACATATATACAATGGAATATTACTCAGCCATAAGAAGAGATGAAATACTGCCATTTGCAACAACATGGATGGACCTCGAGATATCATGCTAAGTGAAATAAGCCAGACAGAAAAAGTTGAAAATCACATGATATCACTTATTTGCGAGATATAAACCTAAAAGCAACAAATGAACAGGACAAACAAGCAGAGACTCATGGATGTGACAATGGACTAGTGGTTACCAGAGGCAGGAGGTGGGGGTGGGGCGTAGGTGAGTAATAGGGGGTCAAATACAGGGGGGTAGGTGTAGGGTGAAGTGGGTAAAGGGGATCAAATATATGGTAGCTGAAGGAAACTGGACTGGGTGGTAAACACAAAATGGAATATACAGATGTCAAATGATAATGTACACCTGAAAATTATATAATTGTATTAACCAATGTTATCCCAATAAACTTAAAAAGAAAAGCTCCAGAAAAAGAACTAAACAAAATGAAGACAAGCAATCTGCCAAATACAGAGTTCAAAACACTGGTTATAAGGGTGCTCAATGATCTTACAGGCAGAATAGATTAACTCAGTGAGAATTTTTAAGAAAGATATTGGAAATATAAAAATGGAGATAGAAAACATAAAAAAGAACCAGTCAGAAATAAAGAATGGAATAATTGGAATGAAGAATACATTAGAGAGAATCAACATTAGATTAGATGAAACAGAGGATTAAATCAGCTACCTTATTTAGAAGATAAGGTAGAGAAACATGCCATCAGAATAGCAAAAAGAAAAAAGAATGCAAAAAAAAAAAACAAAAACGGAGATATTTTAAGGGGCCTTTAGGACAGCATCAAGCATACCAACATATGCATCACAGGAGTACCAGAAAGAGAATAGAGACAGCAAGGAATTGAAAACCTATTTGAAAAAAATAATGATGGAAAACTTCCCTAACCTGGTGCAGGGAATAGACATAAAAGTCTAGGAAGCGCAGGGAGTCTCAAATAAGATGACTCAAAGATGCCCATACCAAAATACATCACAACTAAAATGCCAAAGGTTAAAAACAGAAAGACAATCTTAAAAGCATCAAGAGAAAAGTAATTAGTTACTTATGAGGAGGCTTCCATAAGACTGTCAGCTGATATCTCAACAGAAATATGGTAGGCAAGAGGGATTGGCAGGAAATATTCAAAGTGATGAAAAGCAAGGACCTACAAACAAGATTACTCTACCCAGCAAGGCTATCACCTAGAATTGAAGGACATATAAAGAGCTTCCCAGACAAGAAAAAGCTAAAGCAGTTTATCAACACCAAACTAGTATTGCAAGAAATGCTAGAAGGACTTCCTTAAATAAAAAAAAGATAAAAAACATGAATAATAAAATAGCAATAACTACATATCTATCAACAATTACTTTAAATGCAAATAGATTAAACACTCCAATCAAAATACATAAGGTGAATGAATAAGAAAACAAGACCCCTGCATATGCTACCTACAAGAGACTGACTTCATATCGAAAGACACACATGGACTGAAAGTAAAGGGATGGAAAAAGATGTTTCATGAAAATGAAAGCAAGCAAACAAACAAAAAGCTGGAGTAGCAATACTTATACCAGATAAAATAGACTTTAAAAAATGCTATAATAAAACAAGGAAGGATCCAGTATTCCCACTTCTGGATATTTATCCAAAAAAGCTCAAAATATGGCTTTGAAAAGACATATGCATCCATATGTTCATTGCAGCATTATTTATAATAGCCAAGATATGGAGGCAACCTAGGTGTCCATCAATGGGTGAATAGATAAAAAAGAGGTGGTATGTATAGACAAAGGAATATTAGTCAACCATTAAAAAAGAATAAAATCTTGCCATCTGTAACAACATGAATGGACCTAGAGGGTATTGTGCTGATTGGAGTAAGTCAGACAGAGAAAAACAAATGCCAAATGATTTCACTTACATGTGGAATGTAAAGAACAAAATAAAGAACAACAAAACAGAAACAAACTCATCGATACAGAAAACATTTTTATGATTGCTTGTTAAGAGGGGGTTTGAGAGTGTGAAAATGGGAAGGTATTAAGAAATAAAATTTGTAGTTACAAAATACTCATGAGGATATAAAGTATAGCATAAGCAATATAGTCAATAATGTTGTAATAACTATGGTGTCAGAAAGATACTGGATTTATTGGGGTAGTCACTTTGCAAGGTATATAAAAGTCTGATCACCATGTTTACACCTACGACTATTATAATATTGTATGCCAACAGTAATAGAGAAGTAAAAACCTTATTTACAAAATAAAAAATCCTCAAGCCATAGAAAATTGTATTTGGGAATAATTCGATGATACAAATTGGATCACAAGAATCAGATCTCAAACATGGACTATGAATGGATGTGATTAAATATTGGAATCTCTCCACAAAAGCTCTGGATAAATCCATTTCATCTTTTATGAATTGCCAAAGTAGCAGTGACTGCTCAAAGACCATTTAGGTAGCATGTAAACCTGTAACAGACTGGGAAATAATCAAAAGCGCAAAGGTCAAGGCAGTAGATGTGAACTCTTATGCTCTATTTCTAGTTTGCCACCTCTTCTGTTTCTCAAGCAGGCTCGAGTAATATGAGGAATACATCTTTCCAGTAAGTACAAAGTATTATTGGCCACAGAGTCTAAGTTTTCAGCTGAAATGGGCATTATCTGTAAACACAGTATCTTAGGTTTACTGGTCTCTGATAGAATCTAAGATTAACACCTCTGTTAAGTTAGAATAACGTTAGTTTCCATCCTCTAAATTCCAGCCCCCTTAGGGTTTTTGAGTCAGCTGGAGCAACGGTTAAGCAGGCGGTGCCTAGAAGATTAGCATGCCTGGTGTGCAGGTTTCACGTTTTAAAGGAATTGACTCTAAAGACAAACAGACTACTTCATAGCAAGGACCAGTCAGTCATACCTCAGTAAGGACGGGAAGGCTAATTTGAAGAGCTTTGTTGAATACTCTCTGGGTATTTGGAGGAAGAAGTTATGGGGCTGTTTTTCCTATATAACTGGGCAGTCATTGTTCCACTATCTCAAAGAACACATTCTACGAAATACAAAATTACTCCAGTGACTGCTGACTCATTGCATCCATTTGGACAGCAGAAAGGGGAAAATATTAGCCAGTGAATTAATACATTTGTGGATCTAAAGATCACTATCTGAAAGTCTGGAACCTTGTGAAGCTGAGAAATAGCTTTCCTAAAGATAATCTTGAATATTCAGGTATAAGGTAATATGATTGTATTTCTTCTAACATTCAGGACAGTTTATATGTTAAATAAATGGTCTCATTATAGTCACTAGAATAGTTTCTGATCTTCCTTCTACTAAATAACAAGCTTCTTCTGAGCAAGAGTGGTGTCATATTCATCTTTTTTGGATGTCTCACAGTGTCCAGAATCAGAGTCTACATGATATGGAACACACACACACACACACACACACACACACACACAC